>NC_141350.1:41438295-42038295 GCF_057382095.1 Aulonocara sp. 'chitande type north' Nkhata Bay
TGCCCGCAGTGGTTGAGTGTCCTAACGGTTGCTTCTTTGTTATTTTCTCCAGGAAAGAGCGTGGAAGACAAGAGCAGCAAGCACGGGGTGCGGGGACACATGGGAGCGGAAGAGCACGGAGCACGGACTTGTGGGTGGAAGACACGACACGGGAGTCAAGGGAACACGGGGATATATTATTCTGTGGATTATTTACACCACTGTAAATAAACGCACAGTTTATCATAAAGAGCTTCTTGTAGACCATGAAGGTCTACAAGAAGCTGTATGAAGTAAATTATTCTTACAGCATATGTCTTTAATGAGTTAAAAATCCTAATCCACATAGGGTTCAAAACTATATATATACCCCTATCGCAGTCACCATAATACTTGGTTATATGTCCCTTAGAACGTTTTACCTTGACCAGATGTTTTTGGTAGCTACCAACAAGCTTCTGGCATAATTTTGGATATCTGACGACTTTTCTTGGATGAATTTGTAGATCATTTTGTAGTTCATTTAAATTAGTTGGTTTCATGACCCCAGACCTGGCTTTTAACCATAACTCACAGATTTTCAGTAGGATTTAGCTCAGGGCTTTGGGAAAACCATTCTAGAAGCAAAATGTTTGGCTGCTCTACCCACTCCAAAAATACACATGTTGAAATGCGTTTCTCCTGTTGGAACACCCAGTGGTGCTCAAGTTTCTAGCTCTTGATCTAAGGGGAATTCGAAGAATCTGGAGGTAATCTTTCTTCATTATTCCATCCACTTTGTGCAATGTACCGGTACCAATGGTAGCAAAACAGGGCCACAGCATGATGCTACTACCATCACACTTAACAGTTGATATCGTTCTTAGGTTTGAAACTCTCTCCTTAAGTCCCCCGAACATACTTCTTGTCAGTGTGGCCAAATCTTACTGTAAAACTTCTCGAGAAGGCATTTGACTGAAAGTTAAGCTGACAGTTTGGGTCTTCTTCCAGAAGTAGCCAAAGTGGTGACATATCCAAATGACTTGTACTTGCATACAGTTGTTTGAATTGTTTGATCCAGGAATCTGGAAAATTTTGGAAAATTAGGCTTTTGAATGACCTTTCCAACTAGGGCAGTGTATCGTCACTGATTTCTAGAATCGATTCAATTCCGATTCACAAGTTACAGCGGTTTTATTAGAGACACGGCTAAGCGTTTTGCATTTTGCATAATTTTAAAAAGTTTAAATTTGTTCAATATTGAATGGCAGAAATTAGGTTTTCTTTTCGGAAGTAAGTAAAACGAAAAAAAAAAAAACGTCGGCCGACAGCGCTGTAAACAACGGTAGACTTGTGCATAAAAAGCAAGCGAATAATGCAGAAAACAGACAGACAGGGAGAGGCAGAGAGAGCGAGAGAGAGAGAGAGAGAGAGAGAGAGAGAGAGAGAGAGAGAGAGCTGTGCATGAAGTGTGATTTTATCATGTTGGAAGCAAAACAGCAAAAGTAAGAGGGAATTCATGACGATGTTTATGTGAAGCGTAGTTTGGATCTTCTTTTGCTGCTGGTTCGGTCAATATTGTTTGGAGAGAGATAAAACTAACAGCTTTATGATCAGCGCAAAAAGGGCGTAAACACACAGCGCGGACCCGCGGATCAGAATCAGCGAGCTGTCAGCTTTCAGCCCCGACCGTCAGCTGAGAAAGGCGACATCTAACTGATTCTGATCCGCGGGTCCGCGCTGTGTGTTTACGTCTTTGTGCAGAATCCGTGTTCCTGCTCTCATTTACTGTCTAAATCCTTGATCCATGTCAGAAAACCAACTGATTAAATTAACTCTACCAATTTTGGCAGGAAGACTGGTCACATGTCCACCCAGTATTCTACCAGGTGCTTGATGTTCAAGGTGCAACTTGCTATGAATATTTAACCAAACATTAGTGGGGGTGTATGGTATTTGAGCCTGTGTTTTGATGCTGTGTGGATTGGAGAAAATCCAAAAGAAATTAAAATGTGCACTTTTTGCATTTAATTTTTTAAAGTGCTTAAAGATCTTTGTTCTACAATCATTCCACCCCGAAAAAAAGAACACCTCAAAGAAATCCTCATCAATCAACCCCCGAATTGCCATATAACAAAACAAAATAACAAAATAACGTAAAGCAAAAATTGGGAAACGTGAAGTCTGAAGTCTTTATATTAAGGGCCATCAGTCAAACAATATTGTTTGCTCTGGGTCTAAACAGAGCGCGTTGTGTGTGACATCTGCTTTTGCGCATGCGAGCCGCTTTGAGGGTTCACACTAGAGCGCGTTTGCTGTCGCATTTTATTTGTAGTGTGAACGAGCAGACAAAAAAATCGGATTTGATCAAAAATTGAGCATTAAGACCTGCAGTGTGAACGTAGCCAAAGTCTGTGAATGAGGCACCGTAGGATGCTGCAGCATCCACTTTGGGAATCTGTGACTTAAGCTGTTTTCATGCATGAACTCCAAACAACGGCAGGAGAATCAGGTTGGGACAATGTCTGAAGTTGCCCTTTCTCACATGTGTCAAACAGTTCATAGGCAGCTTCACATGCTTTCTCATCGCTAAAAACCACTGATTTAGGAGAATGTGCTGCCTGTTTAGAGCAAACAACAGGTTAAGACGTGAGTATACCCGAAATTAGTCACTTTGTGCGTCGCTGTATCATCATCATCACACAAGCACAGTCATCCATTTGTGCTTGCCATTACGGTACATGTAGTAGCTGCATCATTCTCCTGAATGATAAGTGAGGCCTTTCTGATAACACCTCCACATCATTGCTGATATAGGGGGTCAAAACCAGAAGCAAAAGCTGCAGAGTTGTTGTCCCCCCCCCAAAAGTGGCAAAAGTGGCTCAAAGGGATAGGTTACAAAAAACAAGTGGTACACAACCTGCAGAAATGGCGGATAGCGACAACAGATGACTAAGATCAACTTTGTTGTCCGGTGCCATCCTCGAGGTAATGCGCAGCTGGCATAAAATTGCCATTATATGGCAGCTAAGTGACTACTGTGACTTTATTTATTTTGGGATCAAAACATAACTGCACTACCAACTAAGTGCTTTTGCTCTTATTTTAACTTGAAAGAAATTTGATGATTCAATTTAAACTTAAAAGTCTTTAGTCCAAAAAATTTAACTGCTCATGTTCTACAACCAACTACATTTAATTCTGATGAACACATCAGGAACCCAGGAAATGGTTTGAGAGAAATGAAAAAGGAAAGAAAGACGATGGAAACGCAAAATCTGGTGACTCGGGAAAGAAATGAAAGAAAAGAAAACTGTCCTTAGGAAGGACTTTACTGGGATTCAAAAGGGCCAACTGGTTCATAATGAGATACTTTGACTGAGATGCTGACAAATATGTCATGTCATTAGTGCTTCTCTGACTAGTTGATAGCTGAGGTAGGGGTCCTGCATACTCGATCCAGACAGCAAGCTCAGTTAAACTACACAGACTATTTCCAGTAGTCTGAAGCGGGCTATATCCTGTTTTGGGCAACATGTGAGAAAGGACAACTTGGTTACGCGTCTATCTGTGTCATCATAAATGTTATCAGGACAGACATAACTCACAGTGGACAGGATATGGGAGGCTGAGATAAAGGGAAATGAAAGAGGAAAAGGGTTCAGGGTTAAGTGGCAATAATGAGGATAAGACAGGAGAATATGTGTATGTGTGAATTCAAACTCACTTCAAAGTGTCTCTTGGAGCCTTGTTCATATCAACAGGAGACATAGGAGAGGCCCAGGGCATTAGAAAAGCAGGGAGGTAGAGGGGGAGGTTGAAAAAGGAGGGTTTGGGTAGAAAGGAAGCAGAACATGGTTGCAAACAAAGGCTGAAGAGAAAGAGAGGACTGAGGTGGAGGAGGGCAAGGAAGGGTTAAGCATAAGTGGGTCGGAGGTGAGAGGTTGGGGTATCTGGGTAGGTGAGAGGGAGGGGACTCATGGTGAAGGGGTTCACCTCTAGTGTGAATGTGATGAGGTAAAACCAAAAGAAAGGACTATGGAGAGAGTTCCTGTGTCATACACCCTCTTTATTTCCACCCTTCCTTCCCTTCCTCCCCTCTGGCCCTCTGTCCCCTTCCCTCCCTCCACTGCTGCACCCTCTCTGCGACCGGCCCCGGCAAATTCCCTAGGGCCAGGGGCAGTCCCCTTTCAGTCTCCAGTGACACAGTAATTAGAAGTGTGGGAACTGAATCCGTCCCTCTCTCTGAGCTCCCGCACCCCTCACCACCCCCCAATGATCGCTTGCTCTCTCCTTTCGCTGGCCCTCACCCCCACACCCCCTTACCAGCTCCCAGTTCCCACCTGGGGAACCTCAATTTTTGCACCTCAACTCAAGCTCTCGATCTCAGGAAATAGCATCTACCTAAAGAAAGAGCTTTCATATGGGTTATAGTCATTATCATATGCATCTAATATGACAGATACCTTAAATTACGTACAACTTATAAATACGACAACTTTACATATGCCTCAGTTAGACCATTTTATTTCTATGTATTTATTAAAAACAATTTAAAGCACTGATTGACACTTGCCACCTGTGATCTTGATGGGAGCGTCGCATCACACACACTCACACACTCAAACCCATACCATTCATCCCCCCTCCCACCCCACCCCGTTTCACCCCCGCCTCCTCTACAGTCACATAGTCCCCTATCTCTTCGAACAGAGCAACGCTGTCTCTCCCGCTCTCCATCAAGCTCACCACCCCCTCCAACCCCCATTCGCTATCTCCACGGCGATAACCATGGGAACAGCAGCACTGTGGGAACGGGCCACCAGTTGACCAAAATAGACAGCAGGAAAATGGAGGGAAAGAAAGAAAGAAAGGGCTCCCTGCGTCCAAGGAGGCCCGTGAGTGTGCATTTCTGTGTGCACGTCTCGTATGTGTGTGTGGCATAGGAGGTCCATGGGATCATTCAGACAGACAGGTACTCAGGCACTCCACTCACCTCTGGTTTTCACCAGCAACAATGGGGACACTGGGTGGCTTGAGCTGTTACATTTATTCACAGATATGCGGCTTCGGTTTGAGATGGTGGGACATGCTGAGATGCTTGTTCTCCTCATAATTTTAACGGTCCTACAACTACTAGATAGCTGTGTTGCACACAAAAAGGCAACGCCCTAACCACAAACACCCACACCCAAACAGCACAGTATTATTACACCATCACACACCCAGTCACACCCACAACTATGCACCTCTAAAGGAACACGTGCAATCGGTCTAATGAATGAATGAGATTGTTGGAATGGTTGGCATTCAAATACTGAAACAAGTTTGTGAACTAAAATGAAAGTACTTAAACAAAGGCACACATGTCTAATTACAGTCTCAGTTAATGTGAATAGCCAGAATAAGGCTACCATTATTGTTTACAGATTTAATTCATTTAATTTTAATTTTGTGTGTGGCAGGGGCAGGTAACCACAGCATAGCACACTTATAAGCAAGCACAAAACTACCACAGCTCATATTTTGTGTTTGCTATTTAGTTGTATTTGGTCCACGTGCATTGCTTGTGGTCTCCATTAAGTACAAATGCATGCACACACACACACTCCTCTCTCTTTATGGCTTTAACGAAAATGCTGGGATGCAGTTCCGATGAGAAACATTAGATGCTGGTTTTCTTTGGCCTCCAAGAGAAGGAAATGGGGAAAAGACGCAAGTGGCGCATCATCATCATCATCATTTTTTTTTTTTTTACCTAATGTGGGCCTAATTTTCCACTCCATTTATATCCTGCATCTTTCTCAGCAGCCCTGACATTCAAGTCTTGACTTCTACACTCATCTCCCTAAATTTCTGTCTATCTCTGTCTGATTTCTCCTTTTCCTTCTTTCCTTATTCCACTCACCACACATATCCCTTTTCTTCTCCTTTCAATCTCTCCGCTCTTTTCCGATTTCTACTGATCTATCTAATCTATCCAGAGTGCCTCCCCCTTTGCCTTTCCCAGGCCAAGTAGCCTGACCTCTCCAGCCTTCTACCTCTTTGCTCCCAGGAGTGAAGGGGTGTGTGCCTCTGACCATTCCCATCCGACTAGCACTTTCACTTTTAATCTGACTGTGTGTGTAACGGAGGAGACAACAAAACAAAGAGAATGTGTGTATGTCCCAAAGCAAACAGAGTCTAACTTCCTGACAGCATCGCATCACGCAAACTGCATGCTTTGGGAAGAACCACTGCAAGGCATAGTTTGAGGTTTTGAGGCCGAGTCGGCCTCCCATTCCAAAGACATAACACAATAACACACGCACACACAAGGAGTGAACAGGAACACAGCTCAGACATTTAAAAAACGTTCACAGTATATACAGGCCTCCACTGTGATTGTATTCACAGTTCTGCCCATGAGAATCAAGTAGAAACAAAACAGCAATACATCACCGGAGCGCCAACTTTGAAACACACACACACACACACACACACACACACACACACACACACACACAGAATACCGTGGTTTAGTTCACAAGCCACAGACGGTGGGGGGTTACCATCCATTATCTCTGTCTCCATGAGGTTTAAATTCAAGTGTTGACACAACTCATTCTCGGAAACAGCATTCATGCACACGCACAAGCTTGGACTAACACACAATGTCCACACATGTACAGGATAGATGAGGTTATTGTTGTGAAGATATACAGGCCAGTGGTTCCCATTCCTGCTGGTTTTCTGTGCTATCAACTAAGTCAACAACACTGAAAGTGCAGAAGAATTCATGACTGATAAAATTAAAAGCAGCTCTTGTGAAAGAAGTTCTGAAGCTCTTGCATCAGAGAGCACACAATCAGAAATTGTAATTTTTGGTTCATTTGTAGAAATCTGGTAAAGATTTTTATGGGGTTTTTTTTTTGTCTTAACTGTCACAAAACTCTATAAACAGGAGACAGGAAGACACATGCAACTAGAGAATTTCAGTACCCCCACCCTTATGTGACACTAAGCACAGACAACAGACCACACACATTCATCATGCAGAGAGACAGCAATCATGAGCTGAACAGCAACTAAAATTATGCAGTTAGTAACCTAACATTAGGAAAATATAACAGGGAAGGATACACATAAATTGCTTCCAAGAATTCCTGCATGTCATAGGGGTTGTTGTAACTGTGAGCACAAAGGCGCCACGGTCATGGTATCTCTTTATTTCAGATATTGTTTTTTATCAACCACAATTGGTGACCCATATATGTGGAAACAATGCATTTGCAGAGAACACAGATGGTGATATGATCTAGTAAAATGTTCTCAATATTGTCTACAAGCCTTCCAACTTGAAAATTGGGTAACACTGACAAGTGCATGGGGTTAAGTAGTCTTAAATCTATAAAAGAAAAAAGCACAGCCTCCATGTTTACGATTAAGTTATTTGTCCCAAGTAATCCTTATATTATTGGCTTAAGCATCAAGCCTCCCTCTTAATTCACAGCAATCAGATCGCAGTGCAAAAGAAGCTGTAGTTTTAAAATGATCAGCAGAAATAGGTCATATGTCAAATTGCATGTGAGGAAGCCTTAAAAGCATGACTGTACATGTAGGGGTCACCTAAAGCTCCCGAAGTGGGCTTGTGTGCCACAGAGATATGATAATAACAACCTTAACCCTCTCAGCTATTTCTCACTGGCAGGCATTAGCGTGGCTGACAAGAGTTCTTTATCACCGTGGTTGGGTGCAGCGCAGGCAGAATAAGCTTGGATGGCTTGCTATGTTATGGTGCATGTAGAGTGTGGGAGAATGATTTATGATTCACTAAGCTGCGAAGACCAAAGATCACATTTCACTATCGCAAGGGAAACCATTAAACCATGACCACAGACAGAGAGACAATCACACCAGCAGTATCTGGGAAAGGAAAGTGCAATTGTTAGCGCAAGTTCTCATAACATTTTTCTACCGTTACCGGTGGGACTTAACTTTTATTGATCAAAGAAAAGTATGTGGGTAATAGTTAAGGAGACCCAAGGAAGACAAATGCATGGGCACGTGTCATTTATGGAGAAATAACTTTTTTTTTCTTTTAAAAGGTTTTATCAATAAATCTTTGACCTACTTTTGCAACTGGTTTCTCTCAAGCCCCAATTATACTTGCAGCCTGACTTTTAACCCTTAAGAAAACACATTTTGTGTTATATAACAGTGTATTAAAATGTGATTTTAATGATGAAAGGTCCATTCCCTGTGTGGTATTGTGGTCATTAGCTGACCTAAGGTTTGTTATTATAGTGCAAAGAATTCTCTGTCCCTTAGGAGACTATTTAGAAGCAGAGGGCAATCACTCACAGCAGCACAGTCTGGCTGTGCAGCTACTGTGCTCTGCAAAACATGAGAAACTTCCTCTTTCTCTGTGTATGTTTCAGAGGAAGGCATCAGTAAGTGGTTCCCTCTCCCTGAGCGGCAGGGGAAAGTAGACCCTCTCGAGTGCCTCTTGGCTTCCCCACCTCCCCCATGAGCCAATAACGCAGTCAGACAGACACACACGCACACACACACACGCACACACACACAGTGTGGTTTCTCCTCTGGTGGGGAACATAAACAGGGCTGTCTGTCTGCAAGTGGAGAGCTAGTTCTCATGACATCACCACCCAGCAGGAATGCACTGCTCTGCCACGTCAAAGCCCCTCACACACACAAACGCTCGCACACATACACACAAAAGTACATGTTAAGTGATTTATGCACGTCCACATTTTCACAGGGAAATGTACCACATACAAAACATACACCCAAATGGCATTTTGAGCCATTTTCTCTCCTCTGGTATTTTCTTGCTGTGCAATTGTTTTTCCTCTCTCACTGCTCAGACATCCTCTTCCTCTGCATCTCCTCCCTTATCTTTATCACTTTGTTTTGTTCATTTTATCCTTGTAATTCCTCATTCCTATATATCTCCATTGCTTGTGCATCCCGTAGTGTCAGACCACACACAGACCACAGAAAGACAGATGAAGCCTGCGAAACAAAGACCCACGAAGCATGACAGAGAAAAGTATAACACTTGAAGATGGAGACGAAAGCATCATCACCTTTGAGAAACGTTGTGTGTATTTGTATGTGTATGTGTGTATGTTTTGGGGGGTGAAGCGGGGGGGACATGGGAAATTACGCACTACTTCATTGTATTGGTGTTTGGAGGAAAAGCCCTATTGAAGCTCTCCCTCCTTCCTTTTCACCTCTCTTCCTCCCTCACTAACTCTCTCCTCCCTTTTCCATCCCTCCATCACTTCCGGCCTCATCTTTTCCTTCCTAGCCATTTCCCCTTTGCTATTTTCTCCTTCTTATTACCTCTTCTTCCTTCCCTCTCTTCATCTCAGCCTGTCTCTGGTGTGTTTTCTCACAATTTCTCACCCCTTTACTTTTTTATCCTCTCCGCTTCTCCCAGGCTTTTGGGGAAAGCAGGGGCAGGAAGCAGCTTGGCTCTCAGACAATGGAACACATCAAAATCAAAAAGCAGCACCAACCTCACCAACTTCTCACACACACACAAGCAGAGCAGGACAAACAGGACATTCCAGCTGCCGGCTGCACCGGATTCCTCGCCTTGGCTAATCTGAAACGGAGAATGAGACTGGGAGTGGAGCAGAGCAGGGAAGCAGGGTGAGAACTGTGGGTGAGGGAGAGCAACACCTAACAGAGGCCATAAGAAGAAACCGATACAGAGTGGGGGAGAGAAATTAAGAACCTTAGGGGTAAAGGAGAGTGTTATTTAAAAGAGCATCAGTTTAAAAAAAAAAGAAAAAGGTGAAAAAGCAACAGAGTAAGAAAATAGATCATGTGTCACGGTGTTATACACACGTCTTCATGCAGCTCTAAAAAGGCATATTACGTTCATTGCTGCATGCATATCATGATATGAGTACCTGCCAATGGCCATCCTCTATTTTATTTACAATGTTTCTGCAATGAAAGGTGAAAAGTTTGCTTTGTTTCCATGTCAGATCATTACAAAACTGCAAAGTATGCTTTCCTGTAACTAGGGTAAACAATTGTATATTCATTTCATGATGCACTTACAAAACAAAGTTATGTCACCAACATGGCCATAACACTATGGCATTCACTAACCACAGTGTGGGCAGTCCAATACCTGGCTTCTGATATCAAACCCATTTCTACCCACATGCTGATGAGGGGCGTGCATACGAATAAAAGAGAGCAAAAACTGTAAATACCTTCTTCCATTAACTACACTCCACAATGCTATCATTTGCACTTGCGTAGAAAATAAGTACCGCATCCTGAGCTGGAAATAGCAAAAAGCTGGTTTCTTAACAGATTATTATCTCCAGAATGACTCCTCCATCTATAATTAAAACCCATCTCTAAGAAAACAACATATATGCACATTATCCGCGCCTCTAAGTGCTGAAAACCTAAGTGGGTTTTGAGCAACTATATATTCTCACACAAGCATGGAGACAGACAGACACACAGAGACAGATACATATCATGCATCCACCCGCACACGCAGGTGTCACTGCCTTGCTATGTTATCCTGGGGCCAACTTGACTGTGGGAAAACAGAGCAGGCCTGATTTCTTAAATGCTTGGTGAGTGATGGATCATCTTCTTTCTTATCTATTAGTTCGTATGTGTATCCGCTATTGTGTCTGCTCAGACAGCTGCAGATTTTTCTGTGGGATTTTCACACCACTTCCAAAAAATGGCCTGCCTTACAAGAGTTCACAGAGTTTAACGAGTGCGTGGTACGGTCATCTCTCACAGTTCAGACACAAATACATACACATACACTTCTCAGAGAAGAACTGAAGGATTTACCTCTTCAGGAAAATAATAAACATTTACATAACAGAGACATCAACTTATTTTGTTTCCTAACTATTGAGTGGTGTCCAAGTATCCTTATGCTGTCCAGGAAAATGCTATTATTAACTTAATAACTGTTAGCATTATTTTCAGTACTAGTTTTCTTGTAGTCTTGTTGCTAATTGTGTTAATGCTATTGTCGCAAATGGTATCTGGATAATGTCGGAAGAATCAGGTTTGGACACAATCACAAGTTGCTCCCTACAAAAACAGCCGTGTTCGCACTACTGGAAATGTGACGTGTTCCAAAACAAACACTCCAAGTATGTGAATCAAAACCCTTGCCTGATTTGACTCTCTGGGATCATAATAGAAGATGATCCTCTTTAAGATCATCTCTTCATGCACCTCCAGTTCACTTTTAATGCTGCCACAATCTTAAGAACGCTTCTTTAAATCCACTGCTGGAAGGTCTGCTATTTCCTGTACGTGTTATAGTTAGTATAGTCTTTCATTTTCTATTTCTAGTTCCGTTTTAGAATTTATTTTATTTACTTTTTTTTTTAAATTTTTTAGTAAGTTTCTGCAATGGGTTTGTTGATTTCAGTTTAGTTTTCCCTGTTTGAAAAAAGTTCAGTTTCAGTGTTAGTTTGAATTCATTTCTATCACATGGAGAGTGTTTGTCAGGAGCAAGATTTAAGAAGTTCAGAATAGATGTTACAATGCACACCCAGCACTTTCTGGAGGCAACTAGCTCTCAGTAATGTAGACGGCTTCGTCTCACGTCTAACACATTTACCAAAGCCTGGATAAGCTGCCTTGAAAAATTGGACCAAACTGTTAAAGACTACAACTAAATACATTTCTTCTACATTTTAAATTTACTTTAGATATGCTTTTGTAAATTCCCAATATAATTTCTGTTAATATTTTTATTTCTATCAGATAGTATGGTTTTATATAGCTAGTTTTAGTTTTGTTTTTGTTACCTGCAATAACAATGCTTAGGATCTACTTCTTTCAATTACTTCTTTATAAATTCCGGTCCTTTCCGATGAAAACCACAGAAATACAGTACAGCGCATGAATAATGACTCATTGTGTCAGCTTCTCATTTCCCTAACTAGGTCATATTCACAACAACAACATCATCTCAGTGACAGCTATATAATATCTGTGGTCACGTCTCCATAAACCGGAGCTTAGAAGCAACACAACAATCACAATAGCCTTTCCTTATTTGGCTACCCTACAGCAGCTCAGACAGAGATCTGGTATATCATTCTTATAATTCTTATAATTATATATATATATGTACTCAAAACCTACTGTTTATATGTATGTGTCACAAAAAGCAGTCTGTGCTGTGTGTGAACAACACTTTTTCCCTGTGTGTTTACCTCTAGCACTTTCTCAAACTGTGTGTAACAGGAGATGCGAAGCCCTCGCCACACACAGTGGGAAATATTTGGGATGGTTTCCCTCGGAATGTCTTGGCGTGCCTATGGAATGCCCCCCTCCCAACAGTCTCCTCCTGCCCCTTCTCATTGTCGCTCCCTCTCATCTCTAGTCCCTCAAGGGGAGGGAGAGTGGGAAACAGCAGGACACACAAATACGACCCCTGTTTTGTCACCAGAGAGGAAGGCACATGCATAGAGATACAGACGAGGAGAGCCAAGCATGAGAAACCAGGGCAGGTTTGCAAAAAAAATATGAGAAGGCACTCAGGTTTCATAGTATGATACTGCTCATATCCATGGGCATCTAACAATTTCAGCTGCATGCAAGTTTGAAAAAGGGAATCTATTTCAATAAAAACTATCTTGTTTGCTACTGGATTTTAACACCTATCATGTTTACATCCTGGCAGAGATTAACCCAGTTTCACTTGTACTCACATGTGCGTGCGCGTGCACACACACACACACAGCAAGTGAAGGATAGCATTAAACGTGTCTCAACCTCTCACATTCCTCCTGCTTCTCAGCCTGCAGCTCTCTTTGTAGATCAAAGCAGAGACAACAAGTCTTTCTATTGCCGTGTAGTCCTCCCTCCTGTACCCCTCCTTTTCCTTCACTCTCTCTTCCTCTTGATATTCCTCATTCAACACACACTTATCTCACTCAAACAACTTTGCTTTTTCTCACATTTCCTCAAATACCTTTCAGCTTCAGTGTGTAATTTTAGCCTCCCTCTCCCTCTCTCCACAACCATATTATTCGCTATTTCTCAACTGCTTTCACTGCAGTTCCCTTTTTTGTCTCTCATCTTTTTACCTCACCACCATCACCTCTGTTCTCACTTCTCTATCGCCTTCCCTCCCTCTCCTTTTCCTGTCTGTAACCCCCCTCTTATTTCTCCCACCCCTCCCTCTCACAGTGCAGCGGTTCCTGTTGCTCTTGTTTTCACTTCCCCAGTCGTCTGGTGCGTGGGAACCAGCGTTTCAGCTGCAACAGTGTCTACGCCTGAGTCTGAGTGTGAGCGCATCTGTGACCAAGTCTATGTGTTCTCACTTGCTGTTTGTGCTTGAAGGTGCTGAGGTGACTGTGTGCACGCAGCAGTCATAATATGCGTTTGTTGGTTTGGGGTTTCAAATCTGCATTACCCAATATATATGGGAGTTTGTGCGTAGCTGGTTTCACATCTACCTCTGAGCTAGCCTCTGCTATCTGAACATATCTGTAATAGGCCAGTGTGGGCCATCTCATGGAACCATGAGGCCTAGCGGAAGTGTGTGTGTGTGTGTGTGTGTGTGTGTGTGTGTGTGTGTGTGTGTGTGTGTGTGTGTGTGTGTGTTTGAATAGAAAGTACAGATAGAGCAGGAATTAGTGGTGGGAGTTGGATAGAGCTAAATAGGGAAACTGCAATGGAGCAACCACTAGCTTTACCATCAAAGGAATACCCTTGCTGGAGATACTAATTAGGGACTATAAACAGTTCATTTCTGTGATATCTGTTAACATTTTATAACAGTAAATATTTTTTAAGAAACAGAACACTGAAACCGACCTGTATAACTTGCTTTACTGCAAATGTTATTTTAATTATTGCCATATTTTGATTTGATTTTCATAGATATTTAATAAATTACTGTAATGTATATTTAAATCAGCATATTTATAACATAACCCTGCATCAGACAGGCAACTTGTCCAGGGTGTACCACATCTCTCATCCTTTGACAGCTGGGACAGGCTCCAGCCCCCCCAATGATTCTGAACAGGATAAGTAGAATAAAATGGATGGTTGGGTTTTGACAACACTAACAATCTGTATTAAAGCTGAAAATAATTTTATCTTTTTTGGAGCTCTGACAGTGCAATTAAAATCATTTCAATGTTAATGGTTTAAATGTGCTTGCTTGCCTTTGGAGAAACATATTCACCTCATATTAAGCACAGTAAGCTAAATAAATCAAACTTAAATTTCAGGTAGATTTGTTTAGAAATGTGATACAGAATGCAGATGAAAGCAAAAGTTCCATATTAACAAAAAAAGGTCTCTATAAAGTGTTCATTTTATTTTACTTAATTATTTCTTTTGTATGAGGTTTCAGGGACTGATGCCATATCCCACAGAGCAGAGACAGATTCAAATCTCCCAACAGCAGATGGGTCTTTATATAAATACAAGCCAAATGAATTGCCTTGTTTACACAAAGAATATGTATTAATACTGCCTGAATAAGGAGCATAACGCTCAGTTTCTGAAGCCAGGTTTTTCAGTCACACGGAAGATAAACCACTTCCATATGAATCCCTCAAACACCATACATGACATTTTAAATACATGAGATAGTATTTTTTCAATTGCGCAACTATGCAGAAAAGTAAAAACATGATGCCCTTCTCTATGTTGCATTCTCTCTTGGGGTCAAATTCCTATGCCTCTAAAATCTGTGAGGCCTATTGATACACAGAAACAAACATTAACCCTTCCCCTACAATTTACATATGCATGCCTACACGAGGCTGTGCTTAACCTGTTGTGTGTGTGTGTGTGTGAGATTTACTTCTCTTTCCTCATGACATTTAGCAGTAGTGTATGTGATTGAGGGAGGAACACATAGACAAAAAGGGAGAGAAACTAAGCCACCCATTGCTAATTTGATAGCTTTACAATCAGATAACAAAAGAGGTTAACTTTGCCTGGGTGGGCTGTTGTGGAGCCCCAGGGTGAAACTCTCTGTTGCTCTCTGCCACACACACACACACACACACACACACACACACGCACGCACGCACGCACGCACGCACGCACGCACGCACACACACCTACAATATTTTACAATTTAAGCAAAGGTCAACAAAACTTTAATACAAACAACTGACTGAAATGTATTATTAATCTTCAATATCATTTAACCAAATAATGAAAAGGAATATAGTCAACCCCCAGTGTGACAATAACCGCAAATACTTGAGACCCCCTTTACAACTACCTATTTTAATAGTTCAAACATCAAATACACCTGAAACTGTCATCCCAAAACACTTAAAAATCATTTCAAAGTCAAATTAGATTAAAAACGAGAGACAAAGACACACAAAGTACACAAATACGTGAAACACTTGAACAGCAGATGTCTACGCGGTGAACTGGCAGCGTAGACATCTGCAAATAATTTTGATCTATGGAAAAAATCTGTGAATACTGAACCGTTAATTGGGGGGGAGGTTCGACTGTATTATACTTGAGCAATATTACTTTTGATAATAATAATAATTCTGAAAACATTTTATTAAGATAACATTGGTCAGTCTGTTTTTAAAAAAGTGGCAGCAGGAGAGATGGAAGTGGTTGAAAGAGCTTTTCACTGAATGAACTAATGAAAAAAACTCTGTGCCAGAGATGTAACTAGATATGTGGGAAAATGTAATAATTTAAATATGCTATTCAGCATTTATATGGGATGTATTGGAGTGACTTCTTTGAAGTTGTGTAGGAAGTGTGTACTAAAGTAAAGGATGTAGATGGATGACTATTTAGCCAATGGTCAATTGCTGCTTTTTTTGGGTATGTGTGATCCTCATCATATCATCAGAACAGGAGGTAGCATCAAGGTGGTCAAAAAAAAAAAAAAAGGAATGCAGCTGGTGGTGTCTTGACAAATTTGCCACCCCTCACCCCCTCCTAGAAGAACGCTAGAACACCCAAGTTTTAAACTCTACTGATTCCACTCCCAGTCACAAACACACACAGGGGCACATAGCCCCTCTGAAACAGCCACCCACAGAGATATCTGTAGGTCAGGTACTATAAATCAGACTGTTATTGATGCAGTGTAACTGTTTTAACATATTTTCCACAACCATGATAAAATATGGATCTGAATAATAAACATGAGCTGCTACTTTAGTATTACTTATGGATACACACATGCTTGTTAGGAAGCAGATAATTATTCAGCTTTATTCCTTCTTCAGTTAAATTCCTTTATTTTCTATTTTCCATGTTTTTAAATCAAGTCTTCATCTTAAAGCTACTTCTCATCCACAGCATTATGGTAAATTTTCTTAGTGAACCACTGCATGTTTGACTCTCCTTTTCCATATCCATTAGTTTTTGCATCTTTTATACATCTTCCCCCATCACCCAACAGTGGCACTGATCAAGACTGTGGTGGCAGCAAGCTAAACAATGAAACGCAGACATCCCACTTCCTCACAACATCTTCCAGCCCCTGCTGAGGAATTCCCAGACCAGATGGGATATGCAATCCCATTCGGAGTCTTCTGGGTCTGCCCCAGGGTCTTCCTCTATTTGGACATGCTGAGAATACCTCCACAAAGAGGGAGGTCTGGCTCAGGAGGGATAATAATTAGATACTCTGGATGCTCTAAAATGGCTACTTTGAACATAAAGGTAACGTGGATTGACTTCACCCTCCTCCTCCTTTTACTAAAGATGACCTTAGATTTACTGCTGAATACATTTGTTTAGCCTCCCTGCTACTACTACAACACCCACATACACCCTACACCAATCAGCTTGTTAATATCTTACATCATAAAATCTCTCGTGAACAAAACCACAAAATACAGTGAGGTAAGGCATCTCCCTGTTGACTCCTCTGTAGGGATGGGTACCGGTATCCGGTGCCATTATGGCAGCGGTTCTGACATAAACGGTAGTAACCAGACTGAAAAGCAGCGCACATTTCGGTGCTTTATTTCGGTGCTTTTTTTCCTGAGATGTCATACACTTTGAATTCTAGCCAATCATTTTACGTTTCCGAGGATAGTAGGCGGGTCCAGGTACGTACGTTCTTTTAGAGCAGAGCTACAGATTAACAATGCCCAAGGCGAAGTGGTCAAAAGTCTGGCTGTACTTCACAGCAAAAGATGCAAACTCAGCAGCCTGCAACAAGTGCTTTAAGCTGATACTGTGACACTGTGCAAAGGAGGTAACACCTCAAATCCGATGAAACACCTGGCGACGCATAGTGTTTTTTTTAAAAGCCAAAAAATGCGCCGTACTTGATAGCTTGCTGCGAGACCTCACACCGAGCGCATAAATAATTTCCCCCAGGGATCAATAAAGTATTCTGATTCTGATTCTGCGGGTGTGGTGCCTGTTATCGGACCCGGAGTTAGCAACATCCCCCAAAACACGAAGAGGAGAGTCCTGGCCCCTAGCCCTGCCAGTGTAGCAGAAATGATGACGAATGATGATGGCAGTAGCAGCCGTTCTTCTCTGCGTGAGTAGCTTCATGTTGTTCGTGTGTAATTTACGTTGAGTAGGCTAACCACGTTATTACATTAATGCATGTAAGGTGAACTAGCAAACATCATCATAGCTACATGCGGCTGTCCTCTTGTTTGATGGCAGATGCTCCCTTCACCCTGGCCAAAAAGGCTAAAATGACCAAAGAAAAAGTGGAAAACAGCTAAACATGAGAGGTTTTTGGACAAAGTTTGTGTTTTTTCCATTGATTAAGCACTGCTTCCAGCCAAGAGTGATGCCATATATGCCCCATAGCTGCAGAAAAGGCTAACATTGTTATCTTTTTACAAAAAAACCAGCTAAACATGAGAGGTTTTTGGACCAATTTTGTGTTCTCCATTCTTTAAGCACCGGTTTGAGCACCGTTTAAGCACCTGCACCGTTTCAAAAGTACCAGTTTGGCACCGGTATCGGATAAAACCTAAACGATACCCATCCCTACTCCTCTGTGTGTGTGTGTGTGCGTGCGTGGGTGTTGGGGTGGGGTGAGAGGTGAGAGGTGAGCCAAACCCTGTGATTTTATGCACGGCTTAACCACAAGTGCAAGTCTCTTTTCCATCTCCAACATAAGGAACATAAGAATGCTCAACATCTTCCCATGCTGTCAGCACTTTATTTCCTGGTAGTCTTGCCAGTAAAGAGTTCAGAAATGCTTCCACTTTCTTTCTGTGTTAAACATACCACCTTTACCACAAGCATTTTTCCTTTGAATTCGACGACTTTACTCAAGCAGAAGCTTTTAAAAAAAATTACGAAATTCTTCCATTCATAATACTTCTCACTAAAATAATAACTATAGTTCTTGTGTTTCTCTTGATTAAAGTTGTGTATGAGCCAAATGTAAGTAGTAAGCAAGATAAATTAATATTTTGGACTAACTGTTGAATTACACAGATGTTATCTGTATCCAACTCTGCATCAAGTCATGTATTATTTTCTTCATTTGTCTGTTGTGAACTTTTCGTCCCTGCAGACAACTTCACTCTAACCATCCACAAAAGATCATGAAAATCATGTACAAGTGTGTAGCACACCGCATAAACAAATATTTTCATAGACAGAAATACCTGACAGCGGCTGAATATATCACTGGGAGTGGGCTGGATGTTAAAGTGTTTGAGAACTCGAACCGCCTGGTCTCTGGCCTTTTCTGAGCAGGCTAGGGAGAGACAGCGACCCTCCGCCACCTGGGAACGCAACTGTACGGGAAGATACAGACAAACTATGTGTACCAGGAAACAAGTCAGACACACCAATGCATGAAAACAAGCGCACAGTGCATCAGCATTCCCTAGATTTTAGATTTGTTTTTGAGTTCATGTGTACTTACAGTTTGGAATGGTTGTCCACATGTAAGAATGACACGGCCTTCAGCCTGCGCTAACTGAGACACAACAAATTCACACAAGAATAAAAGAGTACAATAAATGTATGCGGTAATGACACTCATGCTTGAAATGTACTTTGGTACACTAAATTCTGAAAACATTATGGTATGTTTTTATATGGTAATATAGGTTCTGAAGATGCTACGGTACAGTAATTTTTGGCCTAGTAGAAGCAAGTCTAGGTGTAGGAACAGGTCTGCTCTAATTTGTGCAGATATTTATGATTTGAACTGACCAGGAAAACGTTATGAATAGCTAAAAGCGATCAGTTCTTTCTAATACCATTTGCATAAAAACTACAGGAGGAAAGACTTGTGGATACCTAATCATGCCATCTCTGGGCTTCAGCAGTGAAGTAGCTGTGGCGTGAGTCAAGCTTATATTTTTAGGATCATTAAGGCTGACATCAATACCATTAATAACATCACAATATAGCAGCGTAAGTATGTGGCAACATCCTTTGGAATGAGGTCATTCATTCAATTTATTTTTGATATGAATAAATGGGGTATGGAAAAAGTGAAAATTAAATGGTAACAGCACTGATTACCAAATATCTGATATTGTGACATCCCAAGGGCTTTTTCTGTGGAAAATGTGAATATTTAGAAAAACTAGCAGGACTAACCTTAGCTGCAACCCTGTGATCATCAGTGTTCTCCAATATGACCACGTCAACTCCTAAACAACGCAGGTATCTTCCGAGTCCCTGCAGCATGTTGTCACACACCACCCGCAACTGCTGAGGGGGTAGCGGTGGGGAATCTTCTGAAGGCTTCTCACCATACAAGACGCCTTTCTCTGGATCTGAACAAGAGGGGCTGACCCTTTGAGCCCCCTGACATTCCTAAATGGACAGAGACAATAATGTGATACTTAACCGATCCCCATAGGGGGATTTTCTTTTCACTTGCACCACAGTTCAGGGAGGCTATAGCACTGGGTGAGCTTTAAATCTGCACCCCTGGAGCTGCTAGGAACTGCTGAAGTGTCTTTGTCAATGACTTATTGTCCCTCCTTACAGGCTGAAGGCTCAAAAGTTGGGTTTTCAGTAAGAGGTTTTAGCATTTACATGTAACATGAAAATTTATCACAGAAGAATGAATAGCTAAATTAGCAGATTCTGCTTTACATGTAAATAGGTTGGTCGCTGTCTATGAAGCGGAACCAACACCTACAGTAATCCTGCTGGTGACTGCAATCATGTTTCTGCATGAAATTCTGCATTAAAAAGGCAAAAAAAACTAACTGAATACATACTCTTTGCTTCAAGTATTAAAATGCCACTCTGATGCAAAGACCCTCTATAAGGAAACTGTTTACTAGGTCCCTTGTTTGGTTTTGGTCTCAACAACACTGATAATTGTTAATTGCATTCACAGTAGAATTCCAACATGTCCAGGTTGAGTATAAGGTTATGAAACCTACCAAAAACAAATAAAAGTAAAATATGAACAAAGCAGGTCAAGTATATTAATGAACTTTTGTGAAATAGTGGGAAAAATATTTAAAACTGAACTCTTGAAATAAATATAAAGATAAAACAGCTTTTAAATTTCTCTACCTCTTAGACCAGCAAGCACAGTTACTACATGTTTCATCAAGTCAACTAATGAGGGAAAAAAAATCTATATAAGGTTGCGGCTCAGGTGGTAGAGTATATGTTTTCTTAACGTAAGATAAGAAGTTTGACTTGAAAATTGCTTATCTTATCACTCATGGCAGTGACTTTTATTTCTCTACTTTTTGTTTTCCCCCATCCGAAATGAGTTCAGCGTCTTTGGTTTTTACACACAGGTGTAAAGGTTTGACTATTACACACACACACACACACACACACACACACACACACACACACACACACACACACACACACACACACACACACACACACACACACACACACACACTGGTCTGAATGCTGCAGAGTTACTGCAACAGCCAGTTCTGCTCCTGTTAATAATGTCTAATAACGATGTCAATAAATCAAACAGCTGAATATTCATAGTTTATTAGCTATACCAACTCACACACACAGACACACCTTTCTACCTACCTATCTAGATATAGATATAAAGATGTATTAAAAAAAAGAAGAAAAGGCAACTGATCCCTGACCTCTTTCTCAAGGGTCTGTTTTGTTTGCTTGTCCTTTTTCTCCTTCAGCTTCTTGTCTCTGCTCTTCTCTGATTGGCTTGAAGATATGCTGCGCAGGTCATCAGGCAGCCCAAAAGATGCTGGGTTGCGGGAGAGGACAGAGTACACTTCCAGCAAACAGTAGGCATCTGCCACTAGAAGATGTTAAGAAGCAAAAGAAAGAGAGGGGGAAAAGGGGGGATTTATTGGTTTGCAGTTCATCAGGGGATAACAAAATAATCTCTGATATTCTATTGAGAAGAGAGCAGCGACCATCTGTCTCTCTGTCATTGTCTGTCTGTGCATGCACAATACCTTACCTGCATATCTAATTTGGCTGATGCGTAGAGGCCGCTTCTCCCAGTTGGACATCTGCTCTGTCTTGTCCAGGGGCCTTCCCAGGACCTGTTGTACCAACAGACTGAGGCCCTTTTCTGCACAGTCCTCTCCCACCAGTACCTCTTTAGGGCCATTTTGAGTCCGGCTGAGTGCACTATGTTGAATCTACATTACAAATTACAGACATAAAATAGCATAAAACAATCATTTATTTTAAACAGTGCAGGACTTCATTTAGAAACTGCGTTATATTAAGTTATGGAAATGAAAAGAAAGATTACTTTTTTATGTATACTTAGAAGATCAAGCATCCCCTCCATTTTCAGTGGGTCCTCTTGTAACTGGGGCCAGGTGGCCAACAGACACTTAAGATCACTGGCCATACCATATCCTGAATTGCAATAAAAGGAGAAATGTAGGAGACCAAAGTATGTAAAAAGAAAAAAAAAAGGCAAATGACTTGGATATAACACTGAATACATGCTAACCTAGTTTAAGGACACTTTGTTGGGAGAACAAGCTCCTGATGAAACAAATTGTTTCTGGGTGCTCACAGAATCTCCTAGCACAGAGGTCTATTAGGAAAACCTGATCAGAAACTGCAAGTTGTATCAGGGCCACTTGCTGAGTTGAGATACAGCCAAATGTTGGCTGCCACTCCATGTCAACTCCGACTACAACACCTTTCTAAGAAAGGACAGATAGCAGAACACAGGAGAGAAAGTTGAATAATACATGATTGCAAATACAGACTTTTCCCATCATTAGGTGCTGTTTAATCCTCTGTACCTTGAGCAGAATGCTTTGACATCTCTCGAGAGCTTCTGGTGTGTCCACAAAGTGCACCTTGTCTTTGGTAAGTGGCACTTGGTAGAACTTCTCACAGTGAGACTGAGCTAGCTCCCACTCCTCAGTTTCTGCAGTATCACTCAGAGATATCTGTCTGAGCAGAGGTGAGAAATGTGTATTTTTTATGAATGTGCAAATAAAAGACTGTGTGCTCTATAATGGCAAACTGATAACCAAATAGGAGGGAAAAAAGTGACTAAAACAATGCATTAGGTGTTATGAATGAGTCGAGTGAATCAGCGAAATATGTAAATAGTGAAAAAGAACCAAGTGAGCACAAAAGCTTTGTTTATAAGACTGCATTGAGAAGCTGTTGCAAAAGCAGGATGAAATCAGTAAGCAATATGTGAGAAACAGGATGTGGAGAAGAAAAATTAGACTCCACAGTTCCCTTTATATAAAAAATACAGTTTGTACATACCACAATTTGCGTAACAGAAGATGTTTATACATGTTCTGGCCAACTTACTGTAGAGCACGTGGTAGACTCTGCTGGGTTTCCCATACTCCACAGGGAAGTCGATATCTGGGGATGCTGTATCTCAGTGACCACTGGGAGGCTTTCCGAAGACAAGAGTACTTCACCAACATCTCCACCAAGTGGATCTGCAGCTCAAGGTCATCTGCCACTACATACTATACATACACAACAATAAACTTACTGCATACAAGACATAGCGCCATACAAATTTAGGCTTCATCAAGTCACATATAAACACATACAAACCCACTTGTACATGGTCAATCCAGTTCTCTTCTGTCATGCCTTTCTACGAAGAAAAAAAGATACAAAATGCTATTTTTAATTATTCTTCATTACAATTTTTAATCTACAATGTGAGGAGAATTTGGCAGCTAAACAATAGGGTACTGCTAAACTGAAAATTCAATAATAATAATATCTGATCATATTGTCTACTAGTCCTCAGTCTACATTTTCATCCTCTGCAAGCAGTGTCAGTTAAAGTGACGGTAAGACTTAATTATCTTCTCTAACTTATCGAAACATACCATTTCTTCTCTTAAGCACACAGACGTGGGTTTCAAAAGCTTTTAGTAAACTTTATATTTCCCCTTTTGTGCATTTATGTCACACAATTAGATTTGACACTCTCTTACCACATTCTGCTTTTTTGTTTAAATTGCACTTTGAACTGCTACTTCACAAAAAATAATACATACAGTCAAGTGGAAAAATAAGTTCTATTGACTAAACTAAGTATACCTATTGATTCTATAGCTTGCAGAACAAACTTTAGCAGCATTAACTTGAAGTAGTTATTTTCTGTATGACTTTATCACTCTCTCACATCATTGTGGAGGAATGTGGCCCACTCTTCCTTACAACATTGCTTTAGTTCATTGAGTTTTGCAGGCAGTTGTTTATGCACAGTTCTCTTAATGTCCCGCCGCAGCATTTCAAGCAGACTGAGGTTTGGACTTCGACTGGGCCATTGCAACACATTGAATCTTTTCTTTTTCAGCCATGTTGTTGTATATTTGCTGCTGTGATTGGGATCATTGACCTGTTGCATGAAGTAATTTCAGCCCAGCTTTAGCTGTCAGACAGATGGCCTCACATCTGACTCTAGAACACTTTGTTATACCGAGGAGTTCATGGCTGACTCAGTAACTGCAAGGCACCGAAGTCCTGTGGCTGCAAAACAAATCTCTCCACTACTGTGCTTGACAGTTGGTATGAGGTGTTTGTGCGTTGCTTAGTTTTCACCAAACATGGAGCCATGCATTATGATCAAGCATCTCCACTTTGGTTCCATTTGTCCAAGTACATTGTCCCAGAAGACTTGCTGTCACGTTCTTTTTAGAGGGAGGAAGCTTTTCTCTTGGCAACCCTTCCAAACAAGCCACAGTTGTTCAGTTTTCTAACTGTACCCTACTTCAGTTCTTCACATGCTAACTGAAGCTATAGTCCTGGGATTTCTGAGCATTGCACAGTCTGACCTTGGAGTGAAATTTGCTGGGACATGGACTGCTGGGAAGATTATGGCACTGTGTTAACGCATAGCTGAACGCTCCAGACCAGCAAACTGTCAAATCAATCAACTGTATTTGATTAGCAGAACCTGGCTGCTACATCACCTTTTAAGTTCCTATAAAAGTAGTAAGAGTGGACTGCATAGAATTTCGTGAAAACATTTACTCTCACATAGCTGTATATCACTACGTAAAAACTAAAGCACAGCTCACTGAACTGTAAGTTAGCAGGGAAACTCACGAGCTTGTTAAACACACTGATCACATTTATGCCCCTCCTAATGAGTTTAGAGTTTATTTAATGTTTTGTAAAGCGTTCTCGAGTTTCTTGAATGGTGCTGTACAAATCTAAGTTATTTGTTTGTTTTTTACTGGCAAAAAACAAACAGATGTCAGAAATAATTTTTTGTTGGAAAACAAACAAAAATTATATCTGTCTTCCATTTTCATTGGTTTACTTTACTCTGAACAGTTTAGCTAAAGAAATAAAGGTGAATGCTGATGACAGCACGTAATAAAAAATAATGACGTTGAAATAAAACTGAACGTCTGCTCCATCACTTACCTCCACAAACCTCTTGTACATGAGGAAACGCAGAGAGTCTAGTCTCCTCTTGTGCAGTGCATTGGGACACAGTCCTGCACCAAAAAGACAAGGTCACTACAATTTCTGCCCGAGACATCCACCTGCAATATGCATGAACGAAACATGCACCCAATCATCCACCTTTATCAATCTTGAATTTCTCCATGAGTCGCAGGACGTGTTTGGTGAGCATTTTCGGTTGAATCTGTTCCATCCGTTGTTTGGTCAGATTAAGGCGAGGGAACTGACTGTGGAAACATGCGTACCCACACAGTTACACAACTTTTTTCTTTTTCTTTTAAGGCTCTGCATGTCGACACCTGTATCAAGTTCACATACGTGTACCATACCTGTTTAGCTCTTCCACACAGAAGCTGGGGTGACACCAAGAGTCTAGAAGTTTAACCAATCGTTCCTCTAGATGACTGTAGCCTGAGACAAAGGACACGGCCACCGACATCTTATCCTGCACGATTAGTGGTACACACATCTGCAGAATAACATAGGAGATGAAAATTTAGGAAGTTGGATAGAGATTTAATAGTGAGTTTATATAGAAGACATTTGATGGTTAATTAATAAATAAATACAAGGACAACAAAGACTGGATATCTCACCTCCTCCATATTTAACTCTTCCTGTAAGTTCAGCTTAATACCGAGCGTTGCTGCCTGTGGGGGTTATAAATTTCACTTTCTATGATTTTATTTTGTCTTAAACATTTCTGCAATAACAACAATAATATCATGAAATCATGCACCCACCTCTTTGTAGAAGCTGAGAGCATGCAACCAAGTAATGTGCAATCGGAGTATGGCTGGATCCAGTGAACTGAGTTGGTAGATGTTTATGAGACTGTCTACAAAGTTTGGCTGGGTATCTGTTAGCAAGTTGAGAGCACGCTGTTGGAGTGCCACTGCTTGCTGTTCCGACACTGAACTCAGATTGACCTGTATGAAGAACACAAACCCCCAATCCAAAACAGAAATCAAAAACACCCTTTTAAAACACTAAAGAATACTACACTACTACAGAGGTGTTAATGAGAAGGTTTGTTAGTCTGCACTAATAAAATAAATTGCTCAGGTATTCATTTTCAAATATCTCAATGATGGCACAACTATAAAGTCAGCAAGCCTTTGTGTACAGTTCAAAATCACAAAAGGATGAAAAAGTCGGACTGCTAACCACAACAGCAGGTTTGTAACTGCTTGCCTATCTACCTGAGGATGTTCCTTAATCCATGTCTGGAATTCCATGAGTATGTGATGGCCAAGGGTGTGGCTCCGACCTTTCTGTTTGCCCGGACAACTCTCCAGGATTGTTAGTAAGGCCTCTAGAGGCTCAGACAGCTTTGAAAATCCCTGGAGGGCTGCCAAATGTAGCTGTGGGTGGACAGAGGAGAAGGGAGTGGTAAAACTATAATAGAGGAGAAGGTTGAATGAATGTATAAAACATTAAAGTGTGATGGTAGATTACTTCGAATCTAAACCTTGTGGACAACTCTGAGCACTTGCTTACTCTGTTTTATTATTATGACTTTAAAGTGGATCTTTCAAAAATGTTTTTGTGAAGCCAAAGTGTTACACTCAAGTTAGAGTCAGAAAATGCCTTAACTCCATCAGCATATATGAGTCTTTTGAGACATTTTGTGTAAAAAGTAATAAAAAAAAAAAACAATCTCTAACTTCCTACACGAGAAAATAATATATGAGTGACAAATCCAGACTCTGTTTTAATTTGCAAACCAGATGTTAAGCACTCAATATCCTACTCACACAGATCTCAAGTTCATTCAGAGCAACACAAATTCCTTCCTACTGACAGGCAGTCTGGTTTCCTCATTAACACACACACACACACACACACACACACACACACACACACACACACACACACACACACACACACACACACACACACACACACACACACACACAGGTGAGCTTCATTTAAGGATTCAGGGTTTTCTCTCACTTGTTCCTTCCTGTGCAAATGCTTCATACAGACACACAAAAGCTCCAATCCTGCTACCTTTGTAAACACACACACTCAGTATTGCATATATGGACCTGACACACGCTGTGAAAGTGACTCTTACCATCTGCAGATCTTTCCGGTTCCACAGATCGAAGAGTTGGTCTCTCAGCACGGGAGGGTCAAGACCTGGGGGCATATTGCACACACAGGCACAGAGACAATCACACACACACACAGTGGGATTTCACTTTGACCTTTGACATGTTAAGGAATCAGAGGTGGAGTTATACTTATTTTAAACTAAAACTATTTCAATGGATGTCTTTTTGGGGTATTATAAGAGCTCTTTTTGTGAAAACTGACCTGTTCAAAGATGCAAATCCTCTGAAAAAAACCCCAAAAGCCACAAGTTGGCGCTATACGTTTTGCACAGATTTAAAGCAATTTATACTGTTGACCCCCTCCCCAATTCTTGTAAACAAAAGGTTAAATTTGTTTGCCCAATCTTTTGAATTCTTATTTTCTGTCTCACATAATTCTTAACTTGGCAGTAACATGATCCACTAGAAAATACTGTTACAAGAGGCATAGCAGAGCAGCCATAACGTCAAACATTATTTCTTTAACAGGCACAGCAGAGCAGCCATAACATCGGATTAACAGCTGAGGCTGGTTGGACAGTAGAGGAACCGAGCATTAGCTCTGCATTCCAGCTGAATGTGCAGCCAAAATACTCCAGAGAAGACTCTCGAAGCACATTTTAGGAATGCCATGGTGGGTACGAGAGCTTGGAAACAAGAGAAGCTGTGAGCATGCGTGTGTGTTTTACAATTTGTGTCTGCCTGTGCGTGTGTTCCACGGAGCATTCCCAAAAACTCCAGCTTCTTTCTCTGTCACTCATGCTGTGTGGCCTCCACCGTATCTGCCCCCACCGCCGCAACCCTTCTTCCTTCCCAGGGCTAGTTTTCCTGTTCTCCTCTCCCTCCCTGCACCAGTCTCTCTTGATTTTGTCTCGGATTTCCCCAGGAAAAGGCTATGCGCTGGTCATGGTGTAAAAAATACAGCCTTCCTGATGCATAGCCTGGGAAAGCAGACGAAAAGACCTCTCCCTCCTCTCTCTGAGCTGGCCTCTTTCTTTGCTGCACCTCTCCTGGTGTGACACTTTTTGCCTATTATGTTCCCCGTTAAAGATGAATTTTACATTCATCTTCCTGCAGCGGCCCTTTTAGTAGAGCTTGTTTTTGTTTTCTCCCCTCAATCAATCAACATTTCCTTTCAATTCTCCAGCTTCTCTTAATAAACTCACGCTAAATTAGTGAATTTGCAATTCACTAAATTGCAGCAATACTGGTATAATAATATTGCCTAATTTTATCTCACTTTTATGTTGACTCTATTTGGATTTCTTATTCATGAAAATGCTAGTTGCACTACATCAGTGTATTGCCATGTTTTGATCCACAAAGAGCAAACTTTACATTTGTTTTAGATCATTTCCTAAAATCTATCGGTGTTTTTAATTTAATTCTACTTGACATTAAATTATATTCAGCTACTTGACAAAACTGCTTTTTTATTACCCACGGTGGCTTTGTATGAAATGGATTATGACATGCATAAAAAACAGCATCACAAAAGTCCACTTAACGGTTCTCAACATTTGAAAGGCCGCCGAGTTTCCTTTTCTGTTATGCACCCTGCCCGCGCTCATTCATCCTGCTGCCGAACATGCATAGGGTACGTGCACAGGGACTCACACAAACACCACAACCCACTTCAGTCTCGCTGTTTGTATGAGAAGGGGAGAGAGGAGAGGAATGTTGAGCATGTAGCTTCTTTACACTCTTGGCTAGTGGATGAATGACAGAGCTAGAGGCTCCCCATTCATTATAACATAATAACCCTATCACCACATACAAATACAGAGACACATGCAGAGAACATGCACTCATTCACCCCTTAGAAGGTGACTCGTTTCCTTTCTTTTTTGTGAACGTGAGAAAATCAGAAATTTGGAGGAGAAATTATGCACTTTATCCGAGTGCATCTTTAGAATTTATGTTTATAGGCAGATAAAACTATATCAGTGAAAATTAGACGGTTTTAAATCCACAGACAAGTCTGACTGCATGTTGCCAAGCAGCTGCCAAAATAAAGGAAACACAAAGATCAAGTGTCTAAAAGGGGCATTTGGTGTCATTACAGCCACCAGAACAGTTTCAGTGCGACTTGGCAGTTGCGCAAGTGGCTCAACTTCACTGGAAGGATGCCACAACATTCTTCGACAAGTACTTCTCTTCTTTTGAATTTTGTTGGAGGTGCTGGAAAAGGCTTTCAACAGGTGCTATCACAGAATGGTGAAATGGAGGAGTATATAAGGACTTGAAGAATTTGATGCTTATTAAACCCGTGTTTACACGTTAACTGCCTCTTCGTAATTGACCCACTACAAGCTGATTCCACCAAATATAGAGTGACACATGCCTAAAGGGTAAACAAGTATAACAAGTATAAGATTCAATTCAGGAATGTAATCCTACAAAACTCTGTACTTTTCAGTTATTTAATGGAAAACAATAACTTACTTTGGTGTTTTACACAAGGACATGGGTGATGTTTTTATTAGTAAGGCAGCTGTGAAAATCTTAAAATGTTGCCCTCCTTTGAAATTTCACATTTTCCAATTTGGTCAAATCTGACCCTTTTGGGGGTCTCCCCAATATGAGAAAATGTTTTAAAATATATTGAGGGCTGGGTGACATTTCAATTACTTAGATCACCGAGACTGTGCCTACTGGGGGACAGACGCGAGGTGCCACAGTTAGACAAAGTAGGCTTCAGAGTGTTAAACACTGGGCTTGTGACGTTTGTTCGTCTTATTTTAACACTCTGGAAAGAGCCTCGGACTCCAACCCTGAAAATGTGGAGGAGAAAATGACTGAAAATGACTGAAAATGCTGCATGCGAGAAAATGCTGGGAAGATTGAGCAGCAAACAGAGACTCTAAGAGAACAAAATTTTTTTATTATTTATAATTTTGTGTGGTTTTTGTTGTTTTGTGTTCTTATGTTATGTTAGTTTAAATGTTCAAAATAATAAAAACTTTAATTACAAAAAAAATTTGAACCTTTTGGTGGACTGGTTCTGGCCTTTGGTCCGTATGTATTAAACACCAGGGTTGTTGCAAAAACACAATAACTTTGCGTAAGCTTTTTTGATAGAAGCTTTCCTGTTATTTGTGACCATCAGATTTTTGAAAAAAAGTTATGCTTGAGTAAATGAAACTCAATTAACAAAAATGTTTGAAAAAATAAATTTATTGCAAAGCTCGTGATGTCTTGTTTTTTTAAAGAGCATTCCTCTCTTCCAAATGTACATGTCACTGATGTTAATCAGCTGTGTGTTAGTCTTCATAGCCACCACCAAATCTACAGTTTACCTAAATGGGCTTTTTTGTTTGGAAGAAACCTTAATAGGAGGTCTCTGTGTGAGAAAACTATGGTACAAACCCGAGGCCTCTGGAGTAGTACGGCTCATTTCTGTCTGCAGGATGAGGTGCCGCTATCACTCTGTAGGTGTAGAAAGAAGGAACAACAAAACACATTGTTGAAATATCTCACTGTCACAATAAACGGATATTTTTTGGATAATATGTGTAAACACGGCCATCTTTAGGCAAAGTTTTAATACTATAACATTGTGTGCTTTTTTTGGTTTTTTGTTGAACCATTTATTAATTTGCCCTATGAATCCTGTCTACAGAAGTTTCCAAAGACCCAATGTTAAATTCAGTCTTTAGGCACTTTACTGGCAGCTTATTGCAAAATTACATAATTTGTTCACTTTTTTGTTTTTTAGCTGAATCTATGAAAAATTCCCTAGCCAGAGAAAATCGGCATCTCTCAACATGGTGTGCAGTGTGTCCCTAAAAAAAAGTCACATCCTGAAGAAATATGAAAAAAATAAATAAAAAAAATCTAGCAAAGACTTGACACAGGACCTGAGAGATGCATCTGATCCTTCAGTTGTTCCATTAAGTAATATAAGAAATGCCTCACTGGAAGAGTGGCTGTCAAGAGGCAATTCTTAAGTGAGGGAAACAAGGAAGAAAGGCTGAATTACTCCAGTTCACACAAGAACTGGACTGAATATCAGTGGTAATAGATCTTATAGAGTGATGAATCCACATTTGAAATTATTCGTTCAAATAGTTGTCAGTTTGTACTAGAGATGGCACGATACCACTTTTTTATGTCCGATACCGATACCGATATCATAAATTTGGATATCTGCCGATACCGATATGAATCCGATATAGTGTTTTTTAATCAACAAAACTGTTTTTTAAATATCTTGCTGCATTTTGTATAAGTTCATACTCAAGTTTAAAACAACAACTACACTAAAGCTATTCTGTTATACCTGTATCCAAAAAAAATATTTCATAGTTCAGCAATACTGATCAATCTAATAAACTTAAACCTACACCATCCTCCCTATTCTGGTATTTTAAAGAGTACTTAGCATAAATATTAAGCAACCTAACTAATAGGGTTCCAACTCCCAGCAACAACAAAAATAAATAAATAAAAAATAGGGAACCACCCCTCACGCTCCACCTCATGATGCTTAATCGACGTAATCAACCTTAATTTGATGCAGTGTGGAAAAAAAAATGCACAGAAATCAATTATTTTTCAAGAAATATTAAATAGATTCAACATCTTTCTTCAACAAAATTGCAGACTGCACAGATGGTACCTTCACAAAGGAAAAAGTACTATAGCTTACTAGGGTATATATATATATATATATATATATATATATATATATATATATATATATATATATATATATTAGACTTAATAGTTACTATATACAGTAATGGACTTCTATTCATTTTGCATCAAATTAAAACTTTGGCTGTCAGATAATTATTTATTAAAAGCTCGACATTTTAAATGAGAATAAGAAAGAAAAGTATGTCTTTGTGCCCCTTTTCCCTGTTAATGCCCTATCGGCCCCCCTGGCTAAACTTTGCTAGATCCGCCCCTGCACAGTTACCAGACGTCAGCTACATAGAAAAAGATCCTCGAGTAGAAAGTAATAATAAATAAATTCTAACAACAGCTTATAGAGCTTAAACGTGCTGCTGTTGTTCAGCCGCTGGTTTCCTCTTTCTGGTGCAAAGTGGGCCAAAAGCAAACAAGAGAGACGTACTCCCGACAGAAAAGCCGATCAGCTGATCGTTAAGCAGTTTCATGATTGAAGTAGCAGCAAGAAGAGGCAGTCACTCCATATATCGTTTGTTAAGCTTAACGCAGGAATGCTTTACAAACATTCAGAGATGGACTTACACACTTGCTTTACTTCTCTCGGGGATAACTTTGTCGGAGATGAAATGCCGGGTTGCTAGCGAAGCTCCACATGCTATCCAGACCACCGACAGGTCCCGCATGCCACAGCCGCTCTATCACGTGATGCATACTGCTCCGACGTGCTAACGTTCTGAGGTGAGTTACGGCGTGTTGCAAGTTTTGTGAGGTGCTTTCGTGATATTTAATGGATCGGATTACATTTTTTATTTTTCTCCGATATCCGATCCAGTAATTTAGGTCAGTATCGGACCGATACCGATACGTAATATCGGATCGGTCCATCTCTAAGTTTGTACAGATGCGGTGAGAACAGAGTACAACAGTGAGTGCCTACAGCAGAAGTGTCCAACTCCAGGCCTTGAGGGCCGGTGTCCTGCAGATTTTAGATGTGTCCTTGATCCAACACGGCTGATTTAAATGGCTAAATTACCTCCTCAACATGTCTTGCAGTTCTCCAGAGGCCTGGTAATGAACTAATCATTTGATTCAGGTGTGCTGACCCAGGGTGATATCTAAAACATGCAGGGCACTGGCCCTCGAGGCCTGGAGTTGGAGACCCCTGGTCTACAGCCTTCTGTAAAACACAGTGGCAAATCCGTCACGGTTTGGGGCTGCACTTCAGCCAGTGGCGTTTTAATGCTTGGAAAGAAAAGCACACAGTGGAAGACTATCAGTTATGGACTGGCCTCCCCAAAGCTCAACATGACTGAAGCAGTGCAAGATCATCTGGACTGAGAAGAGCTTTGAATGTCCTTCAAAAAGCCTAGAGAACTATTCCTGAGGCTTGCCTAAGAAAGTTCAGGCTATGTTGAACAACAAAGGTTGTCAGACCAAATATGGACTTTCAAGCTTGTTAAGAATTATACAAACTCTTATTTTTTCCCCCCTTTCTCCTAAGAAAAACATTAAGATATTACTAGCGGTGAAATAACTGCAGTACTGTATAGTACTAGTACTGCATTTGTATCCATTTGTCCTCAAATTTAAAAAAATAAATAAATTTAATAAATACAACAGTACAACAAGGGAAACCTGTGGGAATTGCAGCCTGGGAAAGGGCAAGATGCCATTTGGCAGTGAGTGTGAGTTTAATACTGAGGATGTTTTTTTGTGGGCCTGAAAACCGGTTGTTTCTCCAATGTAAATATCTGCAGGCTCTAGAAGGGGCCTTTGGCACTGACACAGTCAGGGGCAGCAGCATCTATTTTAGACTACAGAGTATGAGAAACGAGATACGGCACCTGCAGTGGAGTCTTTTTTTTTTTTTTAAATTATCTTCTATCCCCACCTCGTGGTGACAGAAAGACCTCCAACTTCCTCTACACTTTCTCTTTAAAAAACAGGATCTCGTGTGGCCCAGTCAAAAAGCACACCCTCTGTAAGTATCTGTGTGAATGCTATTGTTAACCTCTAATAGGTTTATTGTCTAAAAAGGTCAAAAATCAAACGTGAAGAAACTCAGTGTAAGCTAGCTAGCTACATAATCTCAAAGCCAGGCTGTCACGCTGCTCTTCACCACACAGATAACCTTTATTTGTTAAATCGTCGACAAGAAATAAATGTTTATTCAAAACAGTATAACGTTACGTTATCGATACGAATATACTCACCAGTTTTATACAGTTAGCAAACGTCAAGTAAGCCAGCTCGCTTGTAGCTTCGCGTTAATGCATTATAATCAGTTTGTTTGGTCCGCTTGTGGGCCAATTTCGCCCATAAGTTGGTCTTAGGCGGCGCTTCCTTTTAAACTATACATGCATTTGGTGTTTTTTGGCCACATATTCACACACCATAACTGATAAATCATGCCAGAGCTCCAACTACAAACCTGAATATGTAACAGCAGACTCTATGTATACGGAGCTGACTTAAAACGGTACGAGTCCAATAGGTAATGCTGCCTGTAAACTGAAACTAGGGAGAAATATTGCACAACGATATTCTTGCTCTGTCTTTTCTGTGGGGGTCTGTCCTGGCAGTTTAAAGTACACTACCGCCACCGTCCGGTCACAGTACGCAATTTAACACAAAAAAGAATTAAAACTTTTTGTTCATCTTCCACATAATTAAGTGGCTTAGTTACACAATATAAGCATTTTTTTTCATTTCTTTTTGCACAAATTTGATGCTTTGATCCATTCTTGCAAATGTCTATGCAAAACAGTCTTCTGTTTACTACATTTTTAAATTGCCCGTAACATGGCAATCAGAATGAGTAGGTAATATTTTTCCTTTTTCTAACCTGTGTAGTGGCTTTTATGTTTTCTGTATCGCAGCAGCGTGGTCTGTCAACAAACTGGAGTAGGGAAGGTATAATAATATGAATCCTGTCCAATATCTTGCAGTTAACCTTCCACACATATTAATGTGTAACTGCACACTCCTGAAATTGTAGACATTTTCAATCACTGCCATTAATACTCCAGAAGATGCTACACACAATGACGCTGATTTGTTCTTTTCACTGACAAAGAGATAAACTGAGGATTTTAGGGTTTCTTAATTGTTTAAACGTTGAGGTTTGGTCATATATTTGTCGTTATACTGGTCACCAATATTACCTTGTATTTGTACATTGTACTTCGGTTGTTTTTTTTCCACACATTTTCAGTCCAGTTTTTCTATTTGATCATTAGGGGGCGGGGGCTAAGAATTGCGCTGGTAGACACTTAAAAGAAGTGGAGGATCTATTGGTTTTGTGAGGAAATAAAAGATGAGAGGTACGTGTGTTAGCCTAACTATTAGCCTAAAAATCCGTCATCAGTACTTAAGTACTGATGACTGACTTATGATAAAACACGCCTACCATGTTTTGGGTTCCTGCAACTGGTCCGTCGGATTATTGTCTCCCCAGAAACACTTCCCTTGTGCTTTTGGAAATCTGTTTTTTCCTATTTCCGTTGTGTTTTGTGTGATTTTGCAGCGTTTTTCTTATTGCTGGTGTTTTCTTAAGTTGCAGTCCGTTTGGCCTCTCAGGGTCATCCGTGGTAAATAGATAACACAGGATTTTTGCAAAATGATACCAAAGAGCTATTAGCTGAAAACGGCATATTTTGGCGTGGTCTACAGGGTGTCTTTAACAAATCTGAAGAAACTAGACAGGTGAAGGACAAAAAAATCTACCTACTGCAGATGAACAGGGGGTCTTTGCAAATATTAACCTTTAAATTGATACAGTTCTAATGAACTTGTATTTCTATGTATGTTTACAAATGTTTCAATAAATGACTGAACCCATTTCCAATTTTGCAAGGAAAATGTAAAGAAATGAAGGTACTAAATGTACTATTCAAAATTTACATTTTTTTTCCTTTGGTAGGGCGTAAGAAATACAAAAACTCAGCCAATATATTGAATAATATTTTTTCCTCAATCACACAATCATTCCTTTCAAATTTATCCAAGCCTCTTTACAGTATCAATGACTTATTAAAGTTTGAATATTGAATAACTTTGATGTCAGAAATAATTGCGGAAACACCCAGATATGTCGTGACCATCTGTACAATTTCCCTTTTTAAAAAAATTGAGTTTCTAGTTAAGAGTAACTTACTTCTGCTATAAGAAAGCATCCTTATAGCAGAATTTACTGGAACGCAACAGAATTCAGTAGAAAAACTTCTGAGTGCTTCACGTCATTAAAGTTGCTCCCCACGTGTCCCTTGCGTCACCACTTAAAAAAAAAAAGGGGACGTAGCCAGAACACGGTGGTGGTGGTTGTTGTTGTTACACTATCATCCACAGGAGCAGGAGTGATTTTTTTTGATGCATCATATCCCCTTTTCTGTTCTGTTGGCTGTCACACAGGTATTTAGATCCCACATAAATCTCGTGAGGCGGCTGAATATAAAGAGCAACACTGTCTGTGGCTCCTCAAACACGGCTAGCATTAGCTAGCGGGTCTCACTGTCACAGCAGAGCTAACCAGCTAGTTGCTTAGCAGTTATGGAGTGGCTGGGCAACGGAGACTCACTTCACCACAGCGAAGAGCCCAGCAGTGAGTCACTTTCAACGGCCGGAGGCTTTAGTGGTCTTTACCCTCACCAAAAGGTAAGGCCTTTAAGTTATCTCATTCAAGATGTGCTTAACGGTATTCTAACAAGCGAATACTGTTGGAGATAGCTGGAGTGTGCATGTTATAACATTTTCTGTTATTCTGAAGCACAGTTTCCACCCTACACAACAACGGGATATTTTACCAGTTAGTTTAGTGTTAAATGTCAGTGTTCACGCTGCTAACCCGCAGTTGCCCAATAACTATTCTACTTTAGCTCATGCTTATAGGGTAATCAGATTACTCGCTGCGTCATTATCTTGTCAGTACACCACTGAAATCAGGGTTGGGAAGAAATACCCCCTAGGTGGGATGGTTGATGGGATCAGAGGCCATAACGGGAAGTAACAACCCCCCCGACTCAAACATGCGCACACTGACAGCTGTGTGTGATTACTAGCTAGCAGAGAAGGCATGCGACCACTGGTGAAGTGGAAACAAGCGTTTATTTATTTTTAACCCTCATGCTCCACCTTAAGCTAAACGCAGCTTGACTGCGGTCGTGAAAGCTTAAAAGCTAATGAACTACATTTAGTGTGTGATGCAGAGTCATCCCTCAGTTTTTAGGTGATCACCTCATTTACCACTCAGAGTCATTTCATGGTAAATTGTAAATGGACTATCTCTACTTGAGCACTTATAGAGCTTTATACAACTTGCTTCATTCCTCCACACAAACACTTTTCTTGTACACCTAAGTGCACACACATTCATACTCTGATGAACAGTGTTGGGTAAGTTACTTTAAATTAGTAACTTAGTTACGTTACTAGTTCTATCAAAAGTAACTCAGTTACTTCAAGTTACTCTTTACTTTCAGAGTAACTAGTTACTAGGGAAAGTAACTTTGGTTTTACTCAGAATTCTCTTGTTAATGTGTTGCTTCCGTAACTGGATACCCAGCAAGATTGCCAGTCTTCTAGCTTGCTTACTTGCCACAAGTGCACTGTGCCACCTACCAATAGAAAGGAAAAAATAATGTGCACATTTCCACGAGAGAAATCCCACACCTGATTCTATCCTAGCCTGCTTTTTACATCCAACACAAAAACTGCAGTCGTGGTGCGTTCGATTGTACTCAGAACTCGGAAATTCTGCCTTCTGAATAGGAAGATGTAGGTAACACCAGACTGCAGATGAGCTGCATACAGAGCTGGACTGGGACAAAAAAATCCTCCCGGGCATTTTGACTAGCCCACCATTGTAGGAAAAATCATAAAGCCTTTGAATGAAAATAAACACTGTTGTGACAGTGATGTACACTGTTCTGATGGTATATATGTATCAATCTATCAATTGTTTGTTGCAAGACTCAGATAATTATTTTTTTTAAAAGTGAGACATTTTAAATGAGAATAAGAAAGTATTTCCTTGTGCCCCCCTTTCCCTTTTAATGCCCTACATGGACCCCTGGCAACACTTTACTAGATCCGCCCCTGCACAGTTACCAGCTGTCAGCTACCTAAAAAAGGATCCTGGTGTTATTTGTCTCTCAGAAACAGTTCATAACTTCCCTTCAACTCATTCATGTCACCTAAAAGGTAAACCTGTTTCTCCATCACAGCTCTGATGATTCAGTAAGGACATCTCCTGGTTTCGTCTTCATGTTTCCCTCTCACCACATATCCAAACCGACATCATGACCAGCAGGTTTACAGCTGTGGCTCCAGCAAACATCAGCTGATACTAGAAATTAATATTCAATAAATTCTAACAACAGCTGATCAAGCTTAAACATGCTGCTGTTGTTTACCGCGACATCCGCTGGTTTCCTCTTTCTGGCGCAAAGTGAGCGATAAATAAACAAGAGAGAAAAGCCAATCAGCTGATCACTGATCAGTTTCATGATTGAAGTAGAAACAGGACAGGGAGGGTGAGAGGATGAGAGAAGAAGAGGCAGCTGTGCGGCGTAAACACAGAATAACTTCAGCTTTGTGCCTTTTTCATTGTAGCTGAAGTCCGGGACAAACTGTTCCTTTTCACCTCAATAAGAAACGCGTAATATTTTCTCTGAATACCAGACGATTCAGTTTTTTACGAGACGGTTGGCAACTCTAATAATTAACCTTATGAATAAAATAAAGTTCAACATCAGTAACATAGCACCCACCCAGCTGTATAGAAACTCCATCATGCTAGCTAGCACGCAGTACGAAAAAGTCAGCACAACGAAAATAAACTCCAACTAAACTTGGTTCATATCTGACCCAGATGGACTGCAGGTTATAACTTCTTACCTGAAGTTCAGTTCACCTGACACTCTCGGACCAGCGGCCGCTTCGGGTCTCTCCTCTTGCCTCCCTTTTCCTTCATCCACCTGCTGGCCTCCACCACTTGCTAATGTTATTGAATCTGTGGAAGCTCCGCGATAGCCGCCACACGAAGTAACGAATAACGAGCCTATCTAAATCCCAGTAACGAGTAACGCGTTCCTGGTTTTGGCATAATAACTAGTTACCGTGCTCGTTACCACAATAATAACGTAGTTACTGTAACGCGTTACTTAATAACGCGTTAGTCCCAACACTGCTGATGAATCCATGGTAGAGCAATTTGGGGTTCGGTATCTTGCCATGCAGACTGGATTGAACCACCAACCCTCTGGTTAGTAGAAGAACTGATCTACTGCCACCCCAGAAAAGATGTGTTCAGAATAACTTTCTGAGGAATATGTTGCTAAATTTCAAACTTGGCATAAAGATTTTGGGCTTTGATTGAAGTGCAAAACCTCTTGAATTTTATTCATTTATTGTATTGCTAACAAGTGCTAGCTGATTTATTTATTTTTTTAACAGTAGTCATTTGCTTTCCATTTACCTCAAACCAGCCAACATCATCAAACCTCTGTGATTGTCCCATGGCATCGCTATGCCAAAGTCAGCAGCGCTGTGTGAAGGCCTCGATCGTCTCAAGTTGGAGACTAGCTGAGGCGCAGGATCAGTTATGCTCTTTAGGAGTCCACAGCTCTGAGTCGCTGGAGCAAGAGCGTGCTCGGACTCAGGCCTGCCCCACAGAGCTCACGCACAATGAGGAGGAGTGGCGCCGCAAGGAGAGCTTGCTGGGAGTTCAGGAACCCAGCCGCAGTCCTGTATTTGGAGCTAGTTGGGATGTTTTTGATAAGGCAAGTTTGCCAAACAACATTGCAAAATGAACATATAGAGGGGCTGTGTTCTGTGCCAAGATTTTAAGACCGTGTTTCCTTTCTGTTTCAGAGTATCATCAATGTCCAGCATCAGGCTGCAGAAATGGACCAGGACAAGTGTAAGACATTTCTCCAGAAATACGAACAAGAGCTCAGGCATTTTGGTAAGTGAGCCAAAACGTCATCAATTAGCAAGTCGGTTTGTGGCTTTAACGTTGCTGCAGTTTAGTAGGATTGTTTCTCTGGTGTAAAGGGAAAGGATGTCCTCATTTAGTTTTCATGTGTAAACTCAAATAAGTTTTAAGCTGCCTGCATAGTGACATTCCAACAATTTCATTCCAGGACACACTTCTTTAAATAGATCTTATAAAGTTGGATATTAACTTTGTTGCTTGTCGTCAACGTGATAATAATATCTGAATTATGGATTACGGCCTTGTTTATGTGCTGCTGGGAAACAAGCTTGCTGGCATCACAGCAGTGGTTATCAACACTCACATAAAAAGGAGCATTTCATGCCTAATATGGTTCTTCCTCTGCACACAATGATCTCTGAGTGGTGCCCATTTCAGTCAGAGATGTTACCAGATGATAATGATGAAATAGGGATAAAAATATATAAAGAACAACTCGAGTTAATTATTTTAATGCCAAGTTCAGTCTCAGTGCTCCTGTTTATTTGAAACATTACGGCTGCACAGTAGAGCTCTGAAACTTTAAACTGGATACATTTAAACGTTAGTTGCTACTTTCTCACAGCGCAATAAAGGAGATGTGGAGATTGCTTTAGTTTATCAGCCGATCACAGTGAAATTAATTATTTATTTTTAATGAATAACTGTTTGTGGTGTGTGTTCTGCATTAAAGTAGCTGCATTTCCAGCAGTGTAAAACAGACTTAGCAGGACAGTAGAACCAAGGATAAGAACATTTACACATTTTCTGCCTCAAATGAACAATGAACAAGCTACAAGGGGGGCTGACGGTTTCAGTGTCATGGAATTTTTTTTTCCTCAGTCTATATTGGACATTTAGAAGAACCTGTATTACATACCTTGCCATCAACTTTTATCACACCTATAATTTCACTGAACACAGGCTGTATATTTTTGCTTTAGAAGCTTTAATGGATAGTTACATAAGAAATAAGGAACCAAGTTATCAACTGATCAGACAGGTGATGCAAAAATTATGAATTTGCACAGATTTGGATTCACAGGCAGTTTTGTTGTTGTGCTCAGTAGATACTGCATATGCTAACAACAGCAAAGCAGAAAAGAGATCAGTTGTTGACTGCTGTGTTAAAGAAATAACTGCATATATTACTGATATTTAAAAGTCGTAAGTTTCTGTAATCAATCTTGTATTTATTTATTTGTCTTTGTCAGGTATGCTGCGAAGGTGGGATGACAGTCAGCGATTCCTTGCAGCCATGCCTCAGCTTATCTGTGAGGAAACTGCAAACTACTTAATTCTGTGGTGCATGAGTCTACAGCAAGAAGGGGTAATATGCCGACAGAGTAGGCCTGGTGTTACTTTATTGCTTCATTATAGTCAACATCTCATCAAGTGACTAAAAACAGTTTATCCAATAAACAGCATAATGCAGTTTTCGTGTGGGTCATAACTCTGTGGGTCATGTAATTCCCAAATGCTAAAAAATAGAGCCAGGGGAGGTGTCCTGAGTAGTTGATCTGGAAGATAAGTGTAAAGCGTAAGCTAGCTATCTATCGATCGATCTATCGATCGATCTATCAATCGATCGTTATTTTGGCATGAGTTTTGAAGTAATGCATTGCCTCCAATGGACCATGCAAAGTGTAGAGCTCAGCACAAATGAAATGCTGTGGTATGACCGTAAGAGAGCTGTGCATAAACGAATGCTTGGAAACTGAAGCAGTGTTGTGTGGGGGACAGAGTTCCTCCATAGTGAGAGACTGATAAAGATGTATAGAAAATGATTGCATCAGATTATTGGTGCTAAAGGTGATCCTGCAAGCTACTGAATGGGACATAGGATAGTCCTATAGAAGCTTTTTTTCACTATATTGCTCTATATAGAATAATCCAAGGAGGATAGATGTTAATTATTAAAAATCAGTATTTCTAACAATTCTTCAACCAGTGAATTAAAAGGTAACGTAAAAAAAAAAGTAAATTTGGGCCAGTTTCCAGGTAAAGAACTTACAAAGAGGGCATCTGGTGAGAAAACCAAAGACATCACACTAGCTTTTCCTACTTGTGTTCTGCAGAAAGAAGCGTTGATGGAGCAGGTGGCACACCAAGTTGTAGTGATGCAGTTCATCCTGGAGATGGCTTCAAACTCTCAGCAGGACCCTCGAGGCTGCTTCAGACAGTTCTTTCATAAAGCCAAAGTAAGAGAAATTCCTCTTATCATTGATGTGTATGAATGTTGTGCATCTTATTATGGCTTTTATAGTGTTGCATGCTAAAATAATTTGGCTTTGTTTTCTAGAGATAATAATAAAAAGCCATCATATGCTAGCTTTCAGAGTGTCTCAGACATATTGTTGTTTTTCCAGGAAGGACAAGACGTCTACTTAGAGGTCTTCCATACAGAACTTGAGGCCTTCAAACAGAGAGTTAAAGATTACACAGACAAATGTAGAGGTCATTTGTCCAACACTGAACAGCAGAATATCGGCACAAACTGCATACTCGACCCCAAAGAATCAACAGTACCTTCAGTAAGTGCACTTGAGCTTGCACCAGCAAATCTTGTACCTCAATGCAGTTATCACTTACAGAAGTGAGATGGCACTGTTGAGCTTGTTTTGATATAAATAAGAAAGTAACTAGTTTTGGTTTTTCTTGGTGGTGATCATTCCCGAGGGATGTGTCTGTGGTTTCTTTTGTTTGTAAATGATGACAGCACTACAGTGTGGGCACAGCTGCAAAAAGGTAAACTTTACCTTATAACAAGGAGCTGGGCCCCATTGTGTTAATGTTACCTGTAAAATCAGAAGTGGCCAACACATTTGCTGACAGTTGCTATTTGACCTCTTCAGCGCAGCAGAAACCCGAGAGGACATCCTCAGTCTTAGTTTTATCAAATCAGTCAGATCTCATGTATCCATCCTCACTGTAACAGTCATCTGGTTTTCTGTAAAACGGGAGAAACATGTAGTGATATATTGTACATATATTTATTAGTTTTAGATTTAGCCATTCGTATATTTTGCCTGTTTATGTTATTGTATTTTGCACAACTCTGTTGCTTGTGAAGCTCGCACACAAGAATTTCACTCGCATGTGCTGTACCAATGTACCTGCACAGGTGATGTGACAATAAAAGTGATTTGATTTGATTTGAAGTAGTCCATGTTAAGCAGTTTTATATACTGTAGAGTGCAAAAACATCAAACTACTGTTAGATTATGCTAAGAAAATGCAAAATGGGTGCAGAGGTTTCTTGAAACATGTGCAAACATAAGTGGCAACTCGGTATATAAGGTGAAAACAAGCTTGAAGACGATGTTTGCCTGAACTCGCTCGGGAATAGTTCTCCAGGCTTCTTGGAGGACATTCAGAGCTCTTCTTTGGATGTCGGATTCCTTTTGTTCCATTCTCTGAAGATGATCCCACACTGCTTCAATAATGCTGAGGTCCAGGTTCTGTGTTTAGGTTCACTGATGTGCAGAAAAATGTAGCAGTTGCCAATCTTACCTGATAACACTGCATGATAGATCAAAATCTGACGATGCTTTTCTGTGTTAATATTTCATCAATTTTGACGAGATCTCCAACAGCACTGGCCAAAAAGCATGCCCAAACCATGACAGAGCCTCTGGTATACCTCAGCCTTTTCTACCTATTTGCCTTCCTTAAGAATTGCTGCTTGATCATTTGTGAATCAGCTGAAGGGCCACGTGCATCTGTCAGGGCTTTCTTAAGGATATGACAATATATATTTATATATATTTGGTTATTTTTTTTTGTTTGTTTGTCTTTTAAACAGACACTTCTTTTTTTGTCGTCCACTTTTCCAGTTTGCTCTTATTAAGAAGAACTTTGAAAAAAGGATGTTTTCAGATTCAATTTTAATTATGGAAAAATGGGGAAAATCTCCTTAAAATATACTTTAATTAAATTATTTTTTTCTAGTTATATTCCCTTATTTTAAAAAAATACCTATTTCATAAATTATTCCCTCTAAAAACTTATACATTAGCATGTTTGTTTACTAGATGCCTACAATAGATTAACAAAGAATATTTGCACATTTGGAATATAAATCTAAAATTAACGCAGTATATTTTAGCAGAGACATTTAAATTAAAAAAAAAAAAAGAAATATTTCACTGGTGTTTCCAGAACTATTCTAAATCTTACTTCCATCTTTTGTAAAACCCTCTTGGGCAGTAATAATTACAGCTTTCTTTTTGAGCAAGTCACTACAAGCTTTGCACACATGCCTTAGGCAACTTATCCCATTCTCCCTCGCTCATCCTCACTGTTCAGTAGGAAACATCTGTAAACTCACATCTACAGATCTCTGTATAGATTTTTGTATTATGTCTTTATTTTTATTTTTTTGGGGGGGGGCATCAGGTGCACCACCCAGTGACAGTTCAACTAGCCAACGGCAAACACAATAATGGGGTGGCTTTGGGACAAGTTTCTGATTTTATTTAGCTGCATTTATCTCTGTCAGATCTGAGCATTCTGGTTGTCATTGCTGCTGAGAAGCAGGCCCTTAGCATCATGCTGCCACCACCCTGCTTCATGTGCTCAGTCATGCGTTTTGTCTGAGCATGGCTTCCTTCTTCTCACTCTACCCATAAAGGCATAAGTGAAGGTGTGTTGGCAGGGAAGGTCATCCTCCCATCTCTGCTGGGGAGCTTGTGAATTCCTGTTAAGCTATGAGACACAGATTGTAGCTCTGAACTATTTCACACATCACCTGACAGAAGTGCATGTGAGAATAGAAATGTTTCACTGTGTTGATCAAACATTGGTCATCAGTATTTAACCTATGAGCTCCCAAGTCTATCTAATGTCTGATCACACTGATGTGTGACCCCATCTCCTTGACCACTCCCATAGTTGGCTGGTTACTCAGTGTGTGGGAAAAACCGTAATATTAGTAGGAGTCTTGGAGGCTTTAAACTCCCTTTTTTTGACATTGTACTCCTGGGATGACCATTTAAAATGAAAACAAAGAAACTTGTAGAGTAAAAGAGAAAAGGAAAAAGCAGTGTAGGGGTCTTTGTGAAGCACTGTAGATGAAGCTCTGTTATATAAGAAATGTGTTACAGTATGACCAAAAGATCAGTAAAGATGTGTGTCTCACATAAATTAAGTCTTTGATATTGTAAACCGATTACAGACATGTAAAAATATTTGGACTTGTGGAAACGATTTCAACATTCAGAGTAATCCAAGTGTAGAAATTGCTAAAGGGGATATAGCACAGGGTAAATGTGTGGGGTGCAGTACAACAGGCCTTTTTGTAAGACTGAGAGAATGCGCTGTCGCCCCTCTGTTGGCCTCTCAGCTGGACTGGCTGCCAAAACTCAACTCTAAAGAGGGGAAAAAAGCTTTAGGAGGATGCAGCCTGTTGAAACTGAAACTGGTTGTGCTTTTGGATTGTTACAGCTTTTTCTTAGAAGAAAAAGCTGTAACAATCCAAAAGCACAACCAGCTTAACTTAAATTTTGAAATCTGACCATATAATGAATATTACTTACAACACATGTTTGTTTAATGCTAATTTGTTTTAATTGAACAAAACGTGTTGATAAAAATAAAGAACAAATCATTAAAGATAAATATTTAAAATCTCAAACTGCAGTTAAAGAGCCTTTAACTAAGCCACAGTAGACTTATCTCTCAGCTATGTTTGAGTCTAATTTTAATTTTGATTTGCACGCGACCGTGTTCATCTGTGATTGTTTTCTGATTTCTGTTGACCTCTTTGTGTCTTTGCATTTCATCACCAGGTGGCAGAGTTTCCTATGAAGCGCTGTGTAGAAGCTGGACTTTGGACAAGCACAGGGAGGTGGACAAAGGACGACACTACAGAAACGGAAGACATGCGCATGATGGAGACGTCTTAGAGGATTCAGCCCCGCCCCCTGCTTTTCTAATATCACCATCATAACCTCTCCGTTTAGGAACGATCCGAGTTGTTTATACAGCAGACCAGGCTAAAAAAACAACAACATCATAGTGCAGGAATAAACAGACATTCAGTCTTTTATGCCACAGTTTTCAGTAGAAAGCCTGCAGAAAGTACGTTTGTGCCAATGGCAAACGTTTCTCTGTGTGGCTGTTAGCATGTCGGCGTGGTTGGCCTCTGGCAAGCGGGTTTGTTGCAGTGTCTTTTGCCAGCTTAAATGCATGTTGTGCCATAACTGTTGTTTTTACAGTTGGAGGTATTGCATTCTTCAAGCTAGGTGTATATCTTTCTCAGAAGAGAGAAATATCCTCACTAAAAAGCAGAACAGAATTCATCCAGACAACACAATGAATACTTAACCAGTAAAGTCTCTGGATAAAAATCACTTTGGTAGCAAATCCACTGCTTAAAGTATGACAGAGGTCAGGGGTCACAAAGAGCACTCTTTAAAAAATCATGTCAAGTCTGAGGAGAGTAACTGATGAAAGTTAGTGTCCTTGCACCCTCTGAAGTACAAGAAGATTCAGTTGGAGCCAAACAGTATTGCAAATCTTGTAACTGCAATGCTGCTGCTCTGGTAAACAGTAACTACTGCAAACAAACAAAAAAAGGTGGGGAGTGCTTTGCGGGTGTGACCTGAATTGTTTGATTTTAATCATGAAGAGGAAAACAAACCTACCTGTGATTAGGAACAAAGCATGTTTGAAATGGAGGGAGAGTTTCTGAGTTATCAATAGAGTGTCATAGGGCTTCAGTTTGTGAGATATGCAGCTTTATTTTACATTTTTAACATTTTCAATGCATAACATACAACCAGAGCTACTGACTTTATGCTAGTGTGCAAAGAGCAGTTACAGTGAATATGAATAATTTCTAAATCTGTAGTGTGATGTAACGTTTTGGTATACCAGCACTCAACATATTCAAAGTCTAAGCCAAGTTAAAGCTCTGAAAGTTCCTATTTTTTGTAGTCAGTTTCTTCTTGTAGGACCCTTTCAGATTGATCTTCATATAAAGAGACTGCACATGAATTTCAGTTCTGTAAGGCTGATTATGGGAGAGGATGAACAATGCAGTATGTGTGGGTGGCAGGGTAGTTGTCTGACTCAGTCCAAATCAGCAGTCAGAATGGATGATTCAGGATGATGGCTTAAGGTGTAATTGTTTTCATTTCTATCATACAGTTGCTCTTTTGTTGCCTGATTGCTTCTTTTTGAGCCAGAAAGGCCATCATGAGTGGTCTGTCTCGTTGCTTTAAATAGGCCAAGAGGATGTGTTAAGCTCATTTCCAGCTCTGTTTGAACTGTTAAACTGGGCCTTGATGCAGCCCGTTAATTTCGTCCCCTTTGTGAAGCAGGAGGTTTCGGCTCTGCTCCTTACAAAGGCCCTTATTGGCTGCTCCTAATTTGAATAGTAGATGGGTGGGGCCTCTGTGTTCACAACTAGAGCCTTATGCCTAAACCTTGTTAAGGGAAAAAAATGCTTTTATTGATATCAAACAGAGACAAGAGTGGGGGAAAACTTGCTAATGTGAGTATTCAGAGTAGTTGAGCCTCTTTTGGGTATGGTTAATATGCTCATCCAAATTTCTAACATCATGTACAACAGAAAATCATGAAAAACATCATGGGTTCAGGTGATCTGACAACACTCCGATTACACTATACCTGTGGAAATCATTGTGGCCTTAAATCTTTTGCTTTGAACACTGTGTGGTGCGACAGGTTCGGAGGACTAAAGCACATTATAGCTTCGGAACAGTATATGTGATGGGAGAAAGAGGATGGTTTAATTGTTCTGTTTTCCTAGAAGTATTCCTTAGTGTTGTCTGGAGAAGCTTAAACACAGCACAGTTTGTAAAAATAAAAAAGGAAGCCTTTCGTCCGTTAAGAGACATCCATGCTAGTCAGGTGTTATGTGGATAAATTAACTGCAGATAAGTGATTAAAAATCAGTCAAATACAACATAATGCCTACGCTGAGCCGTAATACAAGCTCACCAGATGTTAAATTACAACTGACTATATACTGTGTATTCACAAAAAAGTATTTGTTGTGCACTTAACAGCTTTGGGACTTCCTGTGACAAAAATAAGAGTCTCAGGACGACAGGTGGTGATTAATTTAAGTTGAATTTTGAGTAAAATAGCATGCTTTATAGTATGTGAGTCAGTATAATAATTCTGTGATAATAAAGCACTCAGCTTTTGATGCAAATAATATAATATTACAATGCTGTCTTTTTTAGAAAGGCATAATCAGCCCGGTTTTGGTGTTGAGTGTAATTGTCAATTAACCACAACCGGTTATTGTGCGGATCGTGACGTGAGACGTAAAGAGGACACTACATTACTCGGTAACTAATCGTCAGCTGAGTTTCGCTCCTTTGTCTTGCTCTCATGTAATCAGAGACTGAATTTCAACCCAAACACTTCAAATCCTACCAAAATCTTTTTACATTTGTTTTGTGCATTTTATTTGTGTCTGCTTCGGTGATGCGCCAGAGAATAACTATGCTTTCTTCACCAGCCTGGCATCTGTACTCGTTTCCTGAAACCAAGTTGCAACCAACTGTTTCCTTTCATAAGTGCTTTGTACAGACTTTTGTCTGTGCTGAGTTGGTTGAAGTTCTTCGCTCTGGGATGATCGACACCAGAGCTGAAGGAAAGATGCCTGTGTTGAGGATGTGCGAAAAAGGGCTGAGCTCTCAAAAAAAGACTTTTCACTGTATGTGTGTTTGCAGAAAGGAGCTCTCTGCATCTGAATGTGTCCTGCACTTTATGTTTCTTTTGTAAAACGGACGAATACAAAGGGGTGGGGTGTTGAAAGCTTTTGCTTTGTAATTTTGTCTCATCCTGCGTTCTAAATGTATATCACCTTTCTGTTCTTGGTCAGCAAGAAACAGATTAGAAATTATGAATGCGTTTTTATGAATTGCGTGACATTTTGTTTTTGCTTTTGTATTCGTTTTTTTGTTTGTTTAAGTTTCAACTTTCTTTCACAATGCTTTTCATTATTTAACAAAACATAAACATTGTAGACATTTGCTCAGTAAGACATTTGCTGCAGTGTGTGGATGTAGAAATATCAAGTGTATTAAATACAGTTCAGACTTGGAGCTGCTTCATGATGCATTGATGATTCTGCTTCACAGCTATCGTTGTCATTTATTAATGATCGCTCCCACCCCCACCCTAAAAAGTAGTCTTTTTTTAAGTATATTAAGTAACATACACACACTCAGTGCTGTTAATAAATATATATGTTCTCAGCAGTGAGGTTAGATGTGGACATAAGTAGTCTTTGTGGAGCAAAATAAAATATTTAACTACGAAAAATAATTGGCTAAGGCTTGCTGAACTCAGCCTGTGGCCACTGGTGTGTCGACTTCCCAGGTTACAGTGAGCTGTGAGTTTAGTCACTAGCTGCCATCACATTTACACTGACTTGTCCTACAGAGGAAAAAAAACAACTTCAAATATATAAACACAGTACTTAATGTCTTTTGGGACCTACAGTCGAAAACAGTGGTTAAGTCCTTACAGGGAAGCTCCACTAAGTTTGCACATCATAGTTTGTTGTCAGGTCTTGAGGAGTACTAATATATATGTAAAATCAAATTTTATAAGAGGGAGCTTTGTGAAGTCCAGTAAATATTTAGACAGTCAGTTCTGGAGTTGTGGTTGAAGACAAGGCTATACAAATACAGGCCATTTACCATTTACAAGGACGACGGAAAGAAAGAGGAGGTTTGAGTGGAAAGACGTGTGCTTGCCAGACAACTGTGCCTTGCTCGTCTTGCTGCAGGCGAGAAGCTCATCATAATACTGACTGCTGTTAGCATAGCACAGCCAAATTTCTTGCCAACCCGACAGACAAGTTGCACAGTGAGTACTGTCGATGCCGGGGTTTGACTTTCCACATTCATTGTTCTTTTTAGTTATTTAGGAGCAAAATCATTGAGAACAATAACTGGTAGGAGGCTTGGCTTGACCTAATTTAAAGGTCTCCTACTGTGCAACATAATGAAGGCCTCTTTTTTTGTATACGCAGTCTACAATTTACAGAGAGGACAGGAAAACTGTAGGACCCCATGTACAAGCCATGATAGCAGACATAAAACTAGTTGACAATTCTGCAAATAAAAGCCTTTGGACAAAGTTGGTCTTCAGAATTTGTCAGAAACCTTTTTTTTTAAAGAGTTGGAGGGAAGGGACAAGTACTAAGATATGAGCTGGTAACAACCTTGCATCCTTTTGTTTTATACATACCTTTGAAGCTTTAAAATGAACTTGCAGCTTGGAGAATATTTCTTAAATATTACAAAATGAGACACAAGATAAATGAAGTCACAGGAAGAGTTGGGAAAAGTTTACATTTATATATTGAATGTCTTCCTATCAACACGAAAACAAGAAAATAGAAAAACTGAGAACCTTACAAGCGATTCAACTAGTCTGCAGAAGTGAACACCTGGCACATCACAGATCAATGACACGATAAAGGCAGACTTGTAGAAGAATGGGAGAAATCATAAAACGCGTGAAAGGGAAAACTACCCTTGCCAAAGCATCTCAGTTAGATATAGGCTGCTCCAAAACTGAACACTTAGTGACAGCGTTGCATATCGGAGCTCTGACTACAGTCTGATGCAAGCTTGATTAAAAATAATTTACAAATTCTAGATATTATCCCACTTACACCAGACTAGGCTTAAGTGGAAGTGACAAATAATGTCTTTGAGATGAAAACAGTGGAATTTATAAACTTGTGTTTGCATTGAAATCATTGAGAAAGGTGGGAGAAAAGTGACTAGTCTTGTGTTCTAATCAATGAATTTAGGACTGTTTTTGGAAAAAGTCTGCATACAGTGCTTGATGGCGTGTTTTGTGTTGTCTTATAGACGTATGTATAAAAAAACCCCAAAATGACCAGGAATCTAGGTAAGACATTTATTATGATTTATAAACATAGTTGTGAGTCACCTATGAAAGGAGATACGCCTTCAAACATTATCTTCAAGTGTTTCGGAATACGCACAGGAAACATTTGCTGCATCGATCTGTACAGTACAGTTCAAGGTAGGTTTGCATTTCTGTGGCTTTTAACAATATCGGAGAAACTTTAAGAAAAGAGTGCAAAAACAAGAGGGAAAAGAAACAACAACACAGCAGATGATACTTAAGTACTGCAACATCTCCCAAACAAGACAGAAGCAGCACAGAAGCCTTGTACAAACTGTATAATTATATATTTTTAGTTGTCACATTCACATTAAATGGCTAATATCAGTCAATGACAACAAGGAATAGCTGGCAGAATTTAAGAGCATCACTTAAGACTAGCTAAAGAGGCTGTTCCACAATGCTTTTTTCTGATTAATTAAAAAGAAATAACATAAGAAATGTGATCTGGTCATTTAATCTGGTCCACTACGATCAAAATCATTTACATTCATTTAACTACCTCGTTTATTGTCAAAAGCAGCAAAAGGCACTTGAGTGCAAAAGTGAATTTACAGTAATTTGTAGAATGTGGCACATTTCCCTTTGGGGTAGCTGCCTAGTGCATGGAAAACAAACCCAGCAAGGCAGTTCTGGAAAAGCAATGCTAAAGCAAAAACATAAAGAGCCCACCATATTGTTTTTAGGGGATTTCTCATGTTTAACCCCCCCCCCCCCCCAAAAAAACAAAAAAATAAAAAACAAAACAACAAGTCAGTCTTGTAGTGTGTGCCCATTCTTATTCATCAGAATCAAACAAGAAAGGAAGTAATTATTATAATTAGAAAAGACTTTACACTTTCCTTAAAAACTGGCTGCATTCACCGGCACACGTCAAGCTGTTATACTCTGCAAACGCAGCCTTCACTTACTGTTAATAACCTTAATATTGGAGTCACTCAGTTTTCTGCTTGCTTCATAAAAAGGCACACTATGGAGTGAAGAGGCAATCTGTGCAAAGTCTAACAACTACTGTTTAAAAGATTTTGCACACAACCTGAGACGTTCAAAAACCAATGTCAACATTGTGGAAAAATTACTACTATAAGCTTATGTTTTGTATTAAGTGCCATTTTACTGCCGTGTACTCCTGTACACGTAAGATGAGTGTTATCCCTGTTTTAAAACATTCAGAATATTTTACTCCCTTTGTTTAATGCAAAAGTGGCATTTTGACTGGACAATGCACACAGTGGTTTCTGTCGATAAACTCTTCTCAGGCTTTCTATTCAACTTTTTGATTGATTGAAGACAATTTTCTCTGAAGGAAAACTTCAACGTGTGGCCATATCTTATTGGTTTCTGTCCCAGAGAAGGTCTCTAGCACACCTTTACTCCTGGAGGGTAAAAACAAACAAAACAAATCAGATTTCAATAACAGCATTTGAACTTGGAAATCCATGTACATCTATTAATCAGCTGGCAATGCTCCTAAACTTCAGAACAAGTTATTTTAAACATTAAATCTGCATCTTCTTCTATTCTCAGTCTGTTATTATCTGTACTTCCTGCAAATGACAGACTTTTAGGCAATGTGGTTATAGTGGAAAGTGGGACACTGGATAAAAGCATCTCTGTGGTTTAAGGAAACAGTCATACATTTTCCTGGCCCAGAAACAGAACATAAGATCCATGAATTTTCCTGCCTGTGTTTTAAGCTTTCAAGATAAATATTTATACATCTGTCACCTGATTTAATAAAGAGAAAATGCGATGCAGTGTTGGCTAGGGCTGCTGGAATGTGGTTCTTATGCATTTTCTTCAGTCATGCAAACAGCTTTGAAGAATACGCAGGGATGAAAAGGTCATGGTTCAATATTTTTGACTTTTAGCTGGACCCTTGGTGAGTATTAGAGAGATTTTTGCATATACTGCTGGCACTAAGTTTTAAGGTATCTGCGGTGCTCTACCTGTAGTATTCTAAGACGGGCTCCGTCTGGGTTTCGTAAGACTTCAATCGCCGTGTCACCGTCTCTGGTTTGTCATCGTCCCTCTGGAAAAGAGGCTCCCCTGTGTCATCATCAAAGCCCTGCAGAGATAAAAGAAATCTGTCTTAATGCTGATCTTTTGTGCATGTTTACTATGTGCTGCAAAGGAGGGTTTTAGTTACTTCTTTTACATACTGGCTCTTTAATAATGAGATATATTAGGCAATAAATGTTGGAACATAAAAAATATGAGACATGTTGGAACAGAGTAGAAATCATCTTACTAATCCACAACCGTTTGTAGGGTTTGATCAGTGTTGAATGAAACGTGACAGAGACATCAGTGTCAAGGGGCTGCCTTCAGTTCATTTCCCATGTTGCCAAGCACATTTCTGACTTTAAGAATTTGAAAGCTACAAAGATTGCTGCAGGCTGGCTTCTTTACTTTCCAAAACCTCACAGGATGCTTTTTCCCCCCTTGCAGTGATCTGGGAGCATTACTAGAAGGTGGCTAGTGTAAACAAGTCTGCATCTGTGCTGAAAGCACTGCGAGGCTTTGAGCTACAGCGACTTCTACTAAAAACACAGATTTACAAAAACGTGAACCACAAGCTATTAGTCAGGAATGATAATAATAGTGTGAAAGGCAGACGCTGTGTCTCAGCTCTACCCAGTGAACTTGACCAGCGCCCCAAATCTACCCATTTGACGTGCTCAGATATGCAACCTGTCCGTTTCTGTGGGGCTTACAAAGGTTACGTTTCTCTCACACTCTTTTCTTGCAACTCTCAAGGCTTTTTATAATCTCCTGCCTTAGGTTAATGTTTAGTTACCCTTCATCTTCTACCTGTGAACTAAAAAGGAAACAAAAACAACCCTTCACATATATAAAATATCCTCAACTGAACTAAAACTATTCATCTCACATTTCTCTGGAACTGAAAGGTTGACATTTATCTGGATAAATGTTGTTTATTTGTTAAGAAGTAGTTGATGTTCTATTAGGAACTTGAATTTCTGAATTTCATTCTCATTTCAGACAGACATTTGTTGCTAATGAACCTGTACAATTTGACCTTCAACATGATTTTTTTGATTAAAGTGTATTAATGCAATTAGTTTTTATTTTAACAGCACACTTTTTTTTTTTGATCGGTTACACTTCCAAACTCTTTACAATATTTTATGACCGTCAGAGGATTGAGAGGACTCTAGATATATTCAACACCTCTGCTCCATGACACCATCTAAACATCAACTTTTACCAGCTGCGTCCATTATAGGATCAGTCACCCTGTTATACATTTCAGGAGGGTAGACTGTAATAAAAAGGGCTCGGACAGTTCCAGGAATATGACAGTGTCTTTAGTTTACTCAGACAGCAGACACAGTCCCAGAAGGGTACGTCTGAGGTCAAGAGGGAGCACTGTAAACATGCTGTCCACAATTCTGCAAGAAATTAATGATTTACATGGTGAAAGAATTAGCTGCCTCAAGCAATTCCAGTTGATTGAGGCAGTAAGTTAAACTCGGAAATCTGACATGAGAGAGTAAGTATTATATTAAAGGCTCTCAGTGTGTTTACCATTACTCTTAGGAGAGTTACCAAATATGCAAAGTGAGGGAATATCTCTTGGAAGATTGGTATTCATCCTTCCAGCATATTTCCAAAGACATGCTGAAGTCATTCTGGTAGCATGTGGTGGCCAAATACCTTACTAAGATTTATACTGGAGTTTTTCCTGTAATCTGGTATCCTTTACTCTGAATTTCCACATCTTTATTGAGCAAATATATACATTCATGAAAATTTGAGAAACCTGAATGGCCTCATGTCCTGTTCGCATCACTATGTGGTCCAGATCGTCAACTAAATTTTAATATTAAACAAAGATAATGTGAGTAAATACAAAATGCAGTTTTTAAATGATTACTTCTGTCATTAAGGAAAAGAAAAAAGCTATCCAAACGTACCTGGCCCTGTGCGAAAAAGTGAAAGCTTCCCCAAAAACCCAATAACTTGGCAGCAATCAAGCTTTCACAATGGCCGGTAACAAGTCTTTCACATCACTGTGGCTCACTGTTCTTAGCAGAATTGCTTTAATTCAGTCACATTGGAGGGTTTGGGCATGAATGGCCTGTTTAAGGTCATGCCAAGACATCTCAATCGGATTCAAATCTAGACTTTGACTGGGCTGCTCCAAAACCTTTTATTTTTTGGTACAGTGATAGACATTCACAGGTGGAGTTGCTGGTGCGTTTTGAATCATTGTCATGCTGCATAACCCAAGTGCGCTTGAGTTTCACAAACTGATGGGCAGACGTTCAATTCATGGTTCTATCAGTTACAGCCCCAGACATCACTAACACCATGTCTGTTTATTTTTATGAAATGCTGCATTACGGTAGTAATAATGGGGCGATCGTGGCTCAAGAGTTGGGAGTTCGCCTTGTAATCGGAAGGTTGCCGGTTCGAGCCCCGGCTTGGACAGTCTTGGTCGTTGTGTCCTTGGGCAAGACGCTTCACCCGTTGCCTACTGGTGGTGGTCAGAAGGCCTGGTGGCACCTGTGTCCGGCAGCCTCGCCTCTGTCAGTGCGCCCCAGGGTGGCTGTGGCTACAATGTAGCTTGCCATCACCAGTGTGTGAATGGGTGGATGACTGGATATGTAAAGTGCTTTGGGGTCCTTAGGGACTAGTAAAGCGTTATATAAATACAGGTCATTTACCATAATAAAACTTAAATTGGTCCGACTATCTGAAACTTAAGATTTTTGCAATTATGTGTGCAAAGCTGGGCTAAATACGGTATAAAACATCTAATAGAAACTAAATCAGGGAGTGATAGGAAAGGGATATTTACAGGGACTTTAGGCGGGTTGAAATCTGTGTTGTATACTCTGCCACTCGGAAGGTGAGTCCAACGTGAAGTGAACCTTTGCTTGATGGTCTGGAAAGGTACATTGAGGTTAATAACTGTGTCCAAGGTGTAGACAACATCCAGAGCTTCTGCTTGGGACACTGTACGAGGAAAACCTGGTGAAAGAGACAGAGGAAATCTAGGCAAAGCAAAAAAGGAATCAAGGTTGGTGCGATCAATGCCAGTAATTTAATTAAAGTCTAAGTCTTTCCTTCAGTGTTACATCTATTTTTTTATAGAACAAATTCAACAATTCCTAACTAGAAATGCTGATAATATGATCGCCTACCACTCATTTTACCAGATGAACCGAGTGCTGATGCAAAGTTGTGAAAACTTACCATCGAGCAGCCAGCTGCCGCCATCTATTGCCCTCAGGTCATTCAGGATGAGACGAGACATGACGTCATCAGGTACCAGCTGACCCTGATCAATACAGGACTTCATTAGCAGCCCCAGCTCTGAAACAAACAGGAGAGGAAAACAAAAAACAAACAACACATGAGACAGAGAAAGGAAGAATGTTTGTGTTAGAAAATGTACAATTTTCCCTTCGTGCCTCAATTTTTAATCCATACTTCATAAAGCCAACACGGATACCACATCAACATTTGGCTGCATGTGCCTGACAAAGAAGCCTAATAACATGCATCTACACCAGAAAACCTGTTTTATGTTTCAGCTATTCTAACACTTCCAGTGTTTGCAGTGTCTCCATCATTATAAACAGTGTGTGTAGCTACTCAGTGACACACAGATGTTAGATGTACAAAGACAAGCTATGCTGAATTACAAGGTAAAAAACATAAAATGATGCAAATACCATAGCATATTTACACTTAATATGCAAAAAGTGGTATAGTGTATAATACAAATTGAAGAGGTTAAAGCGAAAGCCTTTTTTCTATTACTTCCACTTTAATTGGCCAGAGTCCATCAGAGGAAAGGAATTTCCTGACAAGCCTCTTTATTCTAAGCGGATTTAATGAAGAAGCAGAATGCGTTGGGGGATCGCTTGATCAAATAAAAAGTCTGACTTTTAAAAATGCGAGCAGTCACACTGCATAAAAACTGCTTTGATTGGCAGATGCTCAAGTGAATTAAGTTAAGCCTGCACGTCTGCACTCTGTATGTTTTAGGCTTTCCCAGTATAACTAACGGTTAAAGCACGATTACACATCGCACACTCCAAATCAACCAACATGGGATTCTCTTCATGCAGCTGTAAAAACAGACCTTTTTTTTTCCCTTCAAATGTGTAACTCCTCCTTTCATGAAGCAAAAGTTCACGGCTATCTTATCTTTACAGCTCTCAGCCACATCCAAGGTGATATTGAGCAGTAGCGGGCCTTCCTCCAAGGTCCAGGTAACTCTGGCGCAAATGTTTGCAGTATAAACCTGACAACGCTGACCTTGATTAGAGAAGACACAACATGTTTAAATTGTATCCTATGTTTAGTATTTCACAGACAGATAAAAATCACACTGTTGTAGGCGTGGACTCTTATCAGAATATTGCAGAAAAGCTGCCTTGTTTCGTTTTTAAGTTCGCACTTTGTGCGTAACGACCAGCTGTGGCTTTAAGCGAAATAAGCTTGATAAATACTAAGTTAAATCTTTCAGTTTGACACGTAAACTCCTGAAAGCTTTTGCAATGCCTTAGCGTGTCCTCCCTCTCGAGCTAAAACTATCTTACCGGTCTGCGCGTTTATGTTGGCTCTCAAAATGTCCCCACTGGAAATGTGCTTCAGTCCAAAAGTTTTGGTAATGCGCCCAGACACCGTTCCTTTCCCCGACCCCGGGGGTCCCATGATGACAGCACGGATAACTCTTGGCAGCACCATGTCCAAGCGAGTTTGAACTGACTTTTATCGAGTAACAACAAGTGTTCCCTTCTCATGAAACGCAGAGCAGATCCACTCTCCCTTCTCCTTGCAAAACTGCACAACGCAAGAAAGAGTGGGCGCGTCTTAAGCAGCTAGTTTGAACTCGGTGGACTTTTTATGTTGCGCAGCGCTTGCACAAAGAGGAGGAAGAGGAGGAGAAGGATGATGAGAACTACAATCAGCGGGCTCAGGGCCAGCCAGAGAGAGGAGGTTAGATGATGCACCCCTCAGACGACGGACACCGAGCAAAATGAGCTCCTTTCTCCTGCGTGCTGAGAAACTTACCCCCACCCCCCATTTAAACACTGCGCTTTACCGGACATGTATTTATTGTATAACACGTTATATAATTTGTCTACTGGTCGAATAAATAGCTTGCTGGCAAGGTGGCGGTGTTTAATCCTGTATGAGCCGATCCCTTGTGTAGGGGATTGGCTAGCTGGCAGCCCAGGCACGCTAGGTTGGACGACGACTCGTTTGCTTCCTCACACTAATCTTTAAAAAAAATAACGTGGGACTTTTCAAATAATTAAATTATATTAGCAGAAATGGTACGACTGGTTGTTTTCCTTACTTTGTTGTCTGTTAACGAAAAATAATTTCGAAAATGCTATCGTAATTTAATTTTGTTTAATTTCTGTTTATTAAAGAAAGACTGTAGGCCAAACCAGAAATTCGTATTTTTGCTGTTTGTTTACACTTTTTATGAGATTTGTGCCTTTAATTTGTGCGTCATTTAGCCACGCCCACCTAGCGTTCGTCAGTGGTTACAGTGTGCCATCTAGTAACAGTAGTGTGGCAACGCAGCCGTAGAAACCATTATTTTGACCCTACTGTCTTGCCGTAATCTCCCCCTCCCAGTAACGTCTTCCTGGACAAACACACGTGGATTTTACTGACGCCAAGCACAAACAACAATAACATGGCAAGCCACGGACTCACCTACGAAGGCTGCAATTTTCTCCGACAGCGTCTGGTTTTGTCCGCACTCAGCGGGAAGCGCGTTAAGATAAAAAACATCAGGTCTAAAGATGACGAGCCGGGACTCAGGGGTGAGTTTTTAACAGATTCGCTCCGCATGTGCCGTCGCAGTTAGCTCCCTGGCTAACTGGCTAGCTGTTACGCAGTTGGGAGTGTGTTCAGTCGCTGGGCGTCAGAGGAGGGAAAATGATGGGACAGTAGTTTGATAGTGACACGAGTGTGGTCGTACATTTGCCTTATGAAGTTGTGTCTTCGATAAGCGTGTCAAGGGGCGTCGAAGCAGTGATTTGGCAGTTTTTTGAGTTGTTTGAGGTGTCTTGGTGTGTCAGAATAAAGTTCACACTGTGGGTGGATTGTTTTTGAGTGCCAGACAAATTAAAAAATAAATTACCATGTGACATTTTTTTCCAGTCTCTACATATAAATTCTGTCTTCTCCAGATTTTGAGGCCAATTTTATCAGACTGTTGGACAAGTTGACCAATGGCTCCACGATAGAGATTAACCAAACGGGTGAGTGTTACAGCGAGGGTGTGATTTCGGTGTTGCCTTTGTCACAGACTGTATTTTATGCACAGTAATGACTGTTTACTGTGAAGGTGCAACGGAGGGGAGATTTCACCAACTCATCGACAACTTTGACGCATGATCAAAATTAAGATTTTTTTGTTTTATTATGTTTTACTCCATGATGAACTTTTGCATTTAATATACACAGTCTTCTCCCATAATATTTGTCATTTATGCCTCTCTTTAAGCTCGCAATCCAAAGGTAGAAATTATTTAAAGCTTTAAGCAGTAAGGATGCTCCAATAGTGAAGTTGTGGGCCTGTAGCAAGGTTTAAATAATGTCTTAAATTGACTCATAATTATTGATTTGTAACTAATAAAAGTCTTATGCATAATCTTATGCATATTTCGTCGTAGTTCCGTATTTTTCCAAATAAAGTATTTATTGCTTTTGTTTTATATGTACAGTATGTTGTATGTTATTTTAATACAGCATATATCTGGATGTAAAATGGATTACACTTAATAATTTGTGTGTGCTTCACTGTGTAGGTTAAGCTGTATTTTTTCCTTTGTTACTTTTGCCTCCTTTAGGCTTTGTAGACTTAAACCTGGAGGTTTATATGTTAGGTATATTAGCTTTATGTGCAATAAAATGTGCTGTATAAATTTGTACTTTAGCAAATATTGCCATTCACTGTCTTTCTTAGGTACCGTTTTAGTTTACCAGCCTGGGTTGTTGTATGGAGGCACTGTAGAACATGACTGTAACCCGCAGCGCTCAATTGGGTACTATCTGGAGGCCCTCCTCATGCTGGGTCCTTTCATGAAGTCCCCTCTGAAGGCCACTCTGAGGGGAGTTACCAATGACCTCACTGACCCAACGGTAAGCTCATAAATATGTTCACCATCCAACTTTTGTTCTGCATTTTTCTCTGCTGATTTAGTTGCAACTCATCCACCTCATGATCGCACTGGGTGGAGCTGAGCCGTGCATCTGCAAAGAAATGAACTGCGTGTTTTGTGGTGGAGTACACACCTCCCATTTCCATATGGACACTGCCCTCTAGTGCACACTTGATGATGAGCACGTTATACGTCAGTTAAGATCAACAGTGTTTCACTTAAGAATTGGTGTGCGCACAGTTTGTGTACACATATTTTCAGAAGTTGATGTCACTGGGGTTCATGTTTTTGTAATAATTTAGACACTCATGTGTTGACTTGAGGCAGTTGTGTAACATGCATCTGCTCTCTGGTTTCCCCTTTTACACCCTTTTTTTTGCCACATCCTTTGCACACAAGCCAGTCTCTGTATTGTTCTCTTCAGCCCTTTTCTTCAAGGTGCATTGTTTCAAATTAGATATTGTCAACATATCATACAAAAAAGGAAGCCTTGCGAAGTATGAATTGAGGACATTGGAGAGAGGTGTTGTCATGGAAACTGAACAGCGTCTGCCTGTTGTTGTGATGAGACTGGGTTTATTCTAGGGTTTTGGAAGGTAGTTTTTAACTCTCTGCAGGCACAAGGGTGTGCGTCAGGATTTAATCTCACTGTTCCTTGCCAGGTCGATCTGCTGAAGTCCACAGCCCTCCCAGTGATGAAGAAGTTTGGGATCGACGGAGAGGGCTTTGACATCAAGGTGAGGACCTCATGGTATTCTGTTTTTGTAGAGATGCAGTCAAACCCAGGGATGGATAAGGTAGCCATGCATGTCATCTTATATCTTAATCTGTCTCTTGTGTTACACCCTCAGGTGGTGAAGAGAGGAATGGCGCCTGGTGGGGGTGGAGAAGTAGTGTTTACATGTCCTGTCCGCAAAACCGTCAGACCCGTCCAACTGACTGACCCTGGCAAGATCAAGAGGATCAGGGGAGTGGCGTATCCTTTTTAGACTTGCACTTTATTTCACCTTAAGCAAAATGAAAGTGATCGAAATACAGAAACGCCTCTTTACATTTTAGCCCTGGTAATTTTTATGTGCTCATTTTAGTTTGATGAGTCATATTTTTTTTGTAATAATAAAGAGATCAGTTCTGTACAATTATAAGTCCGATCTAGTTACAATTACATCAACATGGCACAACTGATGTGTTATTAATATTAATAAAAAAAAAAAACCCAGAACAGAAGGCCAGAGTAGCTCATGTTGAATCAATTCATGAATCATTTGCTTAAACTTTAGCTCAGTTTCTATTTATAAATGAGCACAATGTTGCTGATGAAGTTTACACATAACTGGTAATATGAGTTGCAGGAAGCCATCATGATTTTGAACTTGTTACTAAATACTAGCTTGTTGCCTCTTGATTTTGATATAATTTCTGCATCACAAAGTGGGAACACAAACACACACTTTTGAATGGCATGTCCTTGACATTTCAAACACAGATATTCAGTGCGAGTTTCTCCTCAGATGGGCAATAGGATTGTGGAGTCAGCCAGAGGCATCCTCAACCAGTTTCTTCCAGATATCTATATCTATACTGACCACATGAAAGGAGCCAACTCTGGCAAGTGGGTATCTTTGCCTACATTTATAAGCTGCTAAGCTTTACATGGGTTTTCTATGTGTTTTTAATTCTCAACCCTTATTTGTGGAAACGGACTAAATCATTGTACTTGGTCAACCCCCCAGGTCTCCAGGCTTTGGTCTGACACTGGTAGCAGAGACGCTCAACGGCTACTTCCTTAGTGCAGAGATGTTATCCACGCCACAGGGGCAGGGAGACCCCATACTGCCAGAAGACCTTGGCAGAAATTGCGCAAAACTGCTTTTGGAGGAGATATATCGGGTAAATGCACACATGGACATTTAATACTGTGTAGAGGCTCTTGATGCCTGGCTGTACATAAAAGTATAACAGGCATGCACCAGATTGTGTGTGTGTGTGTATAAAGTAAAACCTGTGAATAATAATAATAATAATAATAATAATAATAATAATAATAATAAAAAAAAAAGATATTATTAAACAAGGACTGATCTGAGCTGCGGCTGAAAAAATGGTTAGATATGCCAACAGGATTTCTTTGTGCAAACAGGACAGAGCTTGAACATCACTGCTTCAATCCTGGGGGTGCATCTAAAGTAGGGCTGTTCGATATAACGACGATATATCGGATGACGATATAGAAACGTCTATCGTTTCCTATTACGCTATCGTTTGTTTCACGGTAACGTAAAATAAACCGTTTACAGCAATATTTTTTTCATTTTTTTGATGGGCACTGTAGTGGCTATATTAATTTCCAAAAGTTCTCTCTTTCACTTATATTTAATATAACAACACTACGGACGGACAAGCGCCTGTTTTTACGTCTTGTCGTTAGCAACAATGATGGTAAAACCATTGCGTGGTCCTGCTGTCTGCTTGTTTCTTTTTAATGTAACACTTTCACAATAAAGCTCAAGATCCTGTTGAGCCTTTTCAAAATAAAGTGAATCACGTGAAAGAGTATGCAGAGAGTTTACGGATGAGAAGCAAAAAAGAGCCGCCAGGTGCTAAAAAACTAAACGTTAGACTCAAACTTTGAAAGAAAATGGCGGCCATTACAACTTATGTCTGAAAATGAATAGTTTCATGCATCGGTTAAAACACTCGACTCCAGGTAAAGGACACCCCGCTGGAAACACTTCACGTAAGTCGAGCTGCCTGAGATTCACAGAATTTACAGAAAATATTCCATTATTGTGATTTATATCGTTGTCAGGATGATAAATATCTTATATCGGGATATGAGATTTTGGTCATATCGCACAGCCCTAATCTTAAGTATAAAAAAACATATTTTTTTGAGCATTTAACAAATACAAATATTTACTGGATTTAAGTAAATATTGCAGTTTTTGACTTCGAGGGGAGCTGATGTAGGTTTGCTGCTTCCAGGTAATTCTAGATGTATTACCTGCAGCGTTAGACAACAATTTATTTCTTGCACATTTTTAAGTGAGAGATATGCACATTTAAGTGCTTGAAAAAACAGCTGCTAGTTTACTGCTTAGTGATGATAAATAGTTCACAGTCGTATAGATGATCTGTATCAGGATGTCACAGCAGATTACATTTTGAACTTCAGCTCAGACTTTAAAGCTTCCACAGTTACAAGCTACAGTTGAATACTTAACTAGAGCTTGTTAAGCTTCTTAAGCTGTAATGGCAAGTCTTCTCTGACTTCGGCACATGTGTGAAGGTAGGGAACTCGCACACAATTCACAATATTGCACAAATAATGTTGTGTTACGACATGTGTTGCATGAACGCTGTGGACATGTTTGCAGGAAGCCAAAGCAAAATACACAGACATGGCATCTAATGACAGAATACTGTCAGCATAACAGACTGTTAAATCTGGCAATGTCTGAAAAGGCTAAATAATGCAGGTAACTGAAAGTGCTTTAATTAACTAGTTGATCTAAAGGCAACTGCCATTCAAAATAACAAGCCTATCCTGTTTTATTTGCATATCACAAGCAGGAAAAGCTGATTTCTGCCCGTTTTCATCAAGTCTGCTAGTTGTCGACTGAAACATTACCATAAGGGCTCGGCTGTATTTAAATGTGCTTCCATTTGCTCCCTCACAAGCAGCTCTTAACATCGTTTGTGGTGAGCTATCACAGTTTTATGAGACACTCATATGTGAGCTTTAACAGTGAAACATCAGATGTTGACAACATGAAATGGAAGAAAGAGTGTGAGTAATTTGGATTTGGACAATTTTGCATCAAACAGCCCACCAGGCAGTGTAAAGTCTGTAAAAACTCCTCTCAGAGGGAAAGTTGCAGCACACACGCGCACTGTGTGCACCGTGTTCTTGTGCATATCCCAGTTTGTCTTTGTGTACACATAATAAAGCTTGACATCGTGAATAGTGAATGTTGTAGAATATTTATATATTTGTTGCAGTTGTGAATCCAACACTATTCTTTTTAGATATAAGCCAGTCTTAGAGCACATGCCACCTAGTTTTATCGATGTAGATTTTCTATTGCGAAGACTACAGCATTATATTTACAAAGTTGAACTCATTCATAATTCCACTTTTTGTTAGTTTTTTTTTTTTTTAATAACTGTGCTGGGGACTCTCTTATCATTTAAAGTAAATTTGGGCTTGAAACAATGTTGGAAAAGCTGCTGCTGCTGAAATAAAACTCCTGAATTCTTGGGGAATACCTGAGATACACTGTCAGCACACATTAGGCAACAATGACATTGCACTTGTTTACCCGCATTCCCTGGTAATAAACCTCGCCTGCATTTCAACTGAAAGAAACTTGTTTGTGGACAGACCGCAATGTAGAGAGCAGCTTTTGTTTAGGTAGATTTTAGAGCACTTGACTTGACTGCATTTTCTACTTTTAATTAGGGCATCATGTTTTTAAAGAAAAAAAAAAAAGTAATCATGAAAACTTTCATGGTGTGTTTTTTGTGGAGGAGAAGTCAGCCTGTGTCAACTGAGGAAAACCATTTGAGAGACATCTGACATGAAATCAAATTAGATTTTTAAGTTAAACTAGACCGAAGACCAAGAAAATGGTAAAATTAAGTTTGTACATTCAGATCTATAATAGCCTCAAAGGGTTCTGCCTTAATATCAAGTAATTAGCTCCCTCAATATGTAAAAAGTGTAATTTAATGCTGTATAATCAGTCATTTCTTCAATTTTAAACTGTATTAACAAGAAAAAAAAATGGTGAAGTATGGGGTCCAATAGGCCATTATCACAACGGAGTATATAAGTATTTGTGGCTCCAGAGTGCAGTGGGTCACACATTTGACAAACAAGCAACAACCTTCCTGGGAAGAGAGGCAGATTCTTTGGGGAAGGTATCAGCATTTTTTATAATTGTACATTTACATATTGCCCCAGTTTCTTTCAAACTTACAGCTCATGTCCAATGACAGGATCTGCGCTCATAAATTGTTTAATTCTTCGAATACACGAGCCGATTGGGTAACGTGTCAGCTGAATACGCTGTGTTTGAACAGATTTAATCGATTAGAAATGCCTGATGGTTGTGACCACATAAAACTAAAAAATTTGTTTTATTCATTTAGTTATCTGTGTGTTGAAAGGTGGTGAAAGGTTTGCTGTGTGTAAACAGTCACGTCGCATAGCCACACAGGAAAAAGCCATTTCATCAGAATACGTACAATGAGAGTCTGTGAATCATGTTTGCCTCCACATGGTTCTGCCTCTCCCAGCCTCTCATAGGAGCCATGTGAGTCAAGTTAGCTGATCAGGGTAGTGCTGATTATCTCTGAAAGGGGAATATTGTTGGCTACATCCTCTTAATTCCAGGCAACAGAGTGCAGAGCTAATATCTCTCGTTAGCTTCCTTGGAGGGTGGTGGGTTAACAGGGGCCTTCTACTTTAAGTTGCTTGGCTTTTTAAAAGCTTTAGCCGCTGCTGGAAGAACAGGTAGATCATTTGAATTACTGCTATGTGTTATACCGAACTGTAGCAGGAGGACAGAGTGATTGCTAGAGCTGAGAAGCAAAAAAAAACCTCTGGAGTTAAAAGGATTTAATTTTATTTTGCGGGGCAGGAATACTTTGTTTTTGAAATCTGAGGAAATTTGCCCAGTTCACATCAAAGGGCGCAGGTGCCCTGTATGTTTGGCTCTGTTTGTTTTATGGTTAATCAGTACGGTCTTCTAGTTGTAAACCAGTTACTCCATGGACATTTTGTTTTTGGAAGCAGCATCAACACAGGAGCTGACGTAAGTGGTGCACTCTTTCAATTTTTACTTTTTTTTTTCATCATGGAATTAATTTTTGCATACTTTGCAGGATGCACCACACTTGTCTTTGCTTTTTGCATTGTTTTCCAACTGATTAACTGTATTGGTGATCATGGAACAGGTTTGTGGAGAAAGCGTCCATTAATTTTCATTTAATGCTAATGAATTCATAAGCTTGCTTAGGAAACACTATGTTCCTCACCTGTTGGGCAACTTGTGAAAAAAAAGAATATTTCTGTATTACCTAATCTATCATTTCTAGTGAATTTAAATCAATATGTGTTATATAGATCTACAGGTTCAGGTCAAATATATCTGTGATGCTTAACCCTCAACTATTTGCTTTACTGTCTGTTTTTGAGCGGCTGGGAAAGGGATTAACTTTCATTCAAAGGAATTAAGGGACTTTTCCATTAGGCCTTGTGGTTGGCTGATGGCCTCTGGAGACGGTCTCTGGAAGGCAGGGCCTGAAACTGGTGGTTAGAAATGGCGCTGTTGTGTCATGTTTCTTAGTTCGTTCAGAAACAGTTTTAGGTTTCTTTTCCTGTTTGTTCCAGAGCAGCTCTGAGAAGAGTGAAGTGTAAAATAGCAGAGTGGATAAGATGAGATGCAGTATCAGAGCGGACAGCACAGGGATAAATGTTACATAGACTAACAACGGTAAACCTCTAACAACAAGTCATTGTAATGTGTTTCACCTAATAAATGATGAAACCGTCACCATGGTTTCCATGATATGATTATGTAATTGAATCAAAATTCTGCTGACGAGCTGTCATGATGCCATAATTGAGCATGACTGAGCTACACAAGTACGTTGTTAGAACGGATCAGGTTAATGCTGCATATCGCATGTCAAGAAATAACTCAAACTACCAGCGGACAACTATTTTAAAGGTCAGACTATAAAATGTTCTTGGGTGTGTCCAGTTGTGCATTGCACACAGTGGGAAATCGCACACTGAGCTCTGTTAGAGCAATGGCATGTGCTCTCTTGGATATTGAGAGTGCATCATCTGTCTAAATATTTAACATGTAGATGGAATTGGGAGTGTTAGTGTCATTTGGGAAAATGGTAGGAAGATGACTGGAAAGTCGACTAATACATTATGTGAGCACGAAAGAAGAAGAAACACTTTAGTGACAACTTGCCAAACTGTTTCAAGACTGCTTAATTATATTTAATAGGAAAAAAGTTTAGTTTTTTTAATGAAAAGTCAGACAAACAAATCTACACAGCTTTCACTGTACAATCCCACTGTCAAGAAGTTGATTTCTCTAAACATTTCCACCTCCTTGACGCATTTCAGTGTAGTTTTTAGTTGCTGACACACGACCCCCGCCCTCCTTTCTCTCTCTGTTTTAGGGTGGCTGCGTGGATTCATCCAATCAGAGCTTGGCGCTGCTCTTGATGACCCTTGGCCAACAGGACGTGTCGAAGGTTCTCCTGGGACCCCTCTCCCCATACACGTAAGACCCATTCAAAAGTTAAATGTACAGACGGCAAATGAGGAACCCACTCAATCCCACGTTTAATTATTCTTCTACTAGTCCTCTTTTGGCAGATGACAATATCCCAAAGTTCACAATAAGAAGCTGAATAATACTCTGTACAGCTGGATCATCAGAGAGGAAGGAAAAAAGTCTGCATTTCTTAAATGAACACAAAATTAATCTATTTCCACTGAACTTTAACCCACTCCACTAAAGATTCAGGGTTTCTGCTAAGAGCACTCTGATGGTGGCATGCAACCACAAGGGTTTCTTTACTCAGAGCCCAATTTTAATTTGATTGCTTTGAGTAACATGTGCAATCAGATTCAACTGTTCAGGTTCACATGGCTTTGGGGGGATTTTTTTATTAGGCTCATAATGGGTGGCACCTAAGATAATGTTTTGATAAACTACATTTTTGTAGTTTATAAAATATTTCACAGTATTGATTAAATTATTATAAAGTCTAATGAGTCTTGTTTCTGTTACCCTGCTTCTACTTCTAACCCATTTGTGTGTGCTGCATTTTAAATGCATAATTTGTGTGTTTATTTGCAAACAACCCAAATAAAATAAAAGTACAGCAGTATAAAAACAGCTGAGCACTAACCTTGTTCCAGATGTCCGTCTTCTTGAATGAGGAGCGAACTATGAACTGTCCATTTTCAGTTATCATGGTACCGGTGCTGTGTCCCTCTCAAGTACAGTACTATGATAACTGAAGATTGGCAGTGCCATCACAATACACTCTTCCTGTTATTCAGGTAACACTAAATCAGTTTTGGATCATTTCTGTCAAGTCTTACGGTTTTAAAAACAAAAGACCTGTTTTAAGTTTTTAGCTTTTAAAAACTTGGTATGTATGAGAAATGTGGTGGCTGATGATCTTTATTAATATGAAACTCTCCTTTCTCTGTCTATACAGGATCGAATTCCTCCGACACATCAGAGATTTCTTCCAGATTATGTTCAAGATTGAGGTCCAGAAGCCTTTAGAAGACGAACGGAAAGGGGGCGACAAGGTCCTGATGACCTGTGTAGGCGTTGGATACAGCAACATTAGCAAAACCTTGAAATAAATTATTTTTTCACAAGTGTTCTCATCTTTTGTTTTTATTAAATGCAAAAGTTATGACAGATATTTGTGTGTATAAAAGAAAAGTGAAGTTAACAGATATCAGTCAGACATTTAAGCGCTATTATTGGGTTTAATAACTTCATGAAAATTAGTTACATTTCCTAACTAGTTCAATCAATCATATCAGTATGAAGTTATTCTTGAGATAAGTAGCTGGTCGCTACGTCAGGAACAGGTCATCATAGCTGCTGTGATGTAAAGCTGAACGACCCAACAAAGGAGCTGGTACGAGTTATTCGTCTTGGCCACACAGACACTTGAGTGTTTTTCCATAATCACCGGACACTTCAGACTACACAAGGATGGGGAGAGATAAACGAAAGGAATTGGGTGTTTGTGACACACACCACAATAAACAAAAGTTAACATTTAAACATGTTTATGTTAATGTTATAAATTCATAACATAACTCCTGTTAATACTGACCTCTAGCTGACTGTAGAGGGAACATCCAAACAGCTTCTTGTACTCTACTTTGATGTCTATCAAATCGATCTCTGAGCGACTGACGAATATCCTGGTCAGAGTGCACTCTGTGGTCCCTGCACCCTGGACCAAGTATAATTTGGAAAACAAAGACATTCGTCCTTTAAGCCAGGGGCTTCAAACTCTGGCTAGACATGGTATGGCATGCGTTAATTTCGTATTGTTCCACATAGAAAAATGGTCTCAACAAGATACAATGCAGGCTACCTTACAGGTAAGAACCTGTTTTACAACTTCTGACAGGATGGCATATTTAATTAAAATAAATTATAATCAAAATGAAAGTTAAAATTTGTTCATATTTCTGTCTGACATGGGCATGAACTCAATGATGTAGCTTGTTACTATGCAGACTTCTGGTTTTACATTGCAGTGATGCTGCACTAGTGCGTTTGGTTTGGCATGTGCACAGACAGACATGCTATGCAGATAGTTATGACCAGATTTCCCATAATTTATAGACATTTATATGCAGGCCCGATTGAAATCTACAAAGGGCCACATTTGGCTCGCAGGCCTTTTACACATGTGAAGATGCAGGGGGGGGTTTTGTTATTTTTTTTGCAATACTACTGTCAAAAGTTAGGCTACGCTTCCTTATTCAGACTGTTGACACATTTCAGCCAGTGTTGGCTGTGCTGGTCAAATCACTAACAGTAAAATGTGGTCAGCATTCCTTTCCACATCACTGGTGACCAATACAGTCTGCTGTGACTGAAAGGGTATGATGCAACCATACAGAATGTGAATTTTGCTGGGCAGACATTTCTGATGTGCATAGAGGTTTAGAAAGGCCATCATGACACAGATGGACAAACTGACCAGTTGCACAACTCACCTTCATGCTCTTGAAAAGCCTCTCAGCGAGGTATGCTGGGACGTTCTGCACACACTTAACTAAAAGAAATGAGTTCATATATTATTTTTAAATTAACTTAAATGCTCAGACAAGGAAGACATCGATAACAACAAGGCAGTGATGTAATATTTTGCTCACCAACAGCCACAAGTAGTTTCTCCAGGTTTCCAGACATCTCGCTCTTAATGCTCTCCTGCAGAGTCTTCTTGCTAATATTCTTGTACTCAATCAGAGCTGCCAAAATACATTGAGCTGAGATTATTTTTCTCACATTGAACTTGTAATATACTTTTATTTTTTGCCAATTTGGTAGCGGTTCACAGTGGGATGCGTATCTGCTGGTAGGTTCATCACAGCCCATTTTCGTGATTCAGTTTAAAATTAGCTTTTGTGGAGCTCCTCGGTTCATTGCCTGTCTGAAACAAGCAATTTCTTTAAGCCAGCTTTCTTCTGACCAACAGTGCCATGTTAATACAGGGAGTGCAGAATTATTAGGCAAATGAGTATTTTGTCCACATCATCCTCTTCATGCATGTTGTCTTACTCCAAGCTGTATAGGCTCGAAAGCCTACTACCAATTAAGCATATTAGGTGATGTGCATCTCTGTAATGAGAAGGGGTGTGGTCTAATGACATCAACACCCTATATCAGGTGTGCATAATTATTAGGCAACTTCCTTTCCTTTGGCAAAATGGGTCAAAAGAAGGACTTGACAGGCTCAGAAAAGTCAAAAATAGTGAGATATCTTGCAGAGGGATGCAGCAGTCTCAAAATTGCAAAGCTTCTGAAGCGTGATCATCGAACAATCAAGCGTTTCATTCAAAATAGTCAACAGGGTCGCAAGAAGCGTGTGGAAAAACCAAGGCGCCAAATAACTGCCCATGAACTGAGAAAAGTCAAGCGTGCAGCTGCCAAGATGCCACTTGCCACCAGTTTGGCCATATTTCAGAGCTGCAACATCACTGGAGTGCCCAAAAGCACAAGGTGTGCAATACTCAGAGACATGGCCAAGGTAAGAAAGGCTGAAAGACGACCACCACTGAACAAGACACACAAGCTGAAACGTCAAGACTGGGCCAAGAAATATCTCAAGACTGATTTTTCTAAGGTTTTATAGACTGATGAAATGAGAGTGAGTCTTGATGGGCCAGATGGATGGGCCCGTGGCTGGATTGGTAAAGGGCAGAGAGCTCCAGTCCGACTCAGACGCCAGCAAGGTGGAGGTGGAGTACTGGTTTGGGCTGGTATCATCAAAGATGAGCTTGTGGGGCCTTTTCGGGTTGAGGATGGAGTCAAGCTCAACTCCCAGTCCTACTGCCAGTTTCTGGAAGACACCTTCTTCAAGCAGTGGTACAGGAAGAAGTCTGCATCCTTCAAGAAAAACATGATTTTCATGCAGGACAATGCTTCATCACACGCGTCCAAGTACTCCACAGCGTGGCTGGCAAGAAAGGGTATAAAAGAAGAAAAACTAATGACATGGCCTCCTTGTTCACCTGATCTGAACCCCATTGAGAACCTGTGGTCCATCATCAAATGTGAGATTTACAAGGAGGGAAAACAGTACACCTCTCTGAACAGTGTCTGGGAGGCTGTGGTTGCTGCTGCACGCAATGTTGATGGTGAACAGATCAAAACACTGACAGAATCCATGGATGGCAGGCTTTTGAGTGTCCTTGCAAAGAAAGGTGGCTATATTGGTCGCTGATTTGTTTTTGTTTTGTTTTTGAATGTCAGAAATGTATATTTGTGAATGTGGAGATGTTATATTGGTTTCACTGGTAAAAATAAATAATTGAAATGGGTATATATTTGTTTTTTGTTAAGTTGCCTAATAATTATGCACAGTAATAGTCACCTGCACACACAGATATCCCCCTAAAATAGCTAAAACTAAAAACTACTTCCAAAAACATTTAGCTTTGATATTAATGAGTTTTTTGGGTTCATTGAGAACATGGTTGTTGTTCAATAATAAAATTATTCCTCAAAAATACAACTTGCCTAATAATTCTGCACTCCCTGTACAAAGTTTAAACTGTCTGGATCTGCTGTGGTGACAGCAAGTACCTTAGATGGCCCTGAATGAATAAGAATATCCCCTCTCACTAGCATAATACAAAGCCAAGAATTAGAAAAAAGTGTCTGAAACAAACCAATTAGAGCGTCCCAAAGCAGAAAAAAAAAAAAAAGAAGCATAAGTTCACTTCAAGAGCCCACAGAAGATGAATGACTTTGCTTATTGCACCATCATGAGATTGCATCTTTGGGTTTTTGTGTCTTGAACTTGATCACATAGATACTGCCTCAACTAATGGAGTCTATGTATAATGTTTTTGATCAGGTGTCAGTGAGAATAAATCCTGATTAAATGCCTTTTAGTGTCACCATGGCATTTGACTAAAAATCTACTAACCAAATACGCTTCCATCAGCCTTAGCTTTCTTAGTTTTAAATGGCATACTTGCACTGTCAAGGTGAGCATGTTAGCATGTTGCTCTTGATAAACAGCCTCAGAGAGTTGCAAGCACGGCTGTAAACTCTTAGTACTATTTCTAAGATGCTATTTATCCACAGGATGAATGATAGGTCAGGGATCAACCCACTTTGCCTGAGCTGGGGAACACTTCTGTGGCACAGGATGTCAATAAACTTCCCCTCGTCGGTTCCCCACTTCTTCTCTCCTGCTTCATACAAGGCCTGCATGGATTCAGAAAAGGTATGAGTATAATATTGTTGGACTACACTAAAAAAAGAAAAAGTAAAAAAGAAAAACACACGGAGTCAAAGTTCAACGCAAGCACACTAGATTAACTGAATCCAACATGAGAAAATTTCAACATGCTTTCAACATAGGTGCAGGTTGAAACTTGCATCACCCAGCAAGGTGCGTTAGCTGAGATGAGCGATGCCACCAAACTCTGAATGAATTAACCTAAAAATGTGAAAGAGAAAGCTGCTATTTAAAATGTTTGTACTGCAGTAACACAAAAGTTACCTCAGTTTGAAAAGCAAGTGTTTATACACAAATGAACCAAACGTAAAAAAAGTGTACCTTAGCATCAGCTTTTGCTTTGGCAGCATCCACGCTGGTGGTCTCATCTCTCTTCCCCTGTAGGGAGGACGGGTTTGTGAGGCGAAGAGAAAAAAAAGAAACTTTGAAATAGGCTATAATGATATCCTCACAATTCAATATTCTAAATAAACAATGTAACTTAAAAATGGCGCAACTCATTTAGCTCACACAGGACATTATTTGTATTTCCTGCATTTCTTCCTACAATCAGTATTTGGATATGAAGAAATCAAGGTGCTTTAAGAGTATATTTCTAAAACATAAACACTCACTACACACCTGCTGACTGCAGTAAATTTCAATGTGGTTGTGGTTCTTATTTGTTGGGAATGTTATGTCATCTGCTGTAATTTCATGTGCTATACCTCGGCCAAGATCAGCAGTGCTTTTCCATAATCTCCAGATACCTCCGACTGCAGGTCGTGAATCATCGCTCTTCCCGTTTCTCCAGTGAGACAGCGGAATACATGACAATTTCACAATACCGTAGTACATCACAAACAGCTGCCAACTCATTTATGATTTCAGTTTCATTAGATATAGTTGAAATACTGTGTGTTAAAATGTCCTACTTGCTAGGTATGCTTCAGACAGTTCTCGGATCTGCTTGTTGGATCTCGAAGCAAATATTTCTGTCAGAGTGCTTTCTGTGGTCCCTGCACCCTGTATGCACAAGGATATACAAATGAATAAATAAATGATAATGTCAAAACAATACAGTTTAATAAATCTGAAGATCAGGCTCTTATGAACCCGATGTTGACATGTGCTGTATAAATAAAAATATATCATAGTGAACTGTTGTTTAAAGTCCAAACCATAAGTATAGCAAAATTAGATTAGATTAGCATTTATTGTCTACTTAGAAGAAATTTCCTTGGACAAGTGAGTGGAACATATCATGTAAGATAACACACACACACCCACACAAATAAACGCCAAACACTCATTTACAATTTCACCTACTACCAAACAATAATTTGACTGATAATGGCACTAGAGAAAACGTAAACCTTTTAAACTCACGGATTGGTACCCTGAACCTTTTTCCTGAGGGCATCTAGTCATCCTCATTATAAAGGATGTAATTTTTTCCTTAATTTTTAGACCCTGTTTTACACAGACTCTTCAAATATCTTCAGGAGGGTAGATGAAGAGAGCATCCCAGTTATCAGCCCTTTAAATCAAATGTTGAATTTGGGATCTGAGCTTGACTGAAAGATTGCCAAACCAGTAATACCATAACGGATATTAGAGTCAATAGTTGCCCTATGGAAGAGCGACACAATATTTATCCACTCCATGGACACTAAGCCTTCTTAAAGCACTGACTAATTTGTGCACACACATGCTCCACATGATGAAGCCGCTGTAACTGGCAATCAAAGTGAACCCCTTAAAAGTCGTCACTTGTTCAGCCTTTTCTCCACTGGGGTGGCTGTAGCTCAGGTGGCAGAGCAGGTCAGCCACTAATCAGAAGGTCGGTGGTTCAATCCCAGGCTGCATGCCAAATATCCTTGGGCAAGATACTAACCCCATGTTTGCCTACTGGTGGTGGTTAGAGGGCCCGGTGGCGCCTGTGTCCGGCAGCCTCGCCTCTGTCAGTGCGCCCCAGGGCAGCTGTGGCTACAATGTAGCTTGCCATCGCCAATGTGTGTGTGAATGACTAATGACTAAAGTGCTTTGGGGTCCTATGGACTAGAAAAGCGCTATACAAATGCAGGCCATTTACCATTTAATTAAAACCGGGCTGTAATCTCCAATAGATCTTCTTTCTTTAATATTCTTTACATTTAGCATTAAGTTTAACATTATACTCAATCCAAACAAATCTTTAGTGAACAAATTATAGTGCACGTCAAATTTAGAAATTCTTTTTGTAACTTATTTCTTCAATCACTGAGTAAGTCACCTTTTAGAAAATTGTTTTAAAAACATGATTCAAATTATCTTAGTTTAACAAAGTCTTACCTTCATAGCTTTGATGACTTCCTGGCAGTCATAGAGAGCAGGAGGCGTTACCAAGGCTACTAACACGTCTTCAAAGTCTCCACGAGTGTCACCCTTCAGGTCATCTATTAATGTCTAATTGGGAGGAATAAAATCAAGTCCTGCACCAATAATGACAAACTCAATTTGGCCTTTGTCTGTGTCAACATCAAAGAAAGAAAAAGCTTGAAAATTAAACAGGCAAGTGTATTTATATACCCTTCCTGTGGCTTTCTCATAAGCCTTGGCGATGAGCTGACGCTGAGCACTGCTTCTTTGGGTCAACACATCAATCAGAGTCTTTTCTGTTGTACCTTTGAAGAAAACAACACCAAGCGAACTTTTAATTCTTTCAATTTTTTTAAAAAAAGTGTAGAACTTTCATCAAATTGTCATTTTACTTCATGTCTATTATCAACCTCCTATTGTATGGTGAGAGTGAACTGAACTGGATCTCCTTCTTTCAGCTGCTCAAAGCAGATCATCTGCTTCCATCTCACCATGTCGCTAGCATCCTCCTCTCTCACACCAACTCTCTGTATGTCCTCCTTCAATTCATCTATGAACCTTCCTCTTTGCCTCCTTGCTGGGAGCTCCATCTTCAGCATCCTCTGCACATGTCCAAACCATCTCAGCCTTGCCTCTTTTGTCTCCAAACATCTCAAACTGAGCTGTCCGTCTGTTGTAATCATTTCTATTTTCTTAAGAGAGTCCATCCTGGTCACTCCCAAGAAAATCTGAGCATTTTCAGCTCTGACACTTCCAGCTCAGCCTCCTGTCTTTTGGACAGTGCCTCTGTCTCCAAACCATACAACATAGCAGGTCTCACTACCATCCTGTAAACCTCCCTTAGCACTCTTGCTGCTATTTGAACTGGATAACAGATAAAGATTTCCCTAATGGTTCATCCACTCCATTTTGAACTTGAATGTATGGCTACTTTTCTTTTAGATTAATAAAGTACCTGAGTGTATATGTGAATGAGTTCACCTTGCTTTATACCTTTATACTGCAATAAAAAGGCACATGAGCACATTTGCCGAAGTGCTTTACATATCAGTCAGATATATATCTATAAAAATATATCAATGATGGTAAACCATTAGCTTACCAAGGCCCTCTATGGCCTTCCTGAGAGCAGACACATCTTCATCCACTTTGAAATTTGCCTTGTCCTTCACAGTTCCTCTTGCACTGGACTGATAGACACAGATGCATGCCAGTGAAAACTAATCCACAGGTAATAACTGTACCATGTATCATGCTATAAAAGAAGAGCAGGTTGTACTTACTGTCACAGTCAGTGAAGAGGGGTTGTCTAAGAGCAGGTCCAAGTCATCCTGAAACACAGAGAGGGTGACCGCCTTCATTTTCTCATATTTTGAGCCTACACGGATACAAACAGACATCTATGTAGAAGTACTTACCCAAACAGACATTCTGGTGGTTTAAGGGAGGCGTTTTACACTACAGAGAAGAAAGAAAATACACTATTAGCACCTTAATTGTGTTGTAATGTAGCATCTTAAGAGCTGACTCATGCTTTAATGGATTTTTTTCTAGCTGCAGATCGCCATTCCATCTAATCAGGGCAGCGCTTTTAAGGGCATTGATGTGGCATCACAAACAAATCTGTAGGGTACAATAATACAAAACTAACTAAAGTCGAGAGAACGTGCGCAAAAGGAACTACAGAAAAGCAAACAAGTAAGATCCGAATGTAGACGAGGCATATCTAAAGAGCAAATTTCCTTTAAAAAACAACAACACGCACATCCAGGAAGCTGATAAAAGTTTTAAAAATGTGTTCTTTTTCGTCTTACCAAGAAACAAGGAGAAGATTGAAGTCTGAGAACGAATTTCACAAACGCGTAAAAAGTCGCCACACCTTTCAAAGGGGTTGATAAGCAACGCCCACTGTGGGCTGGAGTACAGTGAATCACAGAGTACGTCTCTCATGAACTCCTCACTCCTGCAGAGTAAGAGTACAGCAGGTTACCACAGAAATAAAGCAAGAGAGATTACGACAGGCTGACGACTTTGCGCAACAGCCGAACTAACTGCATTTCTGACATATTTTGGATTCCATTTAGTACCCTATTTAAACACCTATTATCTATAGGCAGTAATTTGCAGATCCTCTCTTTGATTTTATATCTATGTAAATTTCCCATAAGTATGATTAAAATATATGTCGTTACGTTTTCTAACAAGTATGTGTTGATTAGATCTGTGTACTCGTTAAGCCCAAAGCAAATAAACGGATCAAATAGGGGGGATAGTAGAGTTAAAACAGTGAGAAAATATGAAGTACGACTTCTAAAGTAATGTCCATATGAGTAAATATATTTAGTTACATTTTTTAATCCAATCTAACAAACTTTTTAGCAGGTCTAAAGTCCATGGCAGGGTAAAAACATGAGTCAGAGAGAAGGAGGAAGGAAATGTGACAGGATGAATATGTGCTTTGGCCTTATCGCATAATTTCCTAAGCAGCCTAATGAGATTACAGATGTTTATCTAGCCTACATCCTTAATATTCAATATTCTTTCAGCACAGCTAAAATTAAATTATGCACGCAAATGTATTTACCTAGTAAATATGAGGCACGCGAAACCATATGTTTTATTATTAAGCAAAACAGAGAGGAGCACGTGGGCTTAGTTCAGCCTAGCCCAAATTCAAAGATGCCCTGCCTCCTGAGGCGCACCAGGCGGGTTTATGCATCCACAATTGTCAGGAGAGTGTGCCACTATGAAAACGGGACTGCTGATTTAAGTAAGATTATATAGCAGCAACAGCTAATGCATGGAAACATCCTGTGGTCAGATGTCTATATGAATAAAAAATGCGTAAATTCCAGGTGATGTGTGGAAGTAGGCTGATAAGAAAAGGAAAGGAGACAGCTGCGACATCTTTCGGTAAACTGGAGACACTACAGACCTTATTAGGAAAGGGACCATGAAAAAAGCAGGCATTAGGCTGCATTTCCTGGATGGATCTTGGGTGCTTTGTTTTTTAAAAATATAATCTAGATTATATTTTCCACCATGAGCTCTAAGTAATTCCCGTGGAAATGTAAAATCTCATGATTTTTACTTCCTTCCTTTTGCATGGTGCATCGATCTATTTTTCTGATAAGTGTGAATTTATATAAACGTAAATACATCAAAGTCTTTGGGACGTTACAAAAGGCCTCCTCGCTGACACCGCCTACCTTGTGAGGTTGCTGTTTCGCCCTAATTAAAGCCTTTAAGGAAGATTGCTGTTATAGCAATCTGACCTCTGTTACATGGTGAGTGAAACATAATCTTATTTTTATCCTTCTGAAATCTTAACTATAACCCGATGAACTAGAGGAAATAGAGGTGGGCGAAAGGAAAACAGATGCTCTACGTGGTACCAACTTATCCTGAGAGCTAAACTCGGGGAGAAATTTACCCACCTCAGCCGGGTAGCGACAAAGCCTGTCAGCTCTCTGACAGCTCAGTACTATAGTGACACTTGGAGACGTGTCAGCGGCCCTTAAGAAAAGCTGTTTAGCACTCGTTTTCATTTAATACGGCGACTGGAGCATTCGTTCTTAATCCCAGAGTATGTTTTGGCCTGTTTCACTTTTATTTTTTAACGAGCGACCTCATTAGCTCACTAAATAGCTTTGCCGAACTAGCGGCTGGATAGCCGACTAGCAACAGGGAACCTCCCAGTAGTATCATGGCTAGCGAGAATTAGCCACTCCATTTCACTGTGACATCACTTTGGTAACGTCTTAATATTTATTTTATTTTTTCCAGACTACCGCCTTTAAAAACAAGTGCACTACTAAACCTGTTCGGTCTTTCTGCGCTTAACCAGGGCTTCGTGCTTACTCTCGTTTTTCCTTTACAGGGAAGCTAACGTCACTTGCTGTCCCTTGTTTACATGAACACCGGTCATCTGGGGTGCTCTGAGGGCATGTGATGGTTGTAACAACACAGGATGAACTACAGAGAAACCGGGTTGTAAATACGGACATGGAACTTGGAGGTAGCTAACGTCGGCATCTCAGAGCCATTTCTCTGAGAAGATGACCTGGACTCTAAAGGAGGACAGCTGTGCCAGCTCCACTGTTTGACTTTGTGTGGGCGCTGGACGGAGAGCAGGAGCTTTGTTTGTCCCTGTTAAAAGTTTATCATGATGCAAAGCTACATGAGGACAACTGGAAACAAACAGTGCTGGGAATCGGCCTCTGCTTCTACCACAGGGATGATGTGGAAAACTCTCCTGGTCGTTAGTCTTTTCTGCTGGGGAAAGTGTCAAGAGAGCCAGAATATGACACCCGAGGAAAAGGGCGCAATCAGGTGATGAATGTTCACATAGACATATAAACAGTGAGTGCGCTTTTGTAAAATTATTGAAAGCATTTAACTTTTGCGTCTTTACCCGTTTTGTTTTTCTTCTGTGCAGGGACCAGATTGTTGAAATGTTTGATCACGCTTATGGCAGTTACATGGTAAGGTGTTCGTTACAGCATAATATTTGTAATTACCAGTAAGTTTATGTTTGCTTTTTGCAACAGTCCAGAGAAAAGACGAGTCAGTTGCTTCCAATTGGAAACGTGAATGCAAGCAAGCATGTTGGATTTGGTTGAGGTTGCTGTTAGTAATGCTGGAGAGGGTCAGACTCACCTGTGCCTTTATAGGATAACCAGAGTTGGACAAAGAGGCACGCACGACCTAAAGTGTGTGTGGTAGAAGTAAAAAGTAGATGTCCTTGTGACCTAACATAAATTAATCTAAGTGTATATTTAATATAGGTAGAGCAGCTAATGTTTAACTGATTATTGCATGTAAAAGGGCGATAAAGACGCAAAATTATCACTAAAAGGAGTTTAAACAAGTACATTCCTTAGTTAAACTGTCAAAGATTTCTTCAACTGAGTCCGCTAATAGTTTGAATATTTAGATGGAAAACTTAAGGGACATTGTTGAGTGAGAACTAACACTGTATGTGCCAGGTGAAGTGGGAGGTGTATAAGCTATTGATCTCCACCCATCCTTCCTCAATGAAACATTTTATGTGAAATGATAATGAAAGCATGGAGGCAAATGTTTGTTTCTGTTGTAGAAATATGCCTATCCAGCCGATGAGCTGATGCCTCTAAGCTGCAGAGGGAGAGTGCGTGGCCAGGAGCCCAACAGAGGGGACATAGATGACTCCTTGGGGAAGTAAGTAAATCGTTAATTGACATTTGGAGCATGAAAAGCATATACATTTAAATTCCTTCAAGCAGCAGCCAGACCAAAGTATTGCAGCAAAGGTTTGAGTGTGAGCAGTTTAAGATTAGCAGATAAAAGATGACCTGATTTCCAAATGGCATAAAGTAAGAGATGAGATATTTTTGATATTTTGAGCAAGATTACTTCATCATCTCTTATCTGCTGAGGTTCTGAAAGGACAACAAGATAACAGAGAGGGGAAGGGGGGGGGGGTGGGTTGTCTACCCTGCATGATAAGAACCCTGATAAATCTTCCTGAAGGTCTTTTGCAGTCATAGAACAATTTTGATTCGGCTTTCTAGGAATCCTGTGAGTATTTTTTGCAGTAATTCTTTTGCTTTTCCAGACCACAACTTGACCATCACCATTCCTGTTGTTTGAGAAAAGAGCTTTGTGGAAACACTTTTACCCCCACTTTACAAATAAAATGAAAGTATTTATAAAATGTGTATCACCAATACTTTTCTAAAAATGACTCTGAACAGGATGTAGCTGTATCAAGCTACATGATATCTAGAAGTTATCTGACAGCTAAGATCTCTTTTGTAAACTTTCTTTCACTCCTAAAATCGACAGGGCAAAAGTGATACTCACAGTGCTTAAAATTCTATGAAAAGTATGTTTAATTTTCAATTTGAAGCCATTTAGAGATCATTTCATCTCCTGCTTGCTGAAGTAGTCACAGTAAGGAATTTTTGACAAGGGTGCAAAATGTTTTGCATGCCAAGTCTAATTTGTCTAATGCAGGGGTGTCCAACTCCAGGCCTCAAGGGCCTGGTCCTGCAGGTTTTACATATCACCCTGGGTCAACACACCTGGTCTAATGCTTCTGAGAATGATTTTGCATCCTTAAAGAAGACAGGAACTATAGTCTTGCCCTGCTATTCTCTTCAAAAATACCCTAGTATTCAGAGATGCTGAATGACCTGCTGGAGCGGGGGGGCTAGGAGGAGGAGTTGGCTGTCCGACTGCGGTCTGGAGTGTGGGGCCTTCCTGCTGCTGCGGAGTCGGGGCGGTCTGCCTCCCCCCACCGCAGGGAAAAGGGTAACACCACCTGGGTCTGGGTGCAGTTCCCCCCTCCAGGGGCAAGGGTACCTAGACCCGGTTTGTACAGTACGCTTGGGGAGTGTGATCTTATGTACAACGTCTCTTTATGTCTGTCTCCACGTTGGTTGAGTGTGGAGTAAGTGCATATGAGAGCATGAGGGTGGGAATGGATGTTTGTGTCTGTGTGTGCCTGTATGTCTGTGTCTATATGTCAGGTTGGGTGTCAGACGCCACCTCTCTGGGGACATCTCAGGCCCTCCAAGGTTTGGAGGCCTATCTCCCCCTACCACCACTTCCCCTGCCAGTGGCAGACCCCCTCAGACATCGGTGCGTTGGTGGTTCTCTGTGTCCGGGGATGGGCGTCCAGGTACACACCGGCTCACTCCTTGGCGGCCGCTTATCGGGGCCTGGAGCCTGGGGCTCGCTCAGGCCACTTCGGAGGTGGGGTGCCCCTGGCCTCTCGGCCTGGGGCTCGGTCACTCAGGCGCGGCTGGCTGCCGGCGGAGCTCACGGGCGCGTCACTGCAACTCCCCCTGGCTTCTGCTCCGCGGCTGCTGAGTGAGCCCTCATCTGGGACTCTCCTCAGCTCTTTCCGGGACAGTGGCGCGGCTGCCCCTCTGTTGGTCTTCCTTGGTCTCTTGTGTTCTGGGGGCCTCTGGATGTCTGGAGTTCTGATCTCCTCCATACCTGCTTCATGCCCTGGAGGACGGGGCTGTGGCCCCCCCACACCCTCTAGCAGATTATTACAAGAAGGAACCTTTTAAAAAACAAAAAACAAGCGCGTCCATGCTCACAGGTGTACACACGGGTGATCACACCCACAAACTGCACCCTTTTTGGCTCCTACCTCAGGGCACACTGTGTTCTGTTGGTCTTGTGTGCTGCACAGTGGTGTTTAGTGTTTGGTATTTGCTGTCGTATTCCCATGTATCATTGTGGTGTTGTTTGTTCTGTTGCTCTTGTTCTCTTCTGCTTGTTTTCTTTTTTCTTTCAGCAGGTGATCCAGGTGATTGATATATGCATTTTTTTCTTCTCTGCCCGTTCTGTTGGTTTTTGTCTTTTGCCCTTCTCCCCGTCCCTCTTCTCAGCTGTTTCTCTTTCCCTCTTTCTTTCTCCCCTTCTTTCCCCCAGTCAAGTCTGTCCCGTATTCAGTAAGTGAAAATAAAAGAAACAATAAAAGGTGAATCAAATGGACCATTACGGCAAGGCTGGGATGGTCAATTTGGTAAAGTAAATCCGTTGGGCATCTTTCTTTGCCTTTAGACAACAATTCTGATGGCAAAAGAGCCAAACGGGACAGGCCAAAAGAAAAAAAAAAAAAAAGAGATGCTGAATGAGCCGCCAGTTTAAGCAATAAAACCAACAGGAAGGCATTAAATCGGCATCTTGGAGTGCCATACACAGATCTATGTACAACACGTGTTTTATAATGTAACATTTAGCTTCAGACTCAGCATGAGTCATTACAAATTTAACTGAATCAGTGGAAAGTAGGACACCAGCTATGCTGCACTCTGCTAGCTATCGACATGTCATAATATTCGTTTCCACCATCTTTTTAGGTTTTCTCTCACTCTGATTGACACCCTTGACACCCTGGTGGTAAGTATTTGATTTTCCTCTCATAAAAAAACAATATTGCTTTGCTTGTGTTTTTGAACAATTATTTCTTTCGCTCGCATGAATTTTAAACAGGTTTTAAACAAGCTTGATGAGTTTGAGGAGGCAGTGAAGAAGGCTGTGAGTGATGTACGCCTCGACAACGATGTGGTGGTGTCAGTGTTTGAGACCAATATCAGAGTTTTAGGGTATGAATCTTATGTATATATAATATATTATACAGCCTTTGTTATTTTCCTTAGATTTGTATTAACGGCTTTATTTGAAGTGCTTTTTTTCTTGGCTCATTATTCCAATTGTAGTATTTTTTGACATCAGTACATCGTTTTATTGTCACTGGAAAGAAATATCCTGAGTATTTCTTCTTCCCAGTGGGCTTTTAGGGGGCCATGTGATGGCTGACCTCCTACGGCAACGTGGGGAGAGGATGCAATGGTATCGTGACGAGCTCCTACATATGGCCAAAGAGCTGGGCCATCGATTACTGCCTGCCTTTAACACCACAAGTGGCCTTCCCTATCCTAAGGTAGTGCTTATTTTATTGTTAAATATCACAAACCTTATTGCAGATTCATTATATGCTATCTAGTTCTTCAAAATTAGGCACTAATAAACAACAAACGTGTTCCTCATTTTGCACAGTAACTGATATAATTTTTGCTGTATTTGGCTCACCAGGTAAATCTGCGCTACGGTGTCCTAAACCCACTTTCCCGGACAGGCACCGAGTCCGACACCTGCACAGCATGTGCAGGAACAATGATCCTGGAATTCGCTGCCCTCAGCAGGCTGTCAGGAAACTCTGTGTTTGAGGTATTACCTTATTCTTCCTTCTTTTTTTCTTTTTTTTACTTTTTCATGTTAGGAATTATAGCCGAGTGTAGTTTTCACCTCAAAGAGTTTAAGCATGTAATACTTTTACAGGAACATGCAAGGAAAGCTCTGGATGTCCTCTGGGAGAGGCGACAGAGGGGAAGTGACTTGGTGGGGACTGTCATCAATATCCACAATGGAGAATGGGTCCGGAGGGGTGAGGCAGTTTAAACACAAAGATACACAAACATCGACAGCACTGGAATCATGCAGGTTCTCACACAAGCAGTGGAAATCGAGCCTTACTGAGTCTTGTCGCTTCTGTGTTTGCAGACAGTGGAGTTGGTGCTGGCATCGATTCATACTATGAATACCTGATGAAGGCGTACATTCTTCTGGGAGACAATGTCTTTCTGGACAGGTTCAACGTTGTAAGCATTCCTTGCTGTAACATCATTGTCTCACACAGTCTGTCATATTATAGTGTTTGAGCTGAAAACACTACAGTAATTATTTGTGTTTCTTGGTTTTTCCTCTACAGCACTACAGTGCCATTATGAAGTACATCAGTCAGCCTCCCCTGCTGCTCAATGTACACATGCACAACCCCACAGTGAGTGTGCGAAGCTGGATGGACTCTCTCCTGGCATTCTTCCCTGGCCTGCAGGTCTTAAGATGTGCTCAGTTAATCATATTGACTCTTTTAATAGTGAAAGAGTTTGTTGTTTATAGTTTCTAAAGTCCTGCTTTTGCTTATATAGGTTTTGCGAGGGGATCTGAAACCAGCCATTGAAACTCATGAAATGCTTTACCAAGTAACCAAACAGCACAAGTTTCTTCCAGAGGTAATGACTCAGTATTTGTATTCCTCTGTATCCCAGAACATTTCAGCAGTCAAGAAAAGTGGTACTAACCTCTTTTGTTTTTTGTTCATCTCACTGAAGGCTTTCACTACAGAGTTCAGAGTTCATTGGGGTCAACACCTACTGAGACCAGAGTTTGCAGAAAGCACCTACTACCTCTATAAGGTAACCCTGTATGTTTAATCTCTGTCACTACCAGTGTCGCTGATTAAATATATTGCATTTCCTTTGGTTGTAAAAGTTCAACTTTGTTAAAAGTTGGCAAATTTATACAAGTATTTTATTCCTTTTAAGGATATGAAGAGCTTATCCTGTAGGACATGTAGGTAAGATTATATTTTGATGTGTGCAGGCCACTGGTGACCCCTACTACCTCAGAGTGGGACAATCCATAGTGGAAAAGCTCAATGCCTATGCCAGAGTGCCTTGCGGGTTTGCTGCTGTGCAAGATGTCCGCACAGGGACACATGAAGACAGGTACTGTGTGAGGCGAACTCTGTTCTGAACATTTAAAAACTGAAAAGTGTAACCTAAGTGTAACCTTAAGTATCAGAAACAGATGTGACCATTTTTTTTTCTCCTTCTGATTTTTTTTTTCTTTCTTCTATATATGTGGGCTTTTCTGTGTTTAGGATGGACTCGTTCTTTCTGGCTGAGATGTTTAAATACCTGTACCTAATGTTTTCTGAGAAGAGTCACCTGCCAATTGATATGGACGGCTACATTTTCACTACAGAGGCTCACCTCCTGCCTATATCTCTTTCCACCACTCAGCCACCTTGTCCAGGAAACGATACGGTGAGAGCGCTCACTTTGTCACAAACACCGGTGCAAATGTTATCTTCCTCTATTTTCTATACAAGCTTGTGTATACCAACCACTCTGTTAGGTCCACCTGTCAAATTGCTTTTTAACATGGATATCTAATCAGGCAATCACATGTCAACAACTCAATTCATTAAAGCTGCGTCCACAAAGTGAAGTGCCCATTGGAAATGCTTTTGAAGCTGACAGCTGGTTGCTTGTGGATATTCCAGGTTGCAGTTGCCTACGTGACCTTCTTAATATCTTCACCACCGGGTACTCATACTCTTGTCTATAGTCAACACGTACTGCTGAGAATCACTTCCAGGGTTGTATGCAGATTTAGTCACGTAGACCTGTTCTCGACTGTCTTCTTGAACTCAAATGGAGCAAGGTTGTACCCACCTTCTGATGGCTGCCTTCAGCAGGATAACACACCATGTCACAAAGCTCAGATCACCTGAAACTGGAATGAGTTCTCGGTTTTCAAAACTCCTCCGAAGTCACCAGATCTCAATCAAAAGCACCTCTGGGATGTGGTGGAACCAGAGATTTGCATCATTGATGTTGTTAAATCCTCCCAATTCTTTTGATCTTTGGGCTGAAGGAAGGACAATACTCGGTGTATAAATGCTCAATCAACAATCTTTTATTCCATACAATTCAACACTTTATGAGCATAAACCATCCGGAGGGGAGATGAGCGCGGGAGGGTGTCCGCCTGATCTCGAAGTGTCTGAGCGTTCCTCAGATTCTTATAGCTTCAGCCCCCCTCCACCTAGTCATAAAAGCTAAACATCCACATTCTTTCTCTCTCTCAGTGAGTCTAAGTTATGACCTTGGCTTCCTGTGCAGTGTGTTCTGTTCTTTTCTAATCAGACGAATAAGGCCATGACTCTCTGAAAACAGTATTTCTTATACCTCAGCAGTATAATGCATCATAAAACAATATCATTCATTCACAATAGATCAGCAGCTTAATGTAATACAAATCAGTTTAATAACTGTAATAGTTATCACCTTCTTCTAAGTCAGGAGAATAATGCAAACTAAAACTACATAATAATTTCACAATCTTTAATTAGGGGTCTAACGTGGCATAAGATAATATAATAATCTCACAATGTGCAGACAACGGATCTGTTGTAATTGTGTGATACTATCATGTCAATTTGGCCCCAGATCTCTGAGAAAAGTTTCCAGCACCTAATTGAATGAGTGCCATGAAGAATTGAGGCAAAAAGGAGGTCAAAAACAGTGCTACCTGGTTTGTTTGTATGTCTCACATTAGCACTGTCAAATTTTTACTAAATCTGACAGTGCTAATACTGATATTGTGATAACAGAAATTTGAAGAAAATGAGGATGGCAGCATGCCACCAGTCTAATTTATCTCAAACTTTGTTTTGTTTTTTAGTACAAAGGTTTGGGTTTGTAACAGAGAAGGAAGGTGATCTTAATTTAGTGAATATTGTAATTATTGTAAGTCTCACTTATATGACAGTGCTGTATATTTAGAAGTTAACAGCAAAACTCACTGGCATAGTTGTATAGTAGGTACATACTTATTTAAAGGTGTGTCTTGTTCTTCAGGAGACTGTTCGTATTTCTCAAGAAGAAGATCTGTTTACACACTCCTGTCCCAGCACTGAGACGTTATTCCCAAACAACCCGTCATTTGCCAAAACCATCAGGGACGGATACAAGTACCTCACTGGGGTGGGACGAGCTTTCCACCCTTTACCCATCAGGTGTGTCCAGCTGCAAGAGACTTTTGATTCCAGAGTAAATTCTCTGGTGGATTTGTGAAGTTGTTTACCTGACTGCCTTCATACTTTGCAGGGAAATTGAACTTCCACTCCACGATAATGGCATGGAGCCAGTGGAGTTCTTTAAAAGCATGGGCATTTCTCTCACTCCACTGAACGAAGCCAATATGGGAGACACTGGAAGGCTTAAGGTATACACTGATTACTTTGTACTCTAAATATGAACTGAAATGATGAGTTCAGGGTCAAAAATACGTCCGAAAATATACAATTACATGTAATTTTTTTTAATTCCACAGCCATTTTTTATACAATACTTCTTTTCAATATTTAATGCCATTGGTAAAACAAATTAAATTCAAATTGATTTAGTTTATTATTGTAAATGAATTAGTGCTCCAGCTGCAGTATTTTCATACTCCACCAGGAGGCACTGTCCAAACTCTGTGGATCAACGAGTATATTTTCTTCCATTATAGTTATCTAGTTTGTTATACTTGTCTTATAACGGTCCACTCTTTTAAAGCAAAATCTGCCTGAGATTTAGTTTAAATGTGAAGTTATGTATTTTAATGGTCCAACCCACTGATTCCCAAAGTATGTGCCAGTTGTATAGGTACTACAACCTAATTAAAAATGTTAATAGGAGGTGGTTAGGTTGTGTTATTACTCATTACACTAACCTAAATTTACTGCTCTTGTGTTGATGTTTGTGTACCAGTGGTAGTGGAGTCACACTCCTTAACATTTTGCATATGACTAGGTAGCATTAGCAATTTATAGCCAACAGTCTGTGTTGTTTGTGTGTGCGTGTGTTTTTTCTTTTTTTTTCTTAATTAAATGTTCAGGGAAATCCATCAGTTTGTCTTGTATTTTGATTAGAGTGAAGATTGGCTGGTGCCACATGGGTATTTCTGGTTTTTAAGTGTGCTGCAGCACTCTTGACTTTGGGAATGGCTGACCTGACCAGCTCTTGTTTTCAATTGGGTCTCTAAATAATGATGTCTGCAGGAGCATAAAGGAGTTTACCGGGTAAAACTTGTAGCAGAATTGAGCCAGGCACCAGAGGAGGAGGTTGTGGTGCCTCATGTCGTTCAGCTCATATCCCCACCATTTCTGGGAAGGACGGTCCTCACTGCAGGACCTGCCAAATTTGGGATGGACCTCACCAAGCAGGAGCATGGGGTGAGATAACACACCACATGGTATCGGTGTCAAAGCTAGTGTAGCTTTCAGGAACAAAGACAGAAACATGTGTTTCATTGCAACAATGTGTTTGAATAGATTACAATCTGAGATAATTGATATAATATGAACTACTAATTAAAATTAATAATTTATGTATGCATTTTTGTTCTCTTGGTCTTGTTTAGTTCTTTTCTCTAACGTGCAAAGACAAAATCACATTAAAACAAACTCTTGTGCTGCAGGTGAAGGGAAGCATAGTGAAAGCTTCCCCCTACACTGCGTGTGGACCCATAGACAATGCAGCGGGCCTAAAAGGCCACATCGCTCTGGCACTAAGAGGTGACTGCATGTTTGCTGCAAAGGCTCGTTGGCTACAGAAGGCAGGAGCCATAGGAGCTATTTTCATAGGTGAGAGTCATTACCAGTTGAGCTGAAATCATTTGCTCTTATAGTATTTCTCAAAGTTTAGAATGAGTGGACTTCAAAGATGTTCATGAGCTCAGCATACGCCTTTGTTCCTCAGACCACCGTGAAGGAAGCAACAGCGAGGAAACCCCTCTCTTCCAGATGGTTGGAGATGGCGACTCCACTGAAGACATCACCCTGCCTTTAGTCTTCCTGTTCAGCCGTGAGGGTGCCGTGCTCACAGCTGCCCTGGAGAAACATCACAATGTGGATGTGCTGCTGCTGCCCAAAGAGAGGCAGCTCGGACGTGGTGAGCATCAGGAGGAAGATTAGATTAGATATAATATGTTTATGGTATTGTCAGCAAATCCCATGAACAGTTAAAAAATGACATTATAGTTTGGTTGGTCTTTTTTTTTTTTTAATGCTGTCCAACTTTTTGAGTCTCTTGGATAATTTGGCACGAACCCTGTTCAAAGCTGGCTGGGAGCCGGTGACTATTTTTAGAATTCATGTGGTACCGGTGATAGGTCTCTAATATCCTGTGGGGGAGCCACAGTGGATAGATTTTGGCACAGATTTTACACCCGCTGCCCTCCCGTTTATCTAACACCAGGTATACACTAGCTTGTGACCCCCTAATAGGGTCTACAGAATCAAAGGAAAATATTATTCAGATTTTTAATGCTTGTTGGAAACAAAAAGGATGTAGACTCATCAGATTTATACTTAATCATATGTTTTATAAAAGTCACTGTAAAGGTTAGGAAGAAAATTAGATAGCGTTGTTTTCAGAATTCATGCAGTGAAGAGTAGTAAAGATAATGCTGGGTGTATAATCTCTGTGATGTGACTCACCAATGTGTTAACAATAGACGTGAAAAAGTGTCTGCCTCACAGAAAATACTTACTATCATCTGTCACTTACCATTTTTATTGATTTTATATATTTAATGTTTGTTGAAAGGTGAAAAATATAGAATATCACCAGATATATACTTGATCAAATAGTGTCTAAAAGACACTGTGAAGGTTAGGAAGGCCTTTGTGCTTCTGTCCTTTAATAGATGTTTTAACTACACAGGATATGTTGTGCGTCATGGTTCCTCTGACATAATACAGAAATCAAACTTTATGTAGCATACAACAATGTATTTTCTTGTGGATTTGACATAGCTGTTGGTCCCAAATTGACCCAGAACATATAGCTATCATCATTTTATTATTGTTTTACTTGGTAGCAAAGTGCAGATTCACTATTTCAGTTGTTTTTAATTCAGGGTAATATAAAAATGGAATTGAAGTTGAGGACAAAATGAAATGATATGGAAAAACGTAGTTTGTGCTGCAGATGTGAGCTCTTCTCCTGTTTACGTGTGTCGTTGTCTGTCCTTGTACTACAGATAAAATGGAGAAACACGTCAGCATGAACCTAAAACTCCGCCTGGCAGAGGAGGGGGAGATGGAGGGGGGAGCAGCTAGCGGGCGCACCCTGGAGTTTGTCTTGGAGAATGACGAGGTGCTTCTTAAGGACGAGGGAGTAGAAGAACTGAGAGAAAAACAGCAGCAGTCATGCACAGAGGACAGTGACAGGACTTAACCCTCTCAAATCCCAGACTCTTAATGTCAGACCAAACACAAATCCATGAGCTGTGCTGATCCCGAACTTTGCTGCCACTGGTATCTTGTCAGGTTCTGGATGGAGTGTGCCTCAGAGCCCCTCACTGCCCTACAGCACAGGGAGCCCTCAGTGACACAACTGGCATGTTTACGCCTGTCTTGAAGGGTCTATATTTACCTTTCAGTCAAAGATTTGCAGATTCTGCTCCATGTGGTACAGGAAATGGTGGTTGAGGTGTGGCTTCTGATCTCATGAGACTAAACTTAGTAATATAAATCTAAAAGGATAGGCTGTTAATGTGTAAACCTAAACCTAACCTGTAGTTTTTGCTCCTGTGGGCCCATATGAAGTACATCCAGAGGAAACTGTAGATAAGGGTCCAAAAATGTCCTCAGCTACGGTTGTTATGCAATGCAGTGCATTTTTAGTATATATTGCACCTTTTCACTTTAACAAGTACTGTTTAGGCATTCATTGATAGAGAGTAGAATATTACATGGCCAGTAGGTGGTGTTAGCTACCAGAGCTTCTCGGTAATGTAATGCTGGCTGTTGAAGAACAGGAAGTTGGTTTAATTTAAAAACTATTTTCTTTCTTACTGGAAATCACTTCAGGGAATTTTAAGAGTGAATACAGTTTGCATTGATGAAGAGTGCGTGTGTGTTTGTGTGCGTGCGTGTGCGCCTGTGCGTGCTCTGCTTTTTTGCTACTATGTGAGCAGTGTCTGTGACTGTGTATGTGTGTGTATGTGTAATGACTAAAAAAAACCCTTGAAGGCATCTCGGTTAAAACGTCACAAGGCAAAAACGTATCCATCTTTACAAATTCAGAAAATCGGTACGATTTACCGTCATGAATCTTTTAAAGTTCAGCTTTCTAACCCAAAAATAGCCACACGGTTAAGTTGTAACTCACGTTTTCTTAGAAACACTGAAACTGTGATCAGAGGCGGTTTTCTTGCAAGCAGACACCCCTGGTTTCAGGTGCAGCGTCAAGGATTGTTGAGGCTGCTTTGCACTTTGAGACTTGTGGAAAATTGGGAAAAAAAAGAATCATCCTATTATTACGTTTGTTTATGGTCAAATGTAATAACTCATTATGGTTATTTTTCATTGCATTTTCACTGTGTAACAATTGATTGTTTGTATCTTCCTTTAAATGCCAATTTTTTTTTTTGCAATGCTCCTTTCAAAACACTGCAAATTGTCACATTTATGAATAAGTGGATTGGGTGAAATTTTGGTGAGGTTTTTGGATCATCTAACATTTACCAGAGAAGAAAAGACCAACTGAATCCTACACATTTATGCCAGCGTGTGACTGAAATCTATAGTGGATGCATTTTGCATAAATTTACAAGCTGGGGTTCTGACTCTCACACACTCCTTGCATACTCACCTGTTTTACAGCATTAGGTTTACTTGTTATAACTTTGGATTAAAACTCAAAACACTGCATAACTATTTCATCCACACTAATAGTAGTTTGCTTGATTCTTAACTTTTGTGTAACATGGAAATGTGAGCTGTCATTTGTTCCTTACCTAACTGTAAAGTGCACCCGTTCCTGATGCTGCTGAGCTGATTTGAAGTCAGATATTTGTTTGGTCTTTTATAAGGCTGTGCCAACCTGTTTACCTCAGGACTGTGTATGTAAATGTTCATGCAGATAAAAGGACCATGCACCAAAAAATGGATTGTTCTTCTTTTAAATGATTTTCATGCTTCTTCTGCAACTCTGAGGTTTTTGTTGGATTGTGTCCTGCAGCTCATAAAGTGCCAAAAGAGAGATTATCTGAAATCACTTTCCAGGACATAAACTTAGACACATTTGTCAGTAAATTAAAAATCATAATTCCTAACCCAATCAACCAACCTATGTTTTTTTTTTTTTCTTTTTTCCATTACTCTGCATTTTTATCATCAGTGGCAGTTATGGTTTCCTATGAGGTCATAGGTTAAAGGATGTGGTTGCCATTTCCCTGTAGTAGGCTTTTGTGATTAATCATCCAGCGTAGTCTTTCTGATACTTTATTTCTCACTTCATACTGACGTATTTATCTGGTTAAAGACCTTTTGTGATTAGTTTTCCCTTTAAAAGTAGTTTAAAGTAATGTGTGCAGCTGTGTACACAGGTTGGAAATGCAATTTGATTGTAACACATTTCATATTAAGTACACACATCTTTGTAATTTTATGAATTTTTTAAAAATTTATTAGAAATATTGTGCAAGAGCAAAATAACTTCTTTATGTATATATTTTATGTACAGTTTGAGCTCAACAGAAAAGCCACGTAACATCAGTTGCCTCCAAAACCCACATGCATCACATCCGTGCCACAGCACTGCAGCGGGTTGTGAGCTTTTCAAAAAAAAGAATGCTGTCTGACTACCTTTGTCCGGGAAAAATGAGACAGACCTTGACACGTTTTTGTTCCAGAGGACTACGTGGCAAGAACGATGATGCCTGCGATGACATCAGTTATAATAGTGCTGCTGATGCTGTTTCACCCACAAAAAGCCCCGCCATGTAAGGACTCTGGACAGCTTTTAGAATAAAGAGGTTGTAATTGTTGAGTGGTAGTCCTAGAGCAATCTAATTTACTGCAAGACAAATGACATGTTGGGGGGTTTTGTGTGTGTGTGTGTCACAAAATACAGTATACCACAAATCCATTTGATTACACAGCTTTTTTTAAGTGCGTGTATAGTCATAGTAAAAAGAAAGTACAAGGGTTTTACATATCAGGACAGGAATCTGGTCTTTATCAGACCTTACAGTTAGATAAATACAACCTCATATGAAGTGGCAAACATGACATATTATAGCATCCATCCATCTTTCCACTTTGCTTATCCAATTAAGGGTTGTAGGGGGCTGGAGCCTATCCCCTCTGGGGTGAGAGGTGGAGTACATCCTGGACCGGTCACCAGTCTGTCACACGGCTAACGCAGAGATAACCATTCACACTCACATTCACACTTTGGGCAATTTAGCTTCCCCAATTAACCTCACTCCACTAACTGCATGTTCTTGTACTGTGGGAGGAAGCAGAGTACCTGGAGGGAACCCACGCAGACCCAAGGAGAACATGCTGCCCTGATATAAGACACTTTGTCATTATTTATTTTATGACAGTTAAGCCATAATGCAGAAGCAGTGTGAAAAATTAAGTCGACCCAAACTGCTTTTATAGGAATTATGAGGGTAAGGAGCAGCCTGACCATAATGCATATCAGCACAAACAACTTGCACCAACTGTGAAATACGCTGGCAGAGAGGTAATGATCTGGGCTTGTTTTACAGCCACAGGACCCAGACACCGCGCAGTCACTGCTCTAGATTCTAGAGTCGATTGTGAGCCCTTCTGACCAGCAGCTGAAGCTTGGTCAGTATTGATCACACAGCAAATCTACAACAGAATGGCTGAAAAAGAAAAGAATCAAGGTGTTGCTGTGGCCCAGTCAAAGCCCAGGCCTCAGCCTGACTGAAACACTGTGGCGGGAATCGAGCTCTACATAAATGAAACCGTGAAGCAAATTTTATATGAAAGAGTGGGTGAGAACTTCTCCACAGAGAAAACCATTGCTTCATTATGTCATGGGTACTATGTGTGTAATGCCATGTTCGCCTGTTCATTTCAGATTGCACTTACTTAACTTTAAGAGCTGCTAAAGACTAGATAATTTTTTTTATTATGTCCTGATATGTAAAACATTTGAACTGACAGAGGGTGTAGGCGATACGCTCTCTTTCTTTTTGTACAGGAAGACTGTGAGCTACTAGTAGTCCGGTTTGAGGACTTACTTTGAACCGGACAGCTAAAGATCCTTGCTGACCTAAATTCCGCTCTTTGTTTGGCAATGGTCTTTCAGCACTAAGCAAGCAAACAGCCTCCAGCTGCTATTCGCCATTTGGTCTGTGTTTGGGAAATAACAATAATGGCTTTGGCAGACAGGAGGGACAACAATGGAAAAAAGAGTTTGTCTATTCGATGTCTATCTATACATCTTAAAAATACAGCTGGAGATCATTTTACCTCCACCTGCTGCTACCTGTTGCTCCTCAGCTGTCTCCCTTTGCAGCTATCTGCATTTGGATCATATCTGTACTGCTAGGAAGAGGAAAAAATTGATAAACAAGAATAATAATAATAATAAAAAAGAATAGCAATGCGTAGACTATGACTGTGAACAGTTATCCGCATTAAAATAAGACTAGGACTTTTTCATGAATACACGACTTTATCCAGCTGCATGAAAACCATCAAACCAAGAAGATCACATTATTAAACCGGTTCTTCCACGACGTCAAACCTCACGTACGCGTTTACGTGGTATCCTGATTGTAATCGCTGTTGCATTCAAGTGCAAGTGGGAATCTGATCAGACACGATCTCGATCTGGTGGTAGAAATATCTCTGTATAACTTCGGATGATTCAGTACACGCATTTTCTTTTTAAATTAATGTCCTGGCTATCACGGCAATGAAGTTAGTTAAGATAATATCACAGGTGCATGTGGGAAATCTGTGATTTAAGATTTAAGACATCATGATGATTGAGGTTAGGTTAGGAATTTTCCATCATTTATAAAAGGCTTTATCTGTCACACGTATTTAACCTATACATTTAACATGATACCCTGACACGTTTTCATTTCTCCTGTTTGACTGGAGCATTTGAAACTAGAAGAATTTGAGCACCAGTGAAGGCAGCTTTTCCTTTTCAAGAAACTTGTGAAATTAGGTCCCAATATTTTTGTAAAGTCATAAAAAAAATCATATTGTTTCGTCCTTATGACAATACAGAAAGCGAAATATTATACTGTAGACCTTTTCAGCTTAACTAATGAAAACCTGACCAACATCTGTCCATAGAAAAGCTTTTAAGTTAAAATGTCAACTTACTTTTGCTTAGGTGGACCTCATTTTGGCTAAAATAAGAGAAACTAAATTGATTTCAAATGACTTTCAATAACAAACAATTAAAATGTATTTGAAGTGAATTATCAGCCTCTCACTGTCTGCATAATTATAGCTGTGATGAAAAAAGAAAACAAATATGTTCAAACTGTAAACGTGTCAAGGGGAGTCGGTATTTTTATCTGTAAGTTTCCGAGAAGGCCCTGAAGGCAGCACGTCAAACACATACCCTCCCCTCCCCTGCCTGAAGCTCCGCTATCTTTAGCACTGTAAGGATTACGGTGCGCAGTGTGTGTGTGACTGCACTTCGGTGCGACGTGCTCGGCTTATCGCTGTGGGCTCATTGCGCTGAAGCTCTCCTGCATCAGAGAACAAAAACCTTAAAAAAGAAGAAGAAGAAGAAGTGATGGGGGAATGACAACAAACCCCGTCCCCGTCTGCGGTTCAACGTCCCCGAAAAGACCCAAGGATGCTGCTGTTCTCCAGCCCGAGGTGCGGGCGCAGGCGCCGGGCCTCGCTGCTGCTGCCGCTGCTCTCCGCGGTCCTCCTCTGTGTCATCCCCGTCAGCGCTAGACTGCCAGGTAAATCCCCAACGGGACACCTTAACATCCGTGGCCTGAGCTTGTTTTCAGCTGTAGCGCGACTGTCTGTCGCTCCAATTAACGCTACTAGGACGTGTCACCAAAGAGCTTTTGTTATTAACGCGGGGAAGAGATGTGCAACTATACAAGTGTGATTTGTTCACACTTTAATTGTTGGTTATGGTGTTCGTTTGGTTGTGTATGTGTCTTGCTGCTGAGGGCAGGTTAAGCAAGTGCGTGTGAATCTGAATGAGTGACAAGAGCACAATGGAAAGACAAAGGCCAAAAATTCAAATTTACTTCCTTGTCAGGTTACTCAGGCTGTTCTGTGCTGACAATTGCACCTTTGTTAATGTCACAATAACCCTATAAAATGTAAGACAAATGAAGTGATGTGTAAACCAAGTGGGCAATTTTTAAGTATGTGGGAACTACCAGGCTGCAGGTTTATATGTGAGTGTGTGTGTCTAATGTTTTACCACACAGAGATGGTTGCTGTTAATATGTGCAGGGGCGATAATCTGCTTCTCAGCCATTAATGCAGAAAACCCGTGGGAGAACCAACAGCTGGATTCATGTAATCTTTATCTTTTATTAAAGGCATGCACCCATCAACACACACACATGCACACACACACTATACTCAACATTGACTGCCTCTATTGACCCAAACCAGTATGAATTTGTTGATGTTAATGTATATTTTTTAGATTTCTATAAGAATGAATGTGTAAAAAGAAGAAGCCTGTTTTCAATTTAAAGTGGTTGTTCAAGGCGTGTGCTCTGATGTGCTTTGTGACAAATGAAATGTGCGTAGTGTTTACATTTGAAGTATTGCATGTGCAGTGTGAATGGACTTTGACTGATGTACGACGGCTTGGAGAAATGAAAGCTTTAAACGAAATGCAGTACAAATTCTTGGTTTTCAGTCACAGCAGAAAGGGATGCTGTGATACATCGGTACTAACAGTAATCGTGATATTCATGGAATTTCTGGAATTACTGTCAATAATCCAGTGCCAATGGCTATTTGATTGACATCCCAAGAAAGATGGAATTGCACCTTAATGATGACTGCCACAAAAAAGGACCAATAACAGTAGCCAGGTTGTTTCTGCCACTCTGTGGCTACTTCTGAGTAATTTCTAGCAAAAGACTAATATTGTTACAAGTCAAGACAGGATTTTGGGTATAAGAAAATGCAGCTGAGTACAATAGTAAGCTTTAGAACACTGTGTTGATTCATCTACGTGTAAATCATAGTTTACTTAACAGATTTGTAGCAGCCAGTGGTTCATTTGTGTTGCCCCGTGTCCTGTTAGGTCTCATTTCTTTGAAAAGTTTACTTTTTTAATGCCACTGAATTAATGGAATACACATTGCAATATACTGATTCACAACCCTGTATCATTATACGTGTCAACAGATTCTTGCCGATAACATGCCCCATAGTAATGTGAATATATCCAATTCTTTATATTCCTGGAATAGATGTAAATTATGTAAATAAGCAGTAAACCCTTGCAGACTTCACTGACATCCCCTGGGCTCCAAATGGTGTGAATTTGCTCTGTCTTGTGCTTTCTTGGTAGCCAAGGCCATTTGAGAAACTGCTGCTTGAATGTCAAAAATTTAAAGAAGTGGTCGCTGAATATGTTGAGACCAGTTCTTTACTTTCTGTAGGATGGAATATTTTTTTTAATTCTCAGGTTTCTATTGAGCTATAAGATTAGGTTTGGTTGCTCTTTCAGTGATAGTTTATACGCTTACTAGCTTCCCTTGAAAGACATGTGTTTGACATCAGAAAGCTAAAACTGTGAAGCAAAATGATCTTTCTTGTGCATGAAGAGAAGACTTATGGAAAGCAGACTTAACATTTTGATGACGGGAAAGGCCAAAGCCGTCGCTGTTGTTGCGGAGAAATGCCCTTAAAAGACTGTAGACGTAGAGACTGGGAATGGGCCAATGTAATCAGGTGGTTTATTCAGGAGGCACTGACACATCATCATCGTGCTTAAGTAAGCCATAGAGCTTTCACTGAACACTGGGGTTTTTTGGGATGGAAGTAATCCAAAACCTCAATTTAACCAACTGATAACATAAAGTATGTCTATCCTGGTGGCCAAGATACAGAATAAATTTAGCACGCAGAGGTTGTTGTGTAATTCAGGCTCAGGGGTGTGTACTATATTAGCAACGCCAGGAGAGTCACCTTTTTTCACTCGGGAAAAAAAAAGAAGCTTTGTTTGTCTAATTTTAGCATTTCATATTAGAAGCATCATCTCCACTTCTCAATATTCAGAATGAGTCTGGTCATTATTGTGCTGCCACACTTAAATGCCAAGTTTGTCATTCATTAAACCCACATAGAGTTGGAGTGATTAGTATTCAGAAAGCCTCTGCCTCCGGCTGTTTCTGCCACTAGGATTAGGATCTATATCTTCGCTGTCACACGCGCTCTCCTTTAAACACGCACAGCAACAATACTCATCTGTTGTCTTTTGATTTAAAAAAACAAAACAAAACACAGGACATTAAACAACTCTCACTGGGTTAATATACACTGTCTGGTATCACTGTATATTCTTACGAGGTAAAGCTTACATACAGTATGTTCACATGTGGATACGGTTAAAGACCTGCTATGTGTGTAAAGACATTTGTGTTTTCCTTTGGGTTTAAAAACAAAACTGCTCTTTTAGAAATGACATAACTGAAGCGGTCTATCACCTGTACAGTCAGTGACACTGCTGAGCAGACTTCAGGAAACATGAGCTCAAAAAATCTGTCTGGAATGAGGAACAAGACAAGTGGATTAACTAGGGCTTGCAAGGGGATTTCTGTTCAAAACAGTAAGGAAATAGTAGTTATTTTAGGCTACTCAGCATCTGCTGAGCAAAATGACCAAATTCATACACCGATTTGCACAGATACCGTGATTTATTTATTTATTTATTTTAATTGGAGTCTTTATGAACTCTGTTTCTAAGACAAAATGCAGATCAGAGATAAGAAAGTGCTCGTTCTGGTTTCATATGAACCTGTTATGTGGTTTGTGCAGTCATTGGTGGGATTAGATGTCACTCGGTAGAGAAAGGGAAAATTATTGAAATTACCCAGTGGCCAGGAAACACTTACCAATAATATTGATCTATCTCACTGAGGTCTTTGTCTGGAAAAATAAGTGACCAGCCAAGGTTTTGCTGCAGTGGCTTCGTTAAAGCTCCCACTCCCCCTCGTATTTGAGAGCATTCTGTGGACTAGCAGACCTCTCTGGGAAATTAAAGGGCCAAAATTAACTTACAGAGCATCTAGAGCTATCTTTTCAAGAAATGAAGGACTCTGTGTGCTTGTTTCTTTCTTTTTCTCAACATCCATTCATTCACTCTTGTTAGTGGAAAATGATTCTATGTTTCTTTACCTTCTTTTAAATGTACAAAGATGCCTTTTCTCTGCCCTTTGTCTATGGTTAGATTCGTTTAGAATTATCCTCTTAGACTTTCCCAGCGAGGACATATTGTTTTAGATTGTTTTATCTCTCACAGCTTTCTCCCAGCTCTCTGCTGACGAGACTAGCGCCACATATGGAGTTGTTTATTTTATCTGTTTATTATTTTCTTATCCTGTTCTCATTGTCTTTTCTATAAAAAGTGCCAAGCCTCTGTTCACGACGTGAGTTGTTCTTTGCAGCTCACCCGTGCGCACGTTAAAGCATAAAAAGTAACCTTGTCTCATTGTGTCTTTATTTCTCCTGGGTTTTTTACAGAGTTTTCCCCCAACAACTCTGCTCCAGTTCACTCCAGTGCAGTCCAGTTTGGTCCTAACATATAAGCTAAAAGCCTTTTTACTACAGTCAGATGAACTTTTGAACAACCAAGACACAGCTGCACGGAGCCCCAGATGTTACGTTGACAATTTTTACTCGAAAGCATCGTCTTAATATGTGGGAGCTGCAGTGACCTCAGTGCTTTCCCCCTAACCAGATGATCATTTTCAGTGATATCTCGGTGTGACATCCCCCCAAGTCGGCTGTGTATTTTGCTGACTCATTTCACTCGCGCTGTAAGCCACAATTAGCTAATTTCAAACACACACACGTTTGATCAAACCCGAGTCAGCAGAATTTTACCTTCAATTAGTTTCTCTGCACTTCTTTCTTTTGATTACTGCTGTGTAGTAAAAGGTGAAAATTCAGAGCACCAAATTTTCTCTGTCAGCAGGTTTGCATTTGCGTGTAGCCACATCCTTAACAAGAATGTCTGCATCGGTTTAGCCTGATTTTAAATACAACTACTAGCAATACCTCATGCATGGGTTTCACTGCACTCTTTCCGTTGTGCATATAGTTAGAAGGAATGCCTGCCTCTATTGATCGATATTATTTACACTAGTCAATCTAATATATAATATTTTATAAGACTCACTAAATGAATATCGTAGGATGGATATTTGAAATATTGTACTGCAACAACTGATCGTGCCAGGAGCAAACAAACAAGATGACCATGAAAAATAAAATGGGGGGAAAAATGACAAAATAAAGGAGCTTTCATTTGCTGCCTGCACACCGCCATTGTTTTAATCACTTTAACCTCTGTTCTGTTCGCTGTGGGATGTGCTGCTTTGCTTCACTCTAATGATAATGACATAGTAATTGTCTCCCGTGTAATGGGTTAGACTCATCATTGTCTAAAATGACAGAAGTTACTGGAACAGAAATATAAATGGCAGACTGTGATAAGCCAGACGAGGTATGGGCCTGATTGGCAGTAGTATAAAACAAAACCTTGTTCGACCTCATTTTTCCATCATGTAAAAAAAATAAATAAAAAAATGTAATTTGCCTTAAGCTACCAGTGTATTTCCTGCCTCTGTCTTTTGAGCACGACTGCCTGTGTTTCTGCATGTCTGTTTGAGCTTTTGCTCGCATGACTAGCAGGTGTAAATCATGCCCCATTTTCCACCCTAATTTTAGGTGAGTCATCGTACCAGATCACCGAGGGAAACTAACACATACGCTACTGAAAATGATAATGTAGACAGTTTTCACAACCTCAGCCATTTATAGCCACGTACAGCTCTATATTTTGGCTTCAGGGTTTTTGGCATGGTTTTCTGAGAAATGAGGCAAGTGGGTTGGGGATTACAGAACAGTTAATATGTCCACTTTTTCTGTCTCTGCGATAAATAAAGCTGACTCTGAAACCTATACGTTGCTGCCACTTGACAAACTGCCTCTATGTCCAATCAGAAGTGGTTTTAAATAATAGAATAGAATAGAATAGCTTTTACTGTCACTGTTACAAGAACAATGAAAGGCTGTTTGGCATTTCTCCATGTGTGTGAAGTACACAATAGCATAAGTATTTACACAATCACAGACAAATTTACATTTACAGTTATACATACACCTGCAAACATACGGATACACCCATACAAACATACATATATGTGTGTATATATACATGTATGCATGCGTACATACATACACACACATATTTCCACATACACGCTTACATATATATATATACATACATGCCATCTGAGGAGCAGGTGCAGTGTGATCAGTGATATTGCACATTGAGTAGGGGGGTGCTGTTGCAACTATACTAAATAAGGTTATAATAAATACAGTTTAAAGAGGTAGGGATGTTGGTTGCTTTGAAGTATAAATAGAAATCTGGTTTATATATGAGGTGTAATGTCCATGAGTGTTGGCAGTACAGTTATCCTCCAATCAGGGTGGAGGTAGGGCATGTTTGACGGCCTGTGGGTAAAAACTTCTGTTGAGTCTGTTTTTCTTCGACCTTATAATCATTTAACTGCAGAAAAGGGAAATTATCCCAGCTGTATAAAATGTCCTAATGTGTTTGGGGTTTTTTTCTAGCTAATTTCTTTATATTTTGCGAAGAAAATGGAAAGTAGGTGTTTGGATTTGTTGAGATGTGCATGCATAAATGGAAATGCAGTAGATAAGGCAAAGACCAAATTTGCAGAATTCTAACAAGCTAGAAAGTCAATATTTGATATGCCCAACTTTATCATCCAAAGTTCTTCCTTGGATGTTGGCTGGCTTTTGTTCTGTTCTCTCTTAGCATGATTTTCCCATTTCACTTCCTTCAGAATGAGGTTTTGACAGCCATCCTTGTTCTGAGGCTCTTTATAATGACTTGACCAGCATATTGGCTCGTGTTACATTATTCTGCTGTAATCCACTTCCATGGTAGCGTACATTAGCAGGTCTTTTTCCAGCAGATGCCAGGGAAAACAAACCACTACAAACATGTTGTTGGCATTTGTTAGAGCATAGTGGATAAACAGAATTCCAAAAAGCCGCATATGCAAGCATAAAAACACTCAAATCGAGTCAAATTTACTATCCATGGGGACTATATCAAGTGAGGAGCTGTGCACAGACCTCTTTAATGTTTTCACTTGATTTGGACTGTTGGGCTGCTTCCTGTCTGCTATCAAAGGGTCAGGAAATGAACACAATGGGAGTGTATGGTCCTCCTGGCATACCCATTTCCTGCTTCCTCTAACTCGCTTACATTCACACACATGGCTGTGTGGTTTATTTTACTGTATTTGTAGAACAGCTTAAATGTGTACACAGTAATGTGACAAAAGTTAGAGAAAAAAAAAATCAAAGATTTTTTGTGTGCATGTGTCTTAGTGTTGGTCTGGGAGTGTAGGTGTGTACCAGGCTGTGTGAGAATGCCTCTGCTTGCCTCTCATTTCTTGCTGGCAAAGCTGCTGCTTAGCACACAGCCTGGCAACAGCAGCAGCAGATGGTTAGTAAAGTCATTTTTCACTTGTTCCAAGGACTTCTGAGTCCCTGAGTTGCATAATGTTTTTTTTTTTTCACACCTCCTCTGTCTTAGCTGAGACTAAACGTCCTTATCTAGTGCAGAAAATCTGCTTTTTCAAATGTGTATCTATATTATTAATGTGTATCCATTCTCCATCTCTTGTTCTGTCTTGTTTTATATTCCTCTTCCTTTGTCATCTTAACTGAGCTTCCTAATTAGCATCAACACTGTGTGGACGCAAGGCCACCTCTTTGCCTGTTTGACGTTCACTTCGATGACTCCTTTTGTCACAGCCGCAAACAGATTTGAGCAGCTTGGTCATACGATTGTCATGTTGTTGAGCATCTTTGTTTGTTCATTTATGGTGGCCTTGACAGCTCAGAACATACGCGAGGAAAACCGATGCCTGTAGACTGAACAGAAGCAAATTGGGACACATCTCTGCTGATTTAATAACATATGTTCAGCATTAGGCAAATACGGTACACTTCAACTAATGCCCACTGCATGTATTTACTTAGCTATTTCTCATAATGCAGTGGATTAAGCACTCAGGGCCATGTTGTTCAGGTGTGTTTAGAAAAGTATCATCATATGTATTTGCGGTTTGGCTTTCTGGAGAACCAAAGGCCTACTACTGCAGATTAATTATTGTATAAACCTTTTTATGCTAGAAAATGGTAATGCATGCAGTTTCTGTTTGACTGCTGCACCTCTCACCATCATTTTCGCTCCGTTGTCAGCCTCACACATTCATGAGCACGGAGAGTGGGTTTGTGTATGTATGGCTGCTTGTGCATGAGGTGAATAATTTTCCTCGCTCATGTGACTGCAGTAGGTTTCAGCACATTAACTTCCCACATGATGAATAACAGATGAAGTGCTGAAATTCTAGCAGTCTTATTATAATCAGGATGCTAAAAATAAAGAAAAAAAATCCCGATCCCTAACTTTGACAGGAATGAAATTGTTCTTATCTTTTGTTGACATTTGTAAAATTTATATGACAAACAAATGAAGAATTGTCTCGTGTAATTTTGTTTGAACATTACAGGGATGTGAGCTTTTTTTAATGGTTACAGTGTTTCATATGCTAAGGCCAGTATAAGTAATTTCTGTTACTCAATGTTTCTGTTACAAATGTTTAGTTTACACTATAGGTTTTTTGTACCCATGGCTCTGTATGATGTCATGAGAGCACATATCCTTATATGGTCAACTCTGGTCCACACAAGCCCCTGCTAACTGGCGTTTGGACTAAAAGTGGAAGAAATCTGACATAAAGAGAAAAAGGACAAGGAGCTAAAATGACTTGTCAAGGAGCCAGTGTAAGATAAATAAGGATAATTTTGAAAGTAAATCATGCAAAGCTACTCTACTAGAGTCCAAGAAACAAATTTGAAGCTTAAAACTTGACTCCTTAAAAAACCCCAGAGACTCTGGAGTGACTCAGTAGAAATCGTAACCTCTTTCACTTCATCATCAGTATTTACTGCACGATGGAGGCAAAAATTACATTTTTCTTTAAGTCTAAAGGTATAAAATCATCATCATCATCATTTCTTAAGTTGCCTGATAATGATTTGTGCCACATGGTGATGACTGTGGTTTTCTTTTATTTATTTTATTGCCGCAAGCAGCTATAACATTTCTGAGCATATGGCAGAATTTTAGAGCACTGCTGTCCTGTGCTGTTACATTGAGAACCACAGCATTAGGCTTCATCCACTGGCAACCAAAGCACCTCGGGACCAAAGTAGTGGACTGATTAACTCACATTTACAGATGAGAACAGCTTATTTGATCTGTGACATGAGTGCATTCATCAACACCTAATCTGGGCCTAAATGGCTTGTGATCAAAGAGGTGTTAAATAAATAAACAATTGGTGGAGGGAAAAAAGAAAACTGACTGATGATTGTTGGGAGAGAGAATGAGAGAGGACAGATAAGCTTGAAAGGCTGTTTAGAAGAGGAAGGCATTCTTAAACCGAAACTGGCTCTGTGCTTGTCTTTGGGAGTAAGAATAGGAGCTACCAGTGTTGTTTTCACATGGAGAAAAAAAAAGAAAGTCGATCTAAATTTTGGCGAATTCTGAATTAAGTGCATTTGCATGGTCTTACAGCAAACACATACCCAGCAATGAGCTGTACTCAGTCAGTTAAGTAAGTTTTTGCAGTTGCATAAAAGGACAAGGACAGAGTAAGCTCTAGTGATGCTTTTTTCCCTGTAAGGTTATAGATTGAAGGAAGTGGAAAGAAGCAACAGAGAGAACTTCTAATCTTGTAATTAGAAATGAGGGGAATTTGGTGCATGAGCATGCTACACTCACAGTGCTGTGGAATAACTAAGCAGGTGGTGAAAGATGGAGGTGACAGCGCTGCTGCTTTTCAGTGCAAACTGGAGAGAACAGAGTGTGACTTTGAATCGAGGATGCTCAGGGAGATTTCTACCTGCGTGCTACTCTAAAGCAAATCATAATTAAATATTTGCTTTTCCCGCTAATAGATGATTAATAAACCATTTTCTTTTTGTCAGCCACCAATGGTTCACAAAAATAAGCCCATGGTTTCCATTATCTCCAGATATTGTCTGTCAAACAGTGTTCTCAGATTACACATTCGCCCTTCACTCGCAGGCCAGGCCAGTCAGTGACATAAGAAGATGTGGATGTGTGCCCATCTGCCGATTGCAAAGTCGTGGCAGTGTGTAACCTTGTCAAATGTGTTATGTGTATGTGCTGCTGTTGAGAGTGTCAGATTTTCATTGAGTAAAGACTTTCACTGTAAGTCTGTTTTTAAAAAAAAAAAAAAAAAAAAAAAAAAGTTTATTATTCAAAGAATGAATCATCTAATTCACCTACAATCTTTTAAATCACTTCATAAATTTTGCCTTGAAAATGTGATGAATTTAACAAAGATGGACCAAAAAAACGTTTGGGTTATATCCACATGACGAGAAGAAATGAATTGAACAGATCAGCAGTACCAGTTTGGAAATGAGCGGCAAACAAAAAATTGCAAGTTTGTGATCTCGCTTTTACGCCAATGGTTTTCTGAGTGTTTTTATGGTGGTAAACAAGTTTAACTTTATATGTCATATTTAACTTCTTAAATATTTGATGTTTTGTGATGTTTTTGGTAATCAAATTTTATTTTCAGATACAAATTTGGGTTACAGCTGTTAAGAAAACAAGATAATCAAGATGAAATTTTCTTTAAGTGCACCCTTTTCCTTTCTTCCGTACATTATGAGTACAGCATATCCCTTCCTCTACAGCAGGGATTTCAAACTGATTTTACGTAATGGGCCGCATGTAGCTCACTTTGATCTTAAGTGGGCCACTCAAACTCCCTATTTTGTCAGCGCACTTTCAACAGTATGTGCCAGTTTTTCCACATGATTAAGAAATGCTCCTGCAGTAAATGAAAGGCCCCTGAGCCTAATGTTTGACACCCCTGCTCTACAATGCTGCACCTTCACCCTTTTCCTAGGAGCCTAAACTCAGTCCCTGCTGTGGCAGCCTCACTAGCTTGAGCCAAGTTTTTACAGTAGTCGTATATTACACTGTATACTTGACCAGCCCTGACCTGTTATTCTTTGGAAATACTGGAGTCTCCTCGTGTTCATTAAGCCGGCACCACTGCCCGCTGTGCTGTTCACCTTTAGCTGTGCAGCACTGCTGGGCTCATTATCCACTCTGATAACATACCAGAGCTCCACTTGCCCTCTGCCACCAACACACCTGCTGTGGTTCTGTGACCCACTCCCTCTTTTGTGTGTCTGTCATGCTGTTTGTGTATATATCCAGATGCAGCTCTGTGAAACCGGCAGTAATCAGGTCAAGTGATTAACCAGATATCGACGGCCAAACAGGTGGGGCTCACCGCGTTATAAAATCCAGATAGCTATAAAAAGTGTGGCTCTCTTACTGACAATATTAAACCTAAGAGGTTACATTGAACTCTTAAAACAATTTTCCAAATCTCTGTGAAGCTGTGATGTAACTCTGACATCAACAGACACTGTGTTCCACAGCAGGTCTTTTATTTCTAAACAGAGACACTAATAAAAGGACTGACAGTAATGGTGAAGCATTTCTTATTCGTTCAACGTGAAGAGCGCTATTTCACCGCCATGTTAAAAGCATCGTTTCTGCATCACATCAGTGTGACTGCGGTGCTGATGAGACTTATTTTCACTCCTCTCATGCAGCCCACGGGTGTCGCTCAGTCTGTGCTAAACAGGGGCGCGACTCCTGCAAGCGTGGTTCTTCAGATTGTGGTCCCTGCCGATCTCCTCTGCAGGAGAGTGAGGAAGGACGCTGCGTGCGTTATGGTATGTGGGGGGGAAAAAAGATAAGCGTGCTCTCACACGGCTCTGCACTTACTATGCTCACAAACTCCTCAGTTCCTGTGAGGACATTACAGCTCAAACTAGCACTTGATTTTAAAGACTTAACTAAGACAGAAGTAATGTGGTGTTGTTAGATATTATCCACCACACGATAATCTCACGAGTCTTTTTCTTCTACTGAACAACTGTAATTTTGTTTGGTTATCTTCAAACATTTCCAACCTTTTTTTTTAAGCACTAGGAAGTAAAACTGTTGAAATAAACTGTGTGAGCGTCTTTAATTCATTAAGCCTGTCAGCATGTTTTTCAACTGTGGGAAAAACTGGAGCACCAGGATAAAACCAGTGCACGGGATGCAAATGATCAGCTAGTTTAAAAACGTATATAATTTTTACTGACAAAATCATTAATCATTGACGTGAAAGGGCAGCTAATAATTAGGAACATTTGAATTCTGTGACTGTTTGCCATGCACGTCACTCTCCAGTCTTTGGATTCGCAGAGTTAAAACTGAGATAAAAAAATATATATATCAGCTTGACAAGAATAAACTGAGAATTTTGGACTAGTTCTTTGTGCATATTGTAATAACACTCTGAAGTTTGGTTACCTGTGTGAGGTTCAAATGGCTTCTCTCTGATAATAAACAGGCAAACGTGCTAATGTCTTATCCTAATGGTGTGATTCTTTGCCAGGGCATCTTATTGTGGTCCTCGCTCACCCCCCTCTTCTTCCTCCAATGCCTCTGGCAACTATGGCGTAGGCTGATTCTCTCTGTATTGTAATCCGTCCCTGCCCCTGCTACATCTAACACGCACACACACGTGCAGTGCCCCCGCACTGGCGGCCTTAATCACTCAGATGACATGCCTTTCTCTCTCTCTGTCTCTGTTAACCTTCATCTCCATCACTGAATCCAATATCTCTCAGTGAAAGAGCCAAGCTGCAGAAATAAATGCTATTTTTCAGATTTTCATGACGTGGCATTACACTGCTGACACGCACTCCACGTTTCACAACAGACGTTGGACAGAGAAAAGGCAGCATCTTGTGTTCAGGAGCGTGAACGTTTGCGTGTTTGAACCGTGTGTGTGTTTATGTCAGCTGGTGGGCCACATGTGGCTTTTTAAGGATTAATAATTTATATAGATTTGCAGCAGGAGAGGATCCAGTGCGAACTTGGCTCAAATTATTCTCAGCAGCATCAGAGAGCGAGGTAAACAAGAGGGGGAGATAAGTGTCAGCGGATAAAAGGTCACATCATGCAGAAGGAGAGAGGATTATTAACTGTCCGCTGGGATGATAAGATGCAATCGGTTAGTATAGTAGACTACAGCTCGGCTTTTAATACCATCCGGCCATACAAACTCCGTCCCAAACTCCACCAACTGGGACTTAACTCCTCTCTGTGCAACTGGATTGTGGACTTCCTCACTAACTGCGGACAGAGTGTCAGAGTGGGTAAGAACACCTCTTCCACCCTTGTGGTCAACACCGGTGCCCCTCAGGGGTGTGTTCTGAGCCCTCTGCTATACACTCTCTTCACCCATGACTGTATTTCCTCCTGCGCGTCCAATCTCATTGTTAAGTTTGCAGATGACACTACAGTGCTCGGACTTATATCCAACAATGATGAGACAAACTATAGGACAGAGGTGCAACAACTAGAGTCATGGTGCCACGACAATAACTTGGTCTTAAACACCAAAAAGACCAAGGAGATCATTGTAGATTTCCGGAGGAAGGGTCATAACAACCATCTGCCTCTCTTCATTGGTAGTAAGGCGGTGGAGAGGGTGAGCAGTTTTAAATTCTTGGGGGTAACTGTGACCGAGGACCTGTCCTGGGGCAACCATATCACCTCAGTTGTACGGAAGGCCCAACAGCGCCTCTACTACCTGAGGAGACTGCGGAGCGCACACATTCCCAGATCTCTGATGTTGAACTTCTACAACTGTGCCATCAGCAGCGTTCTGACGTATGGATTTCTAGTGTGGTTCCCCAGCTGCACCAAGGCCGATCAGCAAGCACTCCAGCGGGTGGTGAAAGAAGCTGGCAGAATTATTGGAACAAGTCTGCCAGAGATCAGTAATATCTTCCCCACTCGCTGTCTGAGGAGGGTGCACAGTATCCTGCGGGACCAACATCACCCTGTGCGCCACCTTTTCCATCTGCTGCCCTCAGGGAGAAGGTACAGGTCTATACAGGCCAGAACATCCAGACTGGCCAACAGCCTGTATCCACAGGCTGTGAGGCTCCTGAACTCTCTGCCCCCCTCTCACGGACAATAACCATATCCAACTTCTTAATAGCAATGAACTGGTCTGCATTGGTGCATCATATCTTTATTCTCTTCCCCCTCCTGCCCCCCCCCCCCCTCTTTCTTAAATAGATAACTATCATATCTGATATCATATCTCACAGTACAATAATATTGAATGGGTTGCATTGTTGTATTTTGTCATGTTTCTCAGGTCTTTGTCTGAATTTCTACGAACATTATTGCTAAGGATTGTCTTATTGCATTGGAGTCACACTGGGTTAAATATGTACACTTGGGTTTTAAGGGGTATTTATTATTTTCTTCTTTTTTTTTGGGTTGTATGGAAGCCCCAAACGCAATTTCATTGTTCTTGACAATGACAATAAATAAATAAATACTAAATACTAAATACTAATGTTGGGTGGCATTTCTGCTTTTGTGTCTCTGTGATGTTTACGTATGTGGTGCTGTGAATCTAGTACATCATAGGTCTCTAAGCTTCCTAAAGTGGTTACATAAACCACTTTAGGAATACACTGCAGAATACACTGATCCACATGAGTCTCTCTCTCATTTTCACATTCAAATGCACATGCCCTCAAACACACACAAAAGGAACTGTAACAGATTCATTCATACAGTCTGTAGGTTTTTGGTGTATTTTCTTTGCACGGGGCTGTGGCTACCTCTGCTATATTACGTCCTGCATATTGCACTTCTGAGGTCATTCCTATTGTTCCAACTAAAGGAGTGATTACCTACATTTTTAGATCAAAATTCTGTTGTGTGACTGTTCGCCTCTATGGTGACAGTCGACTGTCGAGTTTCTACTGTTCAAAGTTATTTGTAAGCAAGCACTGGAAGTGGAGCAAGCGAGGCAAGCAGCACTTTTTTATTGTTTATTGTTGGGCCAGCCTGTGTTTGACATAGAGGTGTGCACTGCCATTTGTCAACACACAGTATGACTGAAAGCTGTGTCACCTGATTGCATGCTTGCTGTGAAACCGTATATGCTAAAGGCACAGCAATCGCTTTCTTCAGGAGTTTTTTTTTTTTTTTTTTTTTGCCTTTTATATCTACATGGAGCTATGTGAGACTGCCCCCCCCCCCCCCCCCCCCCCGGTTAGGTACACATGCTCATACTGACTTGTATAATGCAACATAAAACCAAGCCATCAATAACAAAAAGGCCATGACATGCTGACAGTTGAAAATATCCTGCAGCCATATACTTTTGTAAGATGAGGCGAGAAAAATTGTAACCCGAATTTCCATTATTTCAGTTTGTTTACAAATGAGCTCGTTTTTTGTTGTTGTTGTTGTTGTTTTTCTTTTCTGTGACTCGATGAAATGTTAACAAGGCACACTGTATTAAAAATAAGAAAAAATATGATCACCATCTGAAATTCAGTTTAATTCCGTTTTGTTTATGTATAAAGCGCCAAATTAAAGCAACAGCTCACCTTAAGGTGCTTTAAATTCTAAGGTAAGACCCTACAATAATACAGAGAAATCCCTTTGAGCATGCATTTTGCTATAAGGAGAAGGAAAAGGTTCCTTTTAACAGGAAGAAACCTCTGGCAGACCCAGGCTCAGGGAGGGACAGCAATCAGCCGCGACTGGCTTGAGGTGAGGGGAGGAAGACGGGACAAAAGAGACATTGTGGAGGAGAGCATAGATTCATAAGAGCTAATGATTAAATGCAGCGTGGTGTGTAAAAACATAGTGAGCTAGTTTGATGCTCTTTTTTTGTCAATGTTATTCGTATACAGATTTATCATAGTTAATCAATCCCGTCATTTATACCACTCCTGCTGTTCTACTTTTGTAAAACTTAAAGTAAAATAACTCCCATGTAACATGTTTTACAGCCTGTAAATCATCAATGATGTGTATGATGCTCAACACTAAGTGGTCAAAAAGTACTGGGTCACCTTGGCGTTACTTCTACTCTGATTCCTGAATGCTTCCACTTTGCATTAATCCGACTTACAGCGGATTAGGAAGGTATTCCACAAAATTGACTTCTTGCAGTAGCAGTAGCATACTAATACAGTACCACACTTGAATCACTGAGCTCTGTTGAATGACCCATTCTTTTGCAGATGTTTGTAAAGGCAGACTGCATGGCTAGGTGGGACTGTGGCCCAGTACTTTGTACATGTAGTGAATGTACCAGAGAAAGAAGCATGACTCATTTTATCAGTTTACGTGATTAATTTTTATCAGTTTTACCATCAGAACATTTGCCCTCAGCAAATATTACAGCTGTTGTTTTTTGTTACTTTTGTTGTTTTTTTTGACATTTGAAAATCAGGAAACAGAAGTTGATAGAAATCAAATAAATTTGGCTCTGTTGTCTATTATATACCTGAAATTAAATTTTCATTTTTACAGCTACTGTTGCTATGCTGGGTTTGCTGCTTTGTGTAGTTATTTTACATAACAGTATCAGTATGAATATTTGCAGATTTTAATAACTGACTGACCTCTAAAAATCGCCTTTCTAAGACTTGATCAGAGAAAAGATCAGCGCATTCTGCGTGATTTATTGCCAGCTTCTTCGACTTTTATTTTCTCTTTATATTAGTAGGCGTCGTCATTTTGTGTAAGTATGCATGGAAAAACAGGTGCGGCTCTTTATTTGTGATAGAAATTCTGCTGGTTAGGTTTCGCACTGACCTAAAAGCGTGCACTCAGCTGCGACTAACTTTTATAGCAGGTGGATAATGGCTCGGTGCTACAATTATAAAGTACACAGGAACCAACTTGAGAGATGAAGTGGCAGAATGGCATTTTAACTACGCACCAGTCCCTCCACTCACCACCTTATAAAGTAAATACAAGATTCTGATTAAACTGTGACCTTTTTTTGGTTTCTTTCCTCTGGCTTAATTGTCTTCTTGACCTTTTTTCCAAACCCACAGAAAAGAGCATGTACTGATCTCAGAGCCATGACCAGCACTGTTTAGTCACAGATCTTTAGAAAATCTGAGAATATTTTCAACTGTTAGTTTTACTCCTGGCTCAGAATTAAACATTTGGGAGTGAATGTAAGTGTGAGCCACCTCCAGATAGTAAAGGCAGTAAGTGTGTCTATTATGATTGATGATTATGAAGACCAGTTTAAAAAAAAAAAAAAAAAAAAGGTCAGGTTAAAAATAATATTACAATGCTGGCAGGTTTCTCCTTGTTTTTTGGCTTAAATTTCTTGAGGTCGCGCCAAAAAAAAAAAAAAAAAAAAAAGTACTGTGCTGCAAAAACCCTGAATTGACGCTTAGTCTCCATCTTGTCTACCGCCATTAATTCAACTACACACTAGGTGGCAGCAGGACACACCGATTATACATTAACAGGCCAGAGCTCAGTTACTTCTTGTCCTGCTGCTTCTAAGCATGCTGACATAAAACTAGGTTTAATCGCTTTATAGCTTGTAATTTATAAAGGAGCAGTGATATAGTCAATATAAATATTTACTTTTTTGAGAGCTTCTTCCTCGTTTTGTTTTGTTCCGTTTTTGGTCTGAAAACATGTAATTGTGTCATAGTATTTTTGACATTTCTGTAGAATTAATCAAGAACCTGCAAACGAGGCGACTAATCCGATAAGTCAGTCATTTACGGAAAGGAGGAAGTAAGTGTGCATGTCTGTGTGTACATGTGTGATTTTCTTGGGTGGGAGGAAGAAATGTGAATGGTTTTTAAGTGGGAAAAGAAAAGAGCACATGTGTGTGTGACCCATATTGCCCTTTGAGATGTTTAATGTTTGTTTGTTGTACCCAACTACCCCCTGGGTGTTCGCAAGAGGTTATGGGTCATTATCAGGCCGGTGGCGAAACTCTCTTTCAGAAGGAGAGGTGTCCATACTTGGTGAGTGACAATCCACCCACATTTTACAGTCACCACTTTTGTTGGGTGAATGATCAACCTTAGCCTCGGTGGGATGCTGAGGGATTTTTCTAAATATAATACTTTTATTTATTTATTTACTTTTTTTTTTTTACATATCAGCTGCAGATTTTTTAGTAACACCACACATTTGTGACACCACCAGCCAGGCTCTACTTACTCTTGTGTGTTTCACTAGAATTTAAACCCACATCTCCACACGCTCCTGCCGACCACAGAGGCACAGTTGGTGCTCTTATCCACCTGCAGGGTACAGATGGTACGTCCCGCCTCCACAGACACCTGCTATGGAGTGCACTAAATAGCCAATGGTGTATGTGTGTGTTTGTGTGTGTGTGGTAGTGTTTTTGTGGTGGTGTGTGTGATTGGAGGGGCGAGGGGGGGTGACACAGTAACAAAGCACTCAGTGAAAGTGCTGGCATGTCATATCACACGCATTAGCTTGGCCAGATGGCCAGCCTTCTGGAGGGAAAGTGACACTGTAATCATTAATGTAGTGCTGGCGTAATAACGCATTCGTTTAGTTGGATTGAGTGGTGCTCTCCGTGCCTTTTTTTTTCTCCTTGGGAGTTTTTAAAATGCACGCTGTGCTAAATATTTGTTCAGGATGTTGATTGTGTGAGGGGTTGACTGAGAAAAGTAACCTGTGCTGAAAAATAGAATGGGTATTCTTCAAGGATCAGACAGGATGAATGGATAAAAAAGGCTCTTCATTGTCATCATTGACACAACCTTTAAAAATCAGAATCTCTCAAACGCTTTGAGTGATTCATTAATTTTCTCTTAAAATTTTCTCTTAAAAGTATTAAATCTTTCACAGTAAAGATTTTAGGAAAGAGTATTCTACTTAATGTGTCTTTTTATTTGTATTTCATTATATTTCTGTTCTGATCCTGAGAAATATGTATTGATTGTAGTCATTTATCTCTATAATGTTGTAGTTTTATGTAATTGAATACTGTAAAACATTTTTGTGTATTTAAACACTCAACTAGGAAAAAAGTTGTAAATTGAAATTGGCTGTAATTTAAAGAGCATCATCTCTATCAAATAAATTTTATTTATAACAAGAATCTCATGGGAATAATGCTGAATGGTGATATAATGTATTATCGTTCATGTAGTTAGATTTAATTCTTTTGATTCTTTATTTTACTCGAGGCTTCTTGTCTCACTAGGATTATATGCAAACAGCAATAATATCAAATTATAGCATTTGATATATAGCAGATAAGTGTTACAGGGGGAAACAACTCTTTGATTATCACCATTAGCAGTGAGCTGTGGGGTCTATTGTGAAGGCAGCAACTGGATCCCAGTGAAGCCAGGGTTTGGCTGTTTGCTCCTGCCCCCCTGCGGTGCTTCCTCCTGTGGCCACACACACGCTCTCGGCCCCGGTCGCCCTGGAGCCTTTGGCTGTCCTGCAAGAATGTGACTCATTGTCTGGCCTAAAGGGCTGTTAACAACAGTTTAGCATTGTGTCCTTTTTAATCAGTCCCCCGGAGAAAAGAAGGCACGAGCATGCTCACTGTTTGTCACTTGAGAGTCAAAACACATGCAAATCTATGCATACATTCCTCAACCATATGCAAACGCTCCGTGCTTGTCCCTCCCCTGGTTACAACAATAGTCACCTGTCACCTTCAGTCACTAAACTGGATTAACTTTAAAGTTGTGTTTCTGAGACCTTTCGGAAAAGAGATGACAAAAACAAAGAGAGAAGAAATCCAAATAGTCAGTCGGTTGGAGGAGAGGAAGCCTTGATGCAAGTAACATTCTGCAAAACTTGAAAACGCAATGATGTGCAAGTCTCATACACCCAGATTTTATTCACAATAGAACATAGAAGACGTGTAAAATGTACATTAACACGTCTCTACAATAAGATGGGAAAGGACCACTGTCTAGCAAACTCTCTGACACAACAGTGTGTAAACATCTGGGAACTGAGAAGACCAGCTGGACAAAGAGAGTAATGTTGTCCTAATTGTGTCGTATGAGATTCTAGCTGCTGTTTTTCATTTCATTATATAGTATATAGTTGAACTGTCACATTGCTTCACACTGCCAGACTGCAACTGCTCTTTATGTACACTCTTTGTTGCTCATATATTGTGTTGCTAACATTGTTGTGCTTGAGAGACACCATTGATCAGAACCAAATCCTTGTATGTGTTTGCGCATATACTTGGCCAATAAATTATTCAGCCCCAGACTCAACAAAGTATTGACTCAAGGGGCTGAATAATTACGCACACCCCACTCTTCAGTTATTTATTTGTAAAAAATGTTTGGAATCATGTATGATTTTCGTTCCACTTCTCACGTGTACACCACTTTGTGTTGGTCTTTCACGTGGAATTCCAATAAAATTGATTCATGTTTGTGGCTGTAATGTGACAAAATGTGGGAAAATTCAAGGGGGCCGAATACTTTTGCAAGCCACTGTAAAATTAGTCTGTGGTTACTATCCAATTTGTATGCTATATGAATGAGTTCATTGTTAAAGGCTTTGGCTTTCACTGCGATTGTTACTGCTTTTTATAATCGGTGGTTTAATTCATTAATTCTCTCAGTAAAACGTCTGAATCTTTTCTCATCTTTAGATAAGATTAAAGCCTATGACCTGGATGAAGAAATTGACTTCCTTCACTCCATCATTGAGAGACAGGAAGTGTTGGAGATGAAGCAACAAACAACAAGAAAGCAATCCAAACATCCAGGTAAGAAAAATGCAGCAGAATCGTATAGAAGTGGTAATCACACATTATTCTCCATTTGAGACAGAGGCTTGAGTATTATTGTTTTTTTGGTTTTTTTAAAGCTCATAGAGTGTTTTGTGTCCCATTGAAGTGTTTCTTTTATTATGTTATGCTACATGTTACATTTCAGCTGTCTGATTATTGCATACCAGTCATCTGTGAAGCACTTTGACTGATCAGATAATGCTTTTCCTTCCTTTTACTTGTAACCTGTGATTGTGACTCTGTTGCTGTTTTTGCTTCCTACTCTCTCTTTCCAGTCGCCATTATTTCCGGAACAGATAGAAAAAACAGCAAGACGGATGCCTCCAAACACAAAAAGAAGATACAGGGAATAATGTTAAGTGAAAGCCTGAATATCTCCACTGCAGCTCCATCTTCTAATGCAGCAACACCACAACCCTGGACCGCTGATGTGGAGGGCCGCGCTGGGCCTATACCTGTGCCAGCACCCATGGCAGACACCGTAATTATTAGTGAGTATAAATTCATGTACTCAGTACACAACAGTGCCAAGGGGCCTGATGTTTGCAGCGAGAGGCTTCAAGAGGCTTCTCTGTGTACCCACAAAGGGAAAAAAACACTTTTTCTCTGTTAGCAGGAAATTCAGGTTTCTGGTGCAACATTAGGGTGTAACCAGATAAAAAATTGGGCCTTGTCTTATTTCTTATCAAGCCGTTTTGTTGCCTCCTAGCTCTAAGTTTGCCTTAGAAGATCTTATCACTGTCGTCAATGTTGCGCATCATTTTGATGTCCAATTATACTGAGCGAATTAGCTAACAGGTAATTAAATTAGCCATCATAAATGCCTAGCACAGTGGTTATCAGTTTCTCACTCACTTACTTGTTATTTGCCCCTAACAGGCTCTGTTCCCCTCTGTTTACCTCTTTCTTTGTATCAATTTGCAGTTATCATCTCTGTGTGTGTGGTGGTGGGAACGGTGGCAGTGATCCTGGCTACTGTCTGCTACATCAAGTAAGTGTGAATACCGAAAATCTGAAGTAATGCAAGAGAAAGCTGCTGAATAAAGTTTACCAGAATATGAAATTCTCATTTGAAATGAAGTGAGTGCAACACAAAGCCAAATCTAGTGTGTTTGCAACAATACAGCAGTTAGTTAATTTATATTTTTTTAAAAAAGTCATTTATTTTACATTTTGAAGTCAAAAAGAACTAATAGTTTACACAGTTACATGCAGTATAATCTATGAAATGTTTAGTTCTGTTTGGTTTTATGCATTTAATAACTTAAAGTTATAAAGACACATGCTGTGCAAGAACATTCAGAAACTCTTTGACGTGGCCGTGAGATCAGAACCTGCTTAAATCTGCTGTCACCATAACCTACCATAAGCTCTGAGGTTGTGTTTAAGATTGTTTTTAAGTGGAAAACCCCCTCAAGTATTAAAAGAAGCTGATGATGCCCACAGGTTTCAAAAAGAATCACATCTTGCCGAGAAGGTAGACTACCCTGCTTTTGGAGGGGCGGGTGTATCTGCCAGTGGTACTTCGGTAAGCGCCCATCTCTAGCTTTGCCTAACGGGTATTATTAGTTCTGTTTCTCACTTCTTCTTCTGCTTTAACCACAAGGTTTGTGAGCTGAGGCTTCTGTCTTCAAATGTGTGATCCACACTTCCTGCTTTTGTTTGCTCCACAGATGGGAGATAAGACTCTGGCCCAAAGTGCTCAAATGTTTCACTATCAACATCAAAAACAGCAGATGCTCTCAATGGGAAAGTAAATTATTTGCTATTTTGTCTTTCTCTCTTTTTGCAACACCTTTGTGCCTTTTTATAGACTTTAAACCACATCCTTTCCCTGTGCCCTTTGACCCCATCACCTCCACATTAACTCAAGTGTCGATTCGTTTTTTTAGTCACAAGCCAGAACAGAAAGTCAGTGAAACTGAGGGCACATCAGATGAGGAAGAGGTGGGAGGTGACTTCACAGTATACGAGTGTCCCGGACTTGCACCAGTGAGTAAACGCACGCATAAAGTCGCGCATACACATATTTACAGCACTGATCATTCCTAATGTTTTATGACTGGCTGCTCATTTTCTGCGCTCTCTCAACAGACTGGAGAGATGGAGGTGAAGAACCCTCTGTTTGATGATTCAGCTGTACCTTATCAGGGGAATGCAAAATGAATGCTGAGCACTTTACAGTGTGCACACACACACACACACACACACACACACACACACAGGCATACAAGCCATTTTTCTGGAAGATGCCTCGCAATTTCACACTGCATGCATCGAAATGAAGGATTCTGGTAGAAGATGATGTGATAAAACTGACTTTTTCCTGTTCACCCTTTACTCTATCTCCCCCAGCACGGCTTTTAATACTACAAATGTGTGGTGGTTTCCTTGTTAATTTATTTCTGTCTGTTTCGAAGCCACTTTGTCTTTTAATGTAAGTTTGCATACCCCGCTAGGTGTTTGTCCTACCTAAATGTCAAACTCTAAGTTAAGATTTCTTCCTCAACCTTTGTTATTTTCCTAAAATTCTGCAGCTGTTTCCAAAGAATATGATACTATAGCTAAAAAGTGTACCATGCAGATACAAATAAATAAGCTGAAAACGTTCTAACAGTCGACAGCCTGAACAGATACCCAGGAAAAACTCCCTAACAAAACACAAGGTTTAACATTAAAAATATTAGTGTTGTTGAGTTTGTTTGTTTTTTTTTTTTGTTTTTGTTTTTGTTTTTTATCCACATAAGCTGCACATGAAGATTTTTAAGACTATAGATATATTGAATAGAAATGAAAATGAAGTACTCAGTGATGTATTTTGCATGGTTTGATTGTATAGTGTTTGAAACATGGCAATGCTGCAATGAATTTTCTGCCTCCTGTATGTATGTATGCATCCTATTGCTGCAGGACAAATGTACAGTAAAAGTGACTTCCAAGCACTTGAATGAAATTTTGGAGACAGGCTGTTGTGATAGACGTGTAGGTGGTAATAATCTCTGTCTTGTATCGTCTTTCTTGCCTCTTAGCAGTCCCAAGTTAACCTCATGCTGCAAATTGTACATACAAAGAGTGATAGTGTTCACTTTTTATAGATATTTGTACATGCAGACTAACTACTGGAATTAAAACTTTTTACCACATGCAACATGGACGTTGTTTAGCCTTTTATTTCTGTGGATAACATTTGGTAATGTGCAGAAATTTGTGCCACCCCTCAGTAATTTGCTTCCATAGACCTGGACTTTATTGCATTCTTTCTGAAGACATTTCTGACCATTTTCAGAGGAATGATGAATAATTGAAGCATCAGTCTACACATAACAGAGAACTTAGGAAAACAAAACATTTTAAATAGTCTATTTAGAGACTTTATTATTAGACCCCTGCCCCTAAAACACTTTTTTTTTACCATTTCTTTACTTAAATTTCCAGAAAATGATCAACAGCAATGCAGTGTGACAGGCATAAAATAGCATTTTAGCCCCAATTAGGTGATTCCGAAAGAGTTTTTAGCACGTACTTGGCACATATGTGCATGGTGTGCAGTGTTTCCTTAAATAATTTGAAGAAATTGGACAAATGAAGGAATAGATGACATTCTCAATTAGTTTTGACAGTTTTCATTGAAAGAAAATGGCAGATGTAATGGGAGACTGCAAGCTGGGGAAAGCTTCGGTGAGGACTGCCAGCAGTTCCTGGGCCAGGAAGAGGCCCAGGTACTAATGAGGGCTGTGAGAACTTGTGTCAGGTCTAAAAAAAGCTATGTACAGCAGATGAACAGAATTTAAAAATCCTTAAAGAGGAAAAAATCCTGACACAGGATCTGAGAGGTGCCTCTCCTGATGATATCAGGAGACGGTGAGTGTCTACATCCATCTGTGAAACGTGGAGACTCTATCATGGTTTGGGTCTGCGGGGCTGATCAGACTTAGAATTACATGGTGCATGGATCAATCTAGAAAGCATCTGATTAGGAATACTCTCATTTTTCAGCGCAACAGTGATCCCAAACACACCACTTGAGTTGTGAATGTCCTTCAGGAAGCCTGGAGAACTATTCCTGAAGTCTCTTTAAAGAAATTATAAGAACATTTCCCTAAAAGAGTTCAGGCTGTGTTGAACAATGAAGGTGTTCATACCAAATGTGTGTCCGAGGTGGTAATCTGCAGCACGGGGGCACCACAGGGCACGGTTCTCCCACCTTTCCTGTTCAGCCTTTACACTTCAGACTTCTGTTATAATTTGGACGACTGCCATCTAAAGAAGTTCTCAGATGATACAGCCATCATTGGATGCATATCAGACGGGAATGATCAGGAATACAGGGGGGTCATCAGTGACTTTGTTGGCTGGTGTGAGACCAACGTACTCCTATTCAACGCCGGCAAGACAAAGGAGATGATCATAGACTTCAGGTACTTCTGTATAAGAAGGGCCAGAGTCGACTCCACCTGCTGAGGAGACTGAGGTCCTTCGGAGTCTGCAGGACTCTGTTAAGGACATTCTATGACACTGGGGTAGCATCTGCCCTTTTCTATGCAGTGGCCTGCTGGGGGAGTGGATGCACAGACAGGGACAAGAGCAGGATTGACAAACTGGTGCGGAGGTCTAGCTCCGTGCTGGGATGTCCCCTGGAGTCTGTGGAGGTGGTTGGCGAGAGGAGGATGTTAGTAAAGCTGACATCCATCATGAACAACCCACATCACCCACTGCATGAGTATGTGAGTGGGCTGAGAAGTTCCTTTAGTCAGAGACTGAAACACCCTCACTGCAGGAAGAAGCGCTTTCGCAGATCATTCATCCCAACAGCAGTTAGACTCTAACTCCTCAATCACGATGTCATAAGTCACTGGACACTGTGAACATCCATGGTCACCACTTCATGCATAATGGACCTTCCATGTGTATGGACATGTGCAGGTATATATGTATGTATATGTATACATATGTATATTTAGTGTGTACATGTGTGTGTGTACATGTCTATACATAGGAATAGTAGTGGTACAATAGTTATGTCAAGCTGTATAGTTTATGTCTTCCATATTTCCAACCATATCCATAATCACATACTGTGTATGCTACCATTGTATATAGTGTATTATCTTACTTTTTTCACTGATTGTACTTGTTTGTATTTTTGTATTTCCTTCTGATATCTGTACCTGAGCTGAGGTGATGCAAAAATTTCTCCGTTGTGGGATCAATAAAGTCTTATCTTAAATATTACCTTTCAAACTTGTTCAACTAGAACGCAGGGATAGCTCAGTAGGTAGAGTGGTGGCCCCACGATCGGAAGGTCGGGGGTTCGATTCCCCTGAACAGCTACCCTGAGGTACCCCTCAGCAAGGTACCCTCCCCACACACTGCTCCCCGGGCGCCCAATGGCTGCCCACTGCTTCACTGAGTGAATGGGTTAAATGCAGAGAGGAATTTCCCAACGGGGATCAATAAAGTACACTTTCTTATTTTCCCGATTATCCTTGCATGTTTCAATTAATCAATCGACAGATTTCTAATTTTCAAGCAAAATAAATGAGGTGTGGCTCAAGACTTTTCTACAGTATTATGTATTTTCACAGATAAAGCTTCTTTTGGGTGTTTTTAGTAAAGAAATTACAGGAAATTTAGGACAAAGATGCAACAGTGGCCCCTTGTCAGAATCATAGTAGGCGTACTAAGTTAAAGCTTCATAGTTATATGTTCTACCAAAGCCAGTGCATTATTTTGCAGTTTTAAAGAAAGTTATCCAGATGTTGATCAAATATGGGTCTTCTTCTTTTGTCCATTTCTTAAGACTAAGGATTTGTTTTTGAGTTTGACTGGAGCAAGTCAACAAAACATCAAATCATAGAAAATACAACAACACATTTTTTCTTCTGTGATGACTTAGTATAACAGAAATTGGCATTTTGACTGCGCTCTTAGATAAAATGTATATAAAAATGGACGTTGATCTATGTTACAACCTTCTGGGACACTCAAAGATTTTAAAAATGAAAATCTGTGCAATCAAACAATACTGAAAGCCAACTTTATTTTTCATCCTAAATATTCATGAAATGCCACAAGACATCTAAATATTCCCTGCTAATACAACAACTAACCCATAGTCGACATAAATATGGAGAAATAACAATAAAATAACAGACTGAATAGAGAAGGACTCAGTTTAAACAATCACAGATACATTCTCCTTTAACCTGGCAGTATGACGCATGTAGTGCTGCCACTCTGCCTCAGTCCTGAGTGATCCTGTCTGACCTTGTTTTACCTTGACTACGCCCATAAAGTGTGTATGTGTGTGAGTGAGTGAGTGTGTGGTAGGAGAGAAAGGTTTGTGGGTTTTGTGTATGTGGTTGAATTTCCGTGTGTGCTCGGGAGGGGATGTGTCAAGTCTTCTGCCTCCATTGAGATGTATGCAAATGCCAGTAAACCTCTTTGTGCTCGCTGGTGGACAGCGAGAAGAAGGCTGCCATCAGCCCTCGGATGAAACCTTGAGTGGGTGGAGGTGTGTGAACATGGGTGTTAACAGCAGGGCTGTTAGGGGGGAAATCAAAATGCCATCAAACTTGTTTGTGAGATGATAGTGATAGTGCTGCTCAACAGGAAGGGTGGATTTTAGGAATCCTACCAATTAAATCAGCAACAATCTGAAAGCAGTCCCTCAGATTGAATATAAGATTGTAGGTACACTCATTACATTTTTTAAGTTCTTTCTTACTTGCAGGAATTACACAAAGATCTTCCCAGAAGTGCATGTTTACTGTTAAGTGAGTCATTTTACACATCATGCATCTGCAAATAGAAAAGGAAGACATGACCAGAAAAAAAGCAAGTACATTTACTTTCACAAGTAAGGGTCATGAAACTCAAGTTGGAGGTGTTTCTTTCACAGATCTGATCAGTTGAGATGTGCAACACATTCACGTTGCCACCCTATCAGCAGGCTTTCTTTTATCTCTTACTTTCTCCCCTCCTCTGATTGTGCTGAAGGGCTCTGATGAGTCTTGAAGAGAACTAAAGGCAAGATCTGAGACATTTGGGAGGTGGGGGTGGGTGGGGTTCAGCTAAATCCTTGGATACTCTTCTCACACATCTCCTCCTCACTGTACTGAGCCATTCAACACTAAACCCTCCACCCCCTCTTGCCCCCAACACCACCAACACTCCTTTTCTTTGGGCACCCTGAGAGCTCTGCGCTCTCTTGTGCCTTTCTCTCTCTTTCTAGCCCAGCCTATCTCTCTTGCTGTGTTTGTCTTTTGCATAACAATTATTCCCCCAAGTCCATGTACCCAGAACAATGCTTGTATAGCTGGTATTTGATGTCCTTTACTCCACTGACTTCTCTCCGAAAGTGTGTTAAGTGCTCATCTGCTGGTTATAATGTAGTGTGATGAGCTAATTTCAGAAGTTCCAAAAGAAGAAATTCTGTTTGTTTGCAAGAACGTCTTAAACTAGAGCACATGAACCACCAAGAATATAATGACATGAGTTTGAGGTGTTTTACTGTTTTTTCTTTTTTCTTTTTCTTTTTTTTTGGGGGGGGGGGGGGGGGGGGGTAAGGCCTCAAGCCACAAGGAGAAAAAATGTTACACATGGCGCTACACATGCAACCTATATTCCAGCAGAACTTGATTATACAGCCTGCAGACAGCTTGACCAGTTTTACACCTTTTGGTCATATTGCAGTTAATCCCTGCAGTGGGACATGCAGACTAGGGGGAAACTTCCATCGAAACTTCAGGATAGTGTCTCAGATGATGGGGGTGTTGGGGAGGGGGTTGATGGGTGTGGGGATTGGAATCAAAGGGTTGAGGACTTTTTGTTTCAACGTGAAAAGGAGCTAATGGCCGACCATCGCATCTCGGGATCTGAAATCCCCGGGGTGCCCCCGGGGCCTCGTCGTACAATTGCACCCCCCACTCCCTTCCCGCAGTGCGTCTTCCTGCCGCAATCTGCGGCCAACTATTCGCGCTGGGGGATCGCATCTGTACTGGGCTTTTGAATAGCCATTGATAGGGGGTGAATGGGAGAAGTTCAATCGAGTGCTGTGGATTGTTTTATGGTTAAGCTTGTTTTTTTCCATTCCGAATGTTTTAATAAGCTTAATATAAAAAAGTAGCCATAACCTTGGCAACTGTAGCCTTTTCCTTTATCCTTTTATCCCAGTATGTAAACTCTTATGCATAATCGCATTTTTATCTGGGTTTTTTTAAACAATCATAAAAATTGTAGACTGTCTTTTATTTCGGTAACACAATCCTCTAATTCAAATACAGATTTTTAACTGATAGTTCTGAATAAAGTTATATTCAGTTGTTTTAAGAAGAAGAAGACAAAAAACAAACAAACAAACAAACAAAAAATCCACAATTGAAAACATACACTTTGTAAAAAAAGGTGCCACGGACATGAATAATTTCTCACTACAACAAGATAGAACATGTCTTTATCTGCAATGGGTGGGAAAATTTTTATTTCGAGTAGCCATAAACCATTTTTCATTCCATTATGCAAGTGTTGCCTAATTTATGAGCAATTTATGTTTGTTAGAGTTAAAAAGTACCCGACCCCAATGTGTTTACGATTACATTCGGCCTGGTTCATTAGGTTAATTTGTTTCATCAGCTACTCGGGATGACATTGGTATTTGTTTAAATACATTGATTCAGGCCACACTGAAGCTTGTGTGTGAGAAATTTTAATGTCAAAGCCATGCCATTAACGAGGAATAATGTAAAGAAACGCTGCATTATAATTTATGTATGAAATGAGCGAGTTAGGATGTTAAATTGTTTTTTTCACAGGAGCAGTGACCTGTGGTTTTTGAGCAGTGTTTTTATGGTCTTCCAAGTAGATCAGTTTATTCTAAGCATTAGCTTAACTTTAAAATATATGTACTTCACATACATAAAGTATCAATACCGTGCTAAAAATAACTTTTTTAAGTTCAGGTGAAAAAAACACGCCCACCTCTTTGGGAGGAGTCAAGGTCATTTACAAATGCACCTTCAGCTGTGCCCAATCAACTAGCCGACCAATGGGCGATGATTGGCTGTAAAACGATACTAACACTTGTGGCGCTGATAAGAAAAATCTGTGGAGCAGACACGCATTTGAGCCTGATGGTAGATAAGCGTTTGGGAGGACAAAGCTTTATGGACTAGGCCGTTGGGATATTGGTAGTTATGCTGCATTCAGACGTAGGCCTTCACGTTTGAACTGGTTTATTTATTTTTTTCTCCTTTGGATCCCGAAACGGATAAGACATTTTAAAATCAGTCACCTCTAGATCAACTTTTTCCCCACTTTCTGGAAGCGCGTTTGTTGCTCGGCCAGGTTTTCTCATCTTTTGGAAGATGTCTGAAAGTCCTGAGGGCCACAGCCGGCCTTGTGACTTCAGCCGCGCCAGCGCTTGCGCGCAGTTTTTGGGTCAGGAGGGTTTTGGTAGTAGTGCCTCCTTCCAGGTACCCCATGGTGTCTTGCCAGACCCGAGCCGCATTTACAACAAAAGCTGTTACAGTGGTATCGCATCGACATCCGCTCAAGCCTTTTTCCCCTTCCCATCCGTCTCCACCGACTACAGGCCCTCTGAGCTACAGGCTGGAGACTTTGGGCAACCCAAGCATTGGTATCCCTTTGCAGACTACACAGGCCAATTACCTGGCGTATCTGCAGCAATCCAGCCTATAAACCTTACCACCCCTGAAGCCGAGACGGCGGAGCAAATCAAACTACCTGAAATAAAGATGGAGAAGGTCGCCCGCGAGGACTACTCATCCGAGATGAAAATTCAGCAGTACCTGACTCCACAAGCCTCCAACGATATGGCCCACGGATTATTCTACGCTAGGACTGGGACCTGGAACCCGTCCTTTTGGTCCTTCTCGTCACCTGGCAGCGGTAGTCAAACTCCCTCCACGTCTTCGACATCTTCCCCATCGCTGTCCCCCTCACCCCCGAGCAACGGACTTCCGGGGAACGGGTATTTCAGCGTGAACACACCTCAGGTTGTCCCTGAGGCCCAGCAGCAGAGGCCGGCCACCTCCCGACGAAATGCCGCGTCCTCCAATCAAGGATGCAAGGAAGAGGTGAGTCCTCATCTCGTAGACCTTTTGCAAGAGCACTGCAAATGTGCGCTGCCTATCAGCCAAAGATTTTTCGCTTGAATTTTGGATTATTTTTTTTTTAATTTTCTCCTTTTAGCAGGAAACTGTTTCCACTGAAGAGCTGGAGCAGTTTGCCAGGGAGCTCAAACACAAGCGCATTACTCTGGGTTTTACCCAGTCAGATGTTGGCCTTTCACTGGGAAGCCTTTATGGTAAATTTATTCTTATCTTATGTTGCATCTGACTTTAGTAGATTGGATTGGCAGATTTGGTAAATGTTGGCAATTAAAAATGGTTATGAATATTATATGCTCATGAAGTGTCTTCTGCAGTTTGGGGAGCTGGCTGTGTGTCCGTCAAGTCTTATGTCTTTTATTTTCTGGAGCAGGAAAAATGTTCAGCCAAACTACCATTTGTCGTTTTGAGGCTCTGCAACTGAGCTTTAAGAACATGTGCAAGCTGAAGCCCCTTCTGCAGAAATGGCTGGATGAGGCGGAGAACTCTGAAAATCCTCAGGATGTAAGTTTCAAACAACCAGTTTAAGACCAGGTGATTGCCAAACTGGGGCTCCTTTTAATTTTAGACTAAGCCCAAACTGAAGCAGATATGTCAAATCCTCTAGTGATACAAATTTAGGTGCTTGAAGAGCACAATCAGTAACTCTCCATCCCTCTTACACGTTTCTGCTTCCACAGATGTACAAGATTGAGCGAGTTTTTGTTGACACCAGAAAAAGAAAGCGGAGGACCAGTCTGGAGGGGGCAGTGCGTGCTGCTCTAGAGTCCTACTTCATCAAGTGTCCCAAACCGAACACTCAAGCAATCAAGCACATTTCGGATGATCTGGGCCTGGAGAGAGATGTAAGCATATCTTCTCTCACCACAAGTCTCTTGTGGTTCACATTTTGTTGACTAACACTTTATTTTGCTCTTGGCAGGTGGTACGTGTTTGGTTTTGCAACCGGAGACAGAAGGGGAAGCGCTTGGCTCTGCCGCTGGATGAGGAATTGGAAGGCCAGCTGTATGAGCAGAGTCCTTCCCCCATTCCCAGTCAGGCCTACCCAGGGCCCAGTTTCACTGGAGGCCCTCCTCCCACGCTCTACATGCCTCAACTTCCCAGGCCTGATGTCATGAAACAAGCCCTGAATCCTGGAGTGGTTGGGCACCCAACTAGATAAAGCCATAGTCCAACCAGAACCACAGATTGCCTTTCAAAAATGTGCCCAACTTGCCTCGTAAGCTCTACAAATGCAGCAATCAAACCATCTGATCTTATCTGAGTTGTGTGAGGGTGAAATCAAAGTGGTTTCCGGTTTCAGCTATGGTGATTGTGAAATGTCTTATGTCACTGTGTTCTGTGACCATGAACTACTTTGACTTCATATAGCAAAAGGGGATGTGGAGTTGCGCATTTATTGCATGACTATGTATTGGCCAATGAGTCCAGTTTTTGAGTTTGTGCTGTGACTTTATGGACCAGATGTGGAATGAGGCTTGGTCTGTAAATGCTCAAGAGCTGGGGTGTATTAGTTGTGCATAATTCTGGGTAGGCTTTCTGTGGTGCCAACAAGGGAAAAGCAAGGGAGGGACACCTCCTTAAACAGTATTCATTTTTGACAGTTTGGCCAATACTTGTGCAATACTTCTTGTGTCATGTCTGTAGAGAGCATCTGTAGTATTTGTCTAAACTAGCACTGCAACAGAGAGCGCTCTTATAAGATTGATTTGTCCAAATTTTTTTACAAGGCTTTTATTCCATTTTTATTTGTATACCAAACTTGCTTTTTTCCCCTCCCTTGTGGTTATTAGTATTAAGCAAAAGGGGGAAAAAAAGCGCTTCAGTAGGTGTTAGTGTAATCCCTTTGACGTAATCTGGCAAATACTACAACCCTTTACTTGTTCTATTTGTACACGCTTTCTTTCTCAGATGAGCGACAGTAAATGTGACTTGTTGCCATCTGCTTTTAGAAACTCTTGTAGGATTCTTTTTCTCTTTATTTAGATTTTAATGTTGACTGACTACCCTGTCAACTTTCTCTTTTTTATTTCCTATGTTACTATTTACTCAGTGTTTTTAAAACTTTGAAAACAATGTTAAATGTCATTCCAACTTCAAAATACATCAAGAAGTCCCTAGGTGACAATAAAATTATTAGCAGGATCAGCTTAAAGTTGTCAAACAATATGTACTGCTGTAATTTATTTCTGGCCCAGGATACCTCAGTGTTGATTACAAGCTGAAATTATCAACTTGAAGTTATTTACTGAGAGTGCAATCACAACTGTTAGGCATTAGCTGTTAGTTTTTAGCAAAACTAAATTGATTAATATATTGAAAATCTGGGATAGTGACATTTTTCACTTAAAAAAAAAAAAAAAAAAAGTTTGTAATCATATGTATGCATAATTACAGAATTGCCTATTATCCCCCAATAAATGTTATCAAAAGACAGTGTTTGTATCTTTTCATGATAAACCCTCATCATAGGGTAAGCAGTAGTTTGTAGCTGAATTTAAACAGGGGAATTTTACCTCATGCTGCTAAGCTTTGGCATTAGTGTAGTAAGTGCATGTATGTTATATATTATTCAAGGAAGTGGGGTGTGTGTGTGTGTGTGTGTGTGTGTGTGTGTGTGTGTGTGTTTTGGCCTGGATATAAAGTGCAAACATGGTCTCTGAGTCTTTCAACACTTCAGCAATGAAAAATGACAATTTTAAAAAGTTTTCCAGGTTTTGCTTTATTGTAAACATTGAGGCAGTTTACAGACATTTCCATAATGCAAGAGGCAGGTTACACTTTATCCAGATATCCACTACATCCCTTTTCTAAATATCTCCACATACTAGGTAGTTTTTAACCTTAGTGTACTGGAGTAAAGTGCTAGGGATTTCAGTGTAGCAGATCACTCAGTCATTGTTGTTAATGCATAGTAGTTACAGTGCAGTTTAAGTTGTGTGCATACAATCACATTTCTAAAATATTTTTTTAGATACAATTTTTCAGATTTTTACGTTTCACATTCACTCTGAACTGTTTTCAAAGAAATTCAGAGAATGATGAAATGATGTCTACAAATGTTGCAAAAAAAAATACAGTAAAATTTGATCAAATGTTTAAGCTTGTGTTAGCATTGACCCACGCATCTAGGTCTGAGTAAACTTTGTGCTTAGGTAAACTGTTGTACTTTGAACAGATATTACACAGTCTTTCCCTCCAGTCTGTGTACCGTTTCACTTTCCACTGTTTCTTCCAGGTAAAATACTCATTGTAGCGTTTCTTATCCTCTGCAAGCTGTTGTAGATACTTTCCCATTTCATTCAGTGATGCAAACTCATCAACATGGATGAAAGAATGAGGTGGAGCCACAGCTTTGTAATTGCCTAAAGGTGGCCCCAGGACAATGGGCAAAGCCCCTCCCTCGTAAGCATTCCTCCACAGCTTCTCCGTGATATAATCTTTAGCAAGTGAGTTCTCAAAAGCCAAATAAAAATAGCAGCGAGATATTGTAGGTAAAAGTTCTGAGGAAGGGAGGCGGTTTTTAGTCCAGCGCCCATAAACTACCACAGGAACTGAAGCGCTGAGGTTGTTGTACACTTGGCTTCTTTTGTGGTGGCTCTTATAGTTGCTGATCACCCAACAAACCAGAGAGCTCTTGTTTACAGAGTTGTCTTCATTCACATGTTCTTCAGCCTCCCTCCGTAGCAGCATGCCATAGGGTATGCTGACGTCAGCATCCCTCCTGTAAGTTATGGTCATGTTAAAGATATCTGCATACTTATGTAAGTTTCCATTGTGAGAAGGAGCCTCCAGGGACATCCAGGCCCACTTCTGGCTTGATGGCCGTGAGATGTTAGTAGGCAACTTGTGGAGGCCCACTTGCAGCTCCCTGTTGTGGAACACCACTACATCCGCAGAGGGGAAGTAGGAGCGCTCGTCCACCAGAATACAGTGAGGGATACGGTAGAGATCCCAGCAAACGTCACCCTTCAGGCTGAATGATCTGCTGAAGGGCCAATACCACAGCAGGACGGTCACATTTCTACTTCTGCTGTCATGATGTAAAGGTTTTACAGAGCTACTCAGCCACCCACTGAAGAGACACAGTGGTAAAAAACAGAGGATGACTAGCCTCTTCACCAATTTGCGTATTTTTTTGGTGTGAAACCCCTGTCATAAGAAAAGAATGAACACATCAGTTTTTTTCCTGCTTCACTGTTTGCCTTGAGCAGATATATAAAGAAAAGACATTACTTGCATGTTTTTTTTTCTTGAATGCTGCATAGACTTCAAGGATGATCTGTTTTGTTTTACCTAAATATAATCCCTCACATTTTCAGTAAATGCATCCTTCTAAAGGTCCACTTAAACTGAGCATATTTAAATTCTTCCTTTTGCACTCTGCACAGTTCACAGGTTAAAAAAAGGTGTTGCACGGACGTCATTATAAACTTCCTGGAACGAGACATGTTAGCGCTTATCCCTTTATGTCATCTGTTAAGACACCAGAGGCTTCTTCCAGGAAACATGTTCACAAAACTCTATATTTAAAAAGTCAATCTAAGATGATTAATTCTGATAAAGTCTTTTTATCTTTTGGTTCCAGAGAGGCTTATCAGTGCTAAGTCAATCATCTCTGTGTATATTCAATTCTGTGTTAAGGCGTGCCTGACCAGAGGAAGAAAGACATCATCAGCGGAGTCGAGGTGGGAAAATCTGAATTTCAGTATTACCAATAGCCATGCTGGTATTGGTATCAAATTGATGGTAGCGTGATCAATACTTTGTTTCTATCTTCTAGGGTTCAGTATGTAGCCCACTAAAAAAAGAAAAAATATACCTCAAACCTGCACTGTGAATAATTTCTGAACCATGTTCTTTTGACTTTCACGTCTGTTTAATTGCAGTATAGCACAGCATTACAGCGGAGGTCCCAGACCACAGATTCACCATTGTAATGGGTAAATAAAGAGCAGAGTCTCCGATTAAAACCCAGCAGACCGAAGGATGTGAATATGCATCAGTGTGGACAATGATGTTTATCTTAAAACTACGGTGGATACACTATTTGTTGCCATCTCAAATGAAAAACAAAAAACAAGTAAATAAATTAAAAAAAAGTTTTTTGCTACAGTTTATCACCATGTTCGTTTTAATTTAAAGTAATAGTAAAACGATGGGATGTTACCAACTTACTTAAATGCTTAGTGAGATTTAAAGAAAAAACAAAGAGAAAAACAAAATTTTGCTTTAATGTTTCTCTGTGTAAATATTTCTAATCTGATCTAATCTCAACCTTCAGTGACAGATGATGGTTCTCTTACAGCCACAGCTTGGTCAGTGCTCTTTTTAGCGAGTCACAAATGGAGAACAATGGCAGTTCCAATGAAAAGTTTCACAGTTTACATCTGTTTACGGTCACTGGCGTCCTTTTGGGGAAATCAAATTTGAGGAGGCATTCTAGTTTCTAATTCTGTCTGGAAACTCAGAAATTCAGGAGCATACCATAAAATATCAGTGATGCTTATCTGTTTTAAATCCTGCTGTGCAAGTGGTTTTCCACCTGGTTTGCCAATGATACCTTCTACCAGAGCCCATTCTGGGTAGATGCCTCAGTACATCTATGAACAAAGTCCAACCTGAAATGTTCACAACACAGTCAGACTGCCTGCAACATTTAATGATGTTACAGTCTTAAAGTCATTTCAGCCTCATCTTCATTCAAATATTCACATCGAGATCCAACTGTGACAGGCATTTTTTTTCTCCTTCTCACTGACAAATGACTGATTAGTGATCAACGTGTTAAAGCTAAAGCTTTAAATAGAATTAATATAAACAATATTTAAAGATATTCAAATAATAAATTAGTGACATAATCGCTGTCTCCATCCTATGGAAGTTTGTTTCAGCTAATGAATGAATGAATGAATAATTAAAAAAAACAAAAACAAAAAGAAAAAACTATCAAAACCCAGACATGCATCAGAAACTTCTGTTATTATCTCCATTATGTGTTACACTACATTATGATTTATTATCTCAAAATTTTAACTGGCAGAAAATATGTTTTGATTTTTTCAGTGGTGAAAACAAGACTTCATACCATTGTTATTGCTGACTAAATCATTGCAAAAGTGTTAAGTGCAAAAAATAGCAAACGTCTAACTGAGATTTCGGTCTTTGTCAACCTGTAAGCTTCTGGAAACGAATTCACATTGCTCTGAGGTTCGCCAGGGACTTTATGACTGAAGAAGTGAAACAAGCAGTCACTGATTCAGCTGTGGTGGTGGCGTGGCAGTCAGACAGAAATTCAGAGTTTGTTGCTGAAAACCTGCCAGTGAACAGATTTAGTCCACAGATTCTTTTAACCTAGTAACTGACTTTTTCTGGAGCAGAATGTTGGGGTTTTCTTCTTATCTGGCTTAACAATGTCAGAGCTAAACTTGCTTCTCAGAATAGAGCCTAGGTCTTTCATTAAGTGACCAACACCTCATCAAACTATGGAGAAACTGAAAAAAGAAGCACTTTCTTCACAAGGTAACTTTGTAAATTTATATGGAAAATCAGAAGTCTCTCTTAAAGTAAATAAAAGTGTGTTGTATTCAGTTTTGGGTAGAGTAGTGACTGTGTTCAGGACTCACCATTAGGGACTTTAACTTCACATGTGGCTTCCAGTATGAACACGATTCACCACCTCCTACACAGATCAGCACCTTGCCTGTCCTTTGCTCTATATGAACAAAACAAAAATTAAATATTACTTTATAAGAAGGGGAAAATCTCTTTCAGTCAGTATTTGCATGTGTATAAAACACATTGTTATTATCTTCCAGCTGTTATTTGGTTAATCGCTCCTCTCATGTTCAAAAGACAGAATCAAGCAGTTGCACAAATGACACAAAGTGAGTTACAAATCACCTGGTGTAAAGCTCGAACGAATGCAATTCAAATATTTTAGTTAATCCTGTTTTTGCATTGCATGACATTGCATATTAAATTCTAAACTAAAGGCCTATATCATTTAAAAGCTCTACCTTTCTTAAACGGTGTGGTCTTTCTGTGGAACCTGTCTTTGTCTTTAGAAAGTACAATGTGATGCAGACTTAAGGAAATGGGATTTTGCAATATGTAAGACCTGAAACTACAAGGTTTCAGTTTGTTGAAAATGAAGAAGAGCAACATTTAAAATGACTTCCCACACTAACTCCTGAAGAAATATTTTCACAAATTTATTCCTTACATTTGCATGGCAGAGGAAGAAAGCACATGTTTGGAAAAACAAATAGAACAAATGAGCCTCCTTCATAAAAACATTTGTATATATCCTTAATACATTATATATATTTTTATTCAAAATCTATGTCAACAAGTGTATTTAAATAGCAATATTCTTAAGAAACAGGCCATGTCTATAGTTCAGACCTAAAGATCAACTACAGGATGTTGTAAAAGATTTTGTTGTTCTGTCACTGGCTGGTGACCCTATACTTTTAAACCTGCATGTTTCTATTTATTTCTAGCAGTCAATGAAATGCAAGCTGGCAGATTAAATAAGCAAGCAAACAAATAAAGATTTAGCAAGATTTTGCTTAGCAAGAAATTTCTTTAGATGAACCACACTGACCAGAAAGACATATGAAAGGCAAAACCCCAAACCTCCTCCACTAACCTGATGATGAGATGAGTGGTTTATTCTCTTTCTTCAATCACCATGAATATTGTTTCTGCTTGTTGCCAGCAGAAACACGATGGTAAACTTGTGTTAGAAAACCAAAAACACAAAGCCTTTTAAAGAATCGTAGGTGTGGCTTTTCTGAAATCTTGCTGAATATGTGTTTACATAAAAAGGTCCACATTGTCCCACCCTCTTTCTAACTCCGCATTGCATTTAAATTCCTGCCTTCTGGTAAGTGCGGAACATTCTTTCTCTTTTATGTCTGTGGCAACCCTCACTCTATGAGAAAAAATGGAGCATATCCAAGACGAGTTCGTTGCATGTGTGCACGGCTATAAAAAAGAGGAAGTGTCAGGCATGACATATGAAGATGGGGGTTACACAAGGGAGCTCACACAAGACTGAGTTACAATCAGGGAAGCTGCTGTAGGGGGAAGAACACCAACACCGGCACTACTGTGCAGAAATATTTTGCAAACAAAACAAAAGAGAAAGGGCCTGTATCAGAAACATCATGTTTCTGTTTGCATCAGTGAGTGGTCAAAAGACAACATGCAGCAAGATGTTAGATATATTTAGAGTATTATTTACATATACATGCCTGGTTGTCACTGATTATCACTTGTGGTTTGTTAGTGCTAAGGAATGAAAAAGCAGTGGCAAGAAGTGGTGAACAAATCTGTATTTGATCCAGAATGAATTGCAGATAGTGTAGTCGTAGTTTAAAATCTGTAACAGTGTATCTGTGAATATGTAATTATGTGCACTGGTGTGCTGGATCTCCTGTGTTGCTGCAAAAATTTTTCCATCTTGTGTAATCTTAAATTTGAGCAGTAGAGGTCATCCTTAGTCTTCTTGTGAGCAGATCACTAGCTCAACAAGCTTGTGCATGTTGGTGGCTCCCAGTGGGATTTCTGGACCCCATGGAGAAGAAATTATCTGCCTCTTTTAACTACAAATTTTCCTTTACAATAGTCCCAATCACCCGACTCTTATCTGTGTATAAGCTTGTCCTGCATTTCCCAGTCGCCACCTCAGTGCACCACCTTTACTGCTTTTACCTGTTTTCCTCTCCCAGTAGCCTCTTGACCTGTTTGTCTCACCTTTAAATTGTCAAAGGGTACAAAAAATAGGATTTTAAAATGGTTAAAAGTATATTTAAATCTCATAGATTATCAAATACTAAATAAAGTCCATCTTTGTGCTTGTGCAACCAATTCAGATGAAGCAATGTGAGAAAGGAACATCATAGTCATAGTCATACCCTGTAAATAATGGTAATCGCATGTATGTTTAATATGCCATCCCTTTAGTAAAACCATGTTTTATATAACATATTTGGTTTATGTTGTGCTTATGTTAAAACTGTTTTTACACCATATTTGTTGCACATATGACAATTTAGTTTCAATTGTTGAAGAATTTATTCAAAGAATATTCGAGTGTTTCAAAAGCAGAACAACATCCTGTTCGATCCTGGACAAAATAATACACTAAACTGCTTTCATCAACATGTATTTGAGTGTGTGAAATCAGCTTATGGAATTCACAGCACAAAAAGTCACAGATGACTGATAAAGACAGGTCACACCCTTATGATTTCCTTCCTCAGTCTTCCTCGCCTGTGGAATAATACAATGTTGTAGGGGTTGTGTCACAGCTACAGCAGTCTGCTTCTTTCTAGTGATGTTATCTCACTCATTCAGCTTTCACCATTTTTTTCTCTTTACATCCTTGAGGGTGTTTCTTTCTCTTCTTGCCAACCGGAACACAAGTCTCGGTGGTGAATGCTTGTTACACAAGAGCATTTTTATTCAGTCATGAATGCAGATCGACAACTAGAAACAGCTGTGGAAAATGTCCAATATAAACATATCAAACTGAATGGGAAACACTGGGTCTAAAAATGTCTTCAGTGCAACTGCTTAATTTATATCTGAAATGGAAAGCATGCAGAAAATAATGTGGCCAAAAAGAAAAGAAAAAAAGAGTTGAATAATAAATTCAACAATGATATTTAAGATACAATATCACCTTTGTGGCAGTATTTTGGATAGCCCTCTTTCCAGTTCCACTGTGAGGGTACCACAGTGTGCAAAATGTGACTCATCAGCTAGTGGAGAATTTTTCTTTATAGCATGGGGAAGCAGCCACAAGCAGTCAAAACATCCTTTGGAAAACTACTGCACCATGCTATTGATGTTCCAGCAGCATGTGATATACTTCAAACTTTGCTCCGTGAGATAACTGTAATTCCTTCCTCCAAAACATCAATATGTCCTTTAGAGTCGATTCCTCAAAGACGTTCTACCATTAATTAATGTTTCAGTCTTAAGTATGATCAACCTGTCTCTATTAATTGGAAAGATACCACAGGGCTTCAAGCTGGCAGTAGTTAAACTGTTACTTAAAAACCTATCACTTGACCTAGATGGTTTAGCTAATTATAGGCCAATCTCCAACTTTCCTTTTTATCTCAAAAATTCATGAAAGAGTAGTTGTTACAGAGCTAACTGATCATCTGCAGAGCAATGGTTTAATTCAAGAGATTCAGTCAGGTTTCAGAGCCCATGACAGTACAGAAACAGCTTTAGTGAAGGTTATAAATGATCTTCTTATGGCCTGAAAGTGGACCCATCTTTGTGAGTGTCCTCTGAGACCTCAGTACAGTGTTTGACACTGTAATCCATAATATATTTTTACAGTGATTAGAGCATGCTGTAGGTATTAAAGATACTGCACAGCAGTGGTTTGAATCATATCTATATACATATTTGTTCACGTAAATGGAGAATCCTCTCTTCACCCACTGAGGTTAATTATAGAGTTCCACAGGGTTCAGTGCTAGGACCAATTCTGTTTACATTATATGTGCTTCCTTTAGGCAGTATCATCAGAAGGAATAGCCTTCATTTTCAGTGCTATGCAGATGACACCCAACTTTATCTATTAATGAAGCCAGATACAACACACCAATTAGTTAAACTGCACGAATATCTTAAAGACATAAAGACCTCGATGACCTCAACTTTTCTTCTTCTAAATTCAGTTAAACCTGAGGTTATTGCACTTGGCCCTAAAAAACTTAGAAAGGTGGTATCAGACCAGATTCTTACTCTGGATGACTTTACCTTGGCCTCCAGTAACACTGTCAGGAATATTGGAGTCATGTTTAACCAGGATATGTCCTTGTGCATATTAACCTGATATGTAGAAGTGCTTTCTTCTATTTGTGCAATATCTCTAAAATTAGAAACGTCCTATCTGATAAACTAGTTTGTGCATTTATTACTTCTTGGCTGGACAATTGAATTCGTTATTATCAGGCTGTTCTAAAAACTCCCTGGAAGCCTGCAGTTGATCCAAAATGCTGCAGTTAATTAAAGGACTGAAAGGGACTAGAAATACAGAGCAGATTTCTCCTATACTGGATTCTCTTCATTGACTCCCTGTTAAATCCAGAATCAAATTTAAAATCCTTGTCATCAAATACATTGTCTTGAATAATCAGGCCCGTGTTATCTTAAAGACCTCATAGTATTGTGTAATGCCATTAGAGCATTTAGCTCTCAGACTGCTGGTTTACTCGTGGTTCCTAGCAATAGACTGGAAGCAGAGCCTTCAGGCCCCTCTTCTCTGGGCTTCCAGTTTGGATTCAGGAGACAGACATCTTGGTGTCATATGATTTGCAAGGGTTTTCTCTGTTTTTGGTCTATTAATGTAGGGTTTTTACTTTACAATATAAAGCGTTATGAGGCACCTGTTGTTGTGATTTGTGATGAATAAAGTTTAAATTAACTGAACTGAAAGTAAGCAAGCTTGAAACTATAGAAATAGTCCACTTTTTTGATGACTCCTTTTTGTCTAACTGATCTTTTCTGCTAGATAGCAATTTACAAAGAGCAAGCCAGGGCTGAAAGAGTCATATTGGACAGACAGAAAGATTTCATCGACAGAATATGCTGGAAGTGAAGCCAGATCCAGATTTGCTGGTCTGACTGGTAACTCCAGAGGAGGTGTAGGCTGCCACTCAATGCTGGAGAGGTGTGGTGGCAGAACAACAAACCCCAGAAACAGGTGAAGAGTAGAGCAATTAAATAATACAGGTGGAGGAAAGATAAAGTACTGGTCTTGCATCCAGTGCTAGCTGTGATCACCAGTGTGAGTATATATATATATATATATATATGTGTGCTTTATTTAAAAACAGAGAGAAAGAAATAGGTAAGGAGGTGTGTCAGAAAATTGCAAATGTCTTTACTTCAGTCACTATCACAGCTCTGCCTTGTCCTTTCATCAGCAGTGACAGAAAGAAATCAGTTTGTGGAACCAGCAGAGGTACGTGGACATCAGTGGAAAGACGGAGAGAAAGTAAGATGGCCGAGGAGCCAAAGATTGAACTCTTTGTAAAGGTAAGACATACAACAATCTTGACGTGTTACAGTCTAAGCAAAAACCCTTCCCATTCCCAGCTACTTGGTAACACAAGGTGACATTTTCCTGTTTGTTTACATCTAAAGTGACAGAAATGTGTCAAAAAAAAGCTTTTAACTTTAGCAAACTACAGTATTTCAGTGTATTTAAACTGTAGTAAAGCATACAATGCAGGATATGGCAGAGATACAAACCAGTATTACAATAATAGGCTTTTTAATCTGGGTGTGAAATTCCTTTGCAGTTAGCTTAAACTGCCAGAGCAGAGCAGGCTTAACGAGAATACCTGTGTAGGTGCTCATGGTTTTGTTAGATCCTGATACTAGAACCCACGTACAATTGTGCAATTTTATGATCATAAAAGCTTGTTTTATACTCATCTGCTGTGACTGCAAAGTGTCTTTGTTTCTGTCTGTCAGGCCAGTTATGATGCTGAGAGTGTGGGGAACTGCCCTTTCTGTCAGAGACTCTTCATGATTCTTTGGTTAAAAGGGGCCAACTTTACCCTGACCACTGTAGACATGAAGAGGTGAGAGCACATTTTATTCGTTTTTCAAAAAGTCTTGTAGAATCTTTAAGAGCTGGGCACAAAGGAGACTGGCTTCATACTGCTTTTTTGATGTAGTCTCAACAAAACTACTATTTACATTGTTTTTCACAAGTTGCATTCAAGGACAGAGAGTTGCATTTGTAAAAGAAATGGGAGGAAAGTCTGATTTACATTATAAAAGCCACCCAACAATGAAAACCTGCCAACACCTCACCCTCCACCAACCCCACTGAGTTCAGGAAAGGTTACAGGGACACTAAATGCTATGCAAGAAACAGCCACAGCAATAAAACATAGGCAGGCAAATTATTTACATTCATACAGGATTCAGTTTTTGGTAAAAAATTGGTAAAAACTGGTAAAAAATTTATTATGTGAAATGGTAGATTACTGAACAGAAAAGACTGCTGCCTGGTGTAGGCCAAAGGGCTGAGATTCTGAAGCAGTCACACAAATGACCGCAATAGGTTACGAATGATAAGATGCTGAAAACGAGTACAAAGAGATATTTGTGAAGACAAATAACAAGATGACGCAAACAAATATTTTACACACCTGCAAAGAAACACAAAACCTCCACGAGATTCAAAACAATAACAAAAAAAAAAAGAAAAAAAGAAAAGGTTTGAGAAACACTAGTGAGAAAAACAAATGGTCAGCAAACAGTTGTAACTGACTCAAAAGTGACACAAAATTAAAGCAAACAAGCTCAAAATAATCAGGTTTATATCTAAAACAAATCAGTTTCCATTCCATTTTTAAAAAGGCAAAAACACAAATGTTGTGTTCACTTGTTGACACTGCCCCCAAGTGTCAGTAAAATCAGATATTGCAGGTTTAAGAAAACAAACACACACACGGGAAGCTGAATGATATTTACAATGTATGAGTGAGAATCAGGCGTAAGAAACACCAAAACCAACAATAAAAGAATAAACCCCCCACACAAAGGTTTGACATCAAATTTAAAGCTGTCCTTCTGATGAACAGGCAGCGGAAAGGGAGGGGGCAAGGAGCAAAATATGCTGCACTTAACATAAACAACATGAAAGTTAAGTATATAAAATACACTATTTAGATCATATAAAAATAGGAAGCTTTCATTCCGGTGTCTCAAAAATTCTGTAAGAAGGTGTTAAGATGGTTGCTTGTACTCCAGCAGTCATTGCTTCTTCATGTTTTGCAAAAGGGGGAAATAATGAAGCCCTGTTAATCTATAGCACAAAACAAAAGCAGCTCAATGGTTTCAAACCCGTGTTTGTATTTTTTTTGTTAAACTTATCATGTCAGTCTATTTTTCACTCAGTAGGAATCACTACAAACCAAATTTAGACTGGTAAATGTGCCTGATTCTAGAAGAACACTTGCACTCGTAAACTAATTCATAGCCATAAAACACATTTGGTAGTGAGAACAAACCGCAGCGGATATTAAGTCTTTACCCCTTTAAAATTTAATTAGGAGTAATCCTTGAAGCTCTTTTCTGAATAGAACAATTTTTGTCATATTTCAGGCCTACTTATAGAACAAAAACCACTGGGCATGCATCAGAAGTCAGCGAGGGTGGTCTCTACCTATGCAGCTACTTTGAAAAAAAAAAAAGCCAGAAATTACTCTAATCATCAATGGTCATCATAGCATGGCTTTATTTATATATACTGAAGTGTCAAAACACACCATTAGAAAGTGATCCTAGCATGCTTTTCCATAGCATTTGCTTGGTTTAGGCTGGGAAGTTAAACATTTTAACTTTCTGATCAAGTGTGCCAAAATAAGCCTTCACTGATCTGTTGCAGGGCTCCGGATGTACTGAAGGATTTGGCTCCAGGCTCTCAGCCTCCCTTTCTCATCTACAATGATGAAGTCAAAACGGACACTAATAAGATTGAGGAGTTCCTGGAGGAGACCTTAGCCCCTCCACAGTGAGCAAAGTGCATCTTGCTTCAAACATATGAACCACAGTCTTTTCAGTCCTTGAAACACACTGCATATCTAACCCATCACTGCAACACCAAACATTAACAAAATGTTTTATTTGATTAACAACAGGCACCCAAAATTGTGCTGTCGTTACAAAGAGTCCAACAGTGTTGGAGAAGACATCTTCCGAAAATTCTCAGGATATATCAAGAATCCCAATCCTGGTTTAAATGACAGTAAGAATTTTGAAACTTTCAAGTCACTTATGCTATATATATGATGGAAAGAGCCACCATGGGTTAACAGAAAGCCTGCAACTTCTTTCAGTGCTCGAGAAGAAATTTCTTTCCACTCTGGTGAAGCTGAACATGTATCTAGAAACTCCTCTCCCTCACGAGCTGGCCAAAAACCCAGATCTTACTGTGTCTTCACGTCTCTTCCTGGATGGTGACAGCCTTACCTTGGCAGATTGCAACTTGCTTCCCAAACTCAACATTGTCAAGGTGAACAGAATTCAGCAATCCTATGTGTATACAAACCTTTCGTTTTGTTTTGTTTTTTAATCCTGAAGAAGAGAGAAATATTCACTGTTATCTGAATAGTAGAGATGATTTGAGAAATGTAATGAGTCATTCCTGGACTTATTTGTAAAAATTGCTCTTCCCTCAGGTGGTGATCAAGGAGTACCGTGACTTTGCCATCCCTGCAGAGCTCAAAGGTCTGACACGTTACCTAGAGAATGCCTACAAACGGGACGAGTTTCGCCACACCTGCCCAAATGACTCAGAGATTCTCCTCGCCTACCATTCTGTCGCCCAGTACCTAAGCAAATAGAGGAGTGAACCTAAACAGCATTCATGAAATTAAAGAAAGTAAAAACAGAAAGAGATAAAATGCAGATGACTCAGATATACCATGTTGAAAATTAAGTTCTATATCTGTTTAAATTACATCTGTGTGGACAATAAAAAAAATGGCAGTTTAATCATTTACTTTCTATAAAAAGTATAGTTGTTACCATGACTTTGGCTCCCTCTAGTGTTTCTCGAGTGTTTTTGTAAATGCCGTGTACGTGCGTGTTTTGTGTCTGAACGTAATGTTAAGTGCACTTAATTCAAATCAGATTTTAAACTACACATTATTTTAGCATACACATAAAAAGATGAATGACTGTACATAACTCCTCTTTACATATTTTTATATAGTGACTGCATATTAGCAGTGACCGTATGAGAATGGTTTAATTTAAATGCATAAATGGAGGGTGAAGGAAAGAGTATATCTATTTATATGGACATTATGGACATACATTAAAGGTTAAATATGAAAAAGTGGCTAATGTTGGTACATGAATGTTTGTATATGAATTTATTAGCTACTAAATTTTTGCTTTAAAGTTGTCATGAGTAATCGTTTTTATATTAAAGTTGTATGGTGAATGCAGATTTTTCATCATCATGGAATCCAAAACATTGGATGAAACTTAATCAGTTTTGTTAATAGCAAATGAATTATGGTAATAAAATTATTGATTACATGTCTATATGACTCTTGATGTATTTATTTCTATGGAAGCAGTATTTCATGCAATATAGCAGTAAAATTCACTTTCCAAATCTACCTGACCCTATATACAAAAGTAATTGCCCCCTAAACTTAATGCCTGTTCGTGCCAGCCTTGACAGCAAGAACTGCAGTGAAGTGTTTACAATAACTGGCAATGCGTCTTTAACATCACTGTGGAGGAATGATCATCTCTGCTTGGCAGAATTGTTTTACTTCAGCCATAATGAGAGTTTTTGAACTTGAACAGCCTGATTACGGTCATGCCAAAGCATCTCAACCTGGTTTAAGTCCGGGCTTTGGCTATAAGTAACTCCAAAACCTTCTTTTTGTTTTGTTTTTTGAACAATACAGAGGTGGACTTCTGGTGTGTTTCTGATCATTGTCCCTCTGTATTGCCCAACTGCTCTTGAGATTCAGGGAATAAACTGATGGGTGGAGATTTTCCTTCAGGGTTTTCTGTTAGAGAGAGGAATTAATGGCAAGTCATGCAGTCATGCAGGTCTTGAAGCAGCAAAGTAGCCCCAGACCATCACACTACCACCATGTTTGAATGCTGGTATGATGTTCCTTTTATCAAATGCTGTGTTTGTTTTATGTGGGATTTAACAGGCCCCAAGTCTTCCACAAAGATTGACTTTTGTCTTGTCAGTCCACAGAGTACTTTCCCCAAACTTTCAGGGATGTTTTATTGACAAATTTTAGATGAGCCTCTGTGTTCCTTTTGGTTAGCATTGGTTTTTGCCATTGGATTTTTCCCATGGATGCCATTTTTGCCCACTCTCTCTTTTTTAAATTGTTGAATAATAATGAACTCTCACTTTACTTGAGGCAAGTGAGGCCTACAGTTCTTTAGAACTTGTTCTGGGTCCTTCTGTGACCTTCTGAATGATTCGTCAATGTGCTCTTGGAGGTTTTTTGGTATGGTTGCATAAACCCTACTGTTCCAGGTTTTCTCTATTTGTGGATAATGGTTCACCATGGTTCACCTGCCATTTCTAAGTCTTTGAGCTTAGAGAAATGGCGTCGTAACCCTTTCCAAACGGACAGATATCAATGACATTGTTTCTCATCTTTTCTTAAGTTTCTTTAGCTCGTGATATGTTGTATTTTGAGATCTTTTAGGCTAGTTCACAAAGAGGTTCTAGGTTAAATCAGGACTGGGTGTGGCTAGTTAAAGCTCATTCAGCTTTCATATTTTGTATTTACACATGTTATCATTGTCCAATATTAAAATGTATTTGATCATGTGAAGTAAGTGTGACAAATATAAATATTAAACGTCTGAAATAGGCAAAGGTAACTCGAAAATGCTATAGAAATATTAAGCACTACAAGAGACTGGTCGAGAAATAAACAAACTCCACTTCCTCTCGGATGTTTGTAGCCTTCAAAGATGCTTTGTTAAAAACAGGAAGACGAGGATGTGCCTAGTCCGTTTCTGATTGGATAAATGATCTGAGCGCTACCAAGGTAACAGCGGATAAGGGCGGAGCCAAGCAACTGACAGCATAAAACTTTGTTAGCTTCTCGCTAACTTTATTCTAGCTTCTGTTTAGCTATGTTATCAGCTTGAAAACGGCACCCCAGGATGCTCGAAAAGTAAGCCTCGTGGTTTTTTTACACCCTGTCAACTTCACAGAGTTTGACTATCTTAGTTCTTCAAGATAACTTGTGAAGCAGCTACTCTCAGTCAGCTGGACAGCTGCTAGCGAATGTTATTTTAGCTAACGTTAGCTACTCCATTCAGACGTATTCAGTAAATCGTCTAAAGCTTGACGTCTATCGAAAGTTACTTTGTTGCTGGCTAATTATAACACCTATTCGTGTTCTGGTAATTTTATCAAGATGAATTAAGAAGGCGACACGACGCTACATGGCGAGAGTGGCTGCTAACATACAAATCCGTGTTCCCCTTCTTAATTGTTGCCTTTTCCTCAGCAACTTTTGGTTCCCCTCGATGGCATGTGATTTTTGGGCTGCAGACTCAGCGTTAATAGAGATTTTTGTCTTATAGGTTAGAGTGTCATGGAAAGGATGATGGAGACCTGTGCAAAATGGCCAGTTCAGTAAGCGCATAATTCCATTTAAAATTATTCCTAACTTGGTTTGAAAGGAGAAAAGTGAGTTAGTTGGGAGCTACCAGTGTTGAACATGTATTACTTGAATCTGTTGTGTTATATTTAGGTGGTAACGATGAGCAGAACTGATTTCCGTGCACGGCTGCCACAGTTTTTGGAGGAGAGGATGCAGACCAGCATGGTATGAAATGGAAATTGAGTGCCTGTGTTTTGTACAAGAAATGAGGGCCCTGGATACAGTGTTATCAAATCGGGCGGTTTTCCACTCAATAGAGCTCGTTTTGCTTAGAGTTATACGGGTAATTTAATTGTGATGCAAAGTTGGACTAAAAACAATTTTACAAACGTGCTGTACTCTATGTAACTGTGCTGTCATGTGATCATATTATTGCCTCATCAGTCTTGTTTGTCTTCTAGCTTACAGGTGTATTGATTGGAGCTATGGTTGCAGTTGTGCTGATTGGAATTGTGGTGCTCTTCCTTTACAGGAGATTCAAACATGCCCGTGAGTCATCTGACCTCTTGCTGAACTTCATATTTATTCTATGATAGGTAGATAGCGATATAGATATATATCTCTATATTTTTTTTTTTTAGTCTTGCTGCAGAATGACATTTGTTGTTTATCTGAATTATATTTTTTGATTTTCCGACAAGGTAATCAACAACCGGGTGTACCTCACTATCGATTCAGGAAACGAGATAAAGTGCTTTTCTATGGAAGGAAGATCATGCGAAAGGTTGTCTTTTTCTTTTTTTCCCCTTCTCAGTTCTGTTGATGGCTCATACACACTCTCTTGGTATAGTCTACTAGTATAGTCTAGTAGATTGTTATCTGCTCTATAAAAACTAGTTAATTTTGCTTTTAATGCTTTTATGCCAACAGTTGATGTCCAGAAATACTTGATGTTAACATCTAGTTGTAGTTTCCTATTAATTTCATAGGCAACACTACTAAGACTATAGTTTCACCCTAATACACAATGACTGAAAATGCCTTCAGTAGTTTGGCTTGATGATAAATGACAAACAGCCTTTCTATGTTTAATACAGCAGTTTAAAAAAAAAAAAAAAATCAGTTTTAATATTTCTTAAGTAGAAGTACAACTTTGGATAAAATTCTTTTTCTGCGCGCAATAAACAAAATATATTTGAATATTGTTTTGTAGGTTAAGACACTCTCCTCGCTTCCTTCTCCATCCCATCCCTCGCCATCAAAGCAACCACAGCGCATACGAAAAAGAACCAAAGTTCTAAACATAGCCCGCAAGTATGATGAAAGAACACATTTTTAAATACTATGTACTCAAGGCTTTTTGTGAAATTAGTGTTTTATTTTTAAAGTACATGTTTGTTTGTTTTTCCTCCTGACAGAATTCTGAGGATCCGGAGAGACCCTCCCACCCTGCAGCCCAAGGAACCCCCTCCCTCCCTGCTGGAAGCTGATCTAACAGAGTTTGAAGTGCAGAGCTCGAATCTGCCTTCTGAGGTCCTGTATATGCTGAAAAATGTCAGGTAGGCAAGTCAATTTTGTCTGTGTGTGGGTTTTCTTTTTTTCCTTTTTTTTTTAAATTGCTTTTGTTCTTCAACTTGTAGGGTCTTGGGCCATTTTGAGAAGCCTCTGTTTCTGGAGCTGTGTCGACATATGGTGTTTATTGAGCTACAGGAGGGTGAAAGCCTGTTCAAACCAGGAGATGATGATGACAGCATCTACGTGGTCCAGGATGGAAGACTTGAGTTGTGCATACAAGAGAATGTATGTGAATGATTTGTTGTCTTCCATTTGACTCTCTCTTTAGGCTAATTTTGAAACTTAATTACCTTTGAAATTCTATTGCCTCTTTCTTTTTATGCAAGTAATATTGTGTTTTGTTTTTTTTGTTTTTTTTTATTCTTACTGACCTGTAGGGCAGGGCAATATGGCCTGTATATGGCATGTTTTAAATAAACATTTAAAAGTGCAAATTCCTTGCTGACAGTTTAACCAAAAGGCATTTCCAGTACAAATTGGCTGACATATCCTCAGCATAACCATGTATAATATCCACAAAACTAAAAAAGGTTTTATATACACACACACACAATGCGGTAATATTATGTTGAAGCACAGTACGTATTACTCCGCGAGGCTCCCGACTACGGTAGACATAATGCTCCGACAATCCATCAAGTGGTGCGGCTTCGTAGCTTAGCAAAGTCGAACTAAAGCACTTTTGACAGCTTTTTGAGTGCGGTGTACCACCTAAAATCGGTTTGGTAATAACGATGGCCTGCTTGCATGCTCTACCAAAAAATGTGCTTTGGTGTGTATCTGACAGATGAAAGCCCAAACCAGTTCCACATCATTGAGGTTGTACCAGTTTTACAAAACAATTCTGGTTCATCTGTTTCATTCAACAATCTGCTTTTGCTGTTCTCATTTTCCGTCGCCGCCATGTGCGTATGAAAACAAAGGCACTGCACATGCGTGTTTACCCATATTCCAACCCGATATTTCATTTTCTTATCATTGCCTAACATTATACTGGTATTACCGTGAATAGTATGATATGGCCCAACCCTACTGACCTGTGACATTACATCAATTTATATAGAAAATGGTAAATTCAAAAGTTGTATTGCAATTTTAACAACTGTGCCCACTGGTCATTATTAAAGTTCATTTTAAAAAGTGTGATGCAAGGTTGGCTCCAAACTGTACCTAATTTAATTTACATTCATTTTCAGCGCCTTTTCTGTTTTCCAGTTTTACGTCTAATGATAAAGCATGAACACCAGAGGACAGTAGAATAAATAGTAACTACTTTATTTTTGCCATCACAACAAGTCAGTGGCATCCCAATATGTTGTTGGCTTGCTTAAATTCCTGCTTTCATCCAACTAGATGTCTGCAGATTTGTTTAGACAGTGTGAAATATTTTTACCTTATTAATATTATTTTGTTGGCATCATGTCCTGTATTCTTCTTTTTTGTATTGCAGGATGGCACAGAATCAGTGGTGAAGGATGTCCTCCCCGGAGACAGCGTCCACAGCCTGCTCAGTATTCTGGACACTATCACTGTGAGCTCCTGTTTTTTCTCTCTAGGTTATGTCCTCATTTGCCTTCTGAAGTGTCTGTGTCAGTGTGATTTGTTTATTCATTACCTTCATGCCCCTGAAACAAAATTAATGTACTTTGTATTTGCTGTAATTTGTTTATTTAAAGCTGCATCTTTTCAACTTTGTTTTTCTCTTCTTAAAATACATCATTGTCATCCTTTTCACACACTCAGATTGATGTTGTTTGGAACTGATTGTGCAGTAATGAACTCAAACCACGTATGTAATGTATAGAAAAATCAGTTATTACAATAGAATAACTTTTTCATATCTTGTTACTTTGTTGCCATTGCATAGAAACCGTTTAAACACTATCACACTTGTATTATAGAGCTTTGAAGTGTTGACAGTTATTTAGGCCACATTAAAATGCCGCAAGCACAGGTACAGGTCACGTAATAAACCTTGGGGAAAGTATCCTTAGCCCAATTTATTACTTAGCTGTGAAAGATGTGGATGAGATTTCTGATTCTTATCTTCGATTTTGCCAGGGTTATCCAGCTCCATATAAAACTGTGTCGGCACGAGCTGCAACTCGCTCCACCATCTTACGCTTACCTGCTTCAGCCTTTGAGTCAGTGTTTAAGAAGTACCCTGAGACACTTGTACGCGTCATTCAGGTAACAGATTGCATTATGTAGTGTTTGTTTTTTCTCCAATTAAACATCTAATTTGGAGCTACAACATGCAACAATTAGCAGAATATACTACATATCATGTTGTAGCTAGGGTTTTTCTTTCTTCTTTTTTTTTTTTTTTCTTCTTCAGATAATTATGGTGCGCCTCCAAAGAGTCACCTTTTTGGCTTTGCATAACTATCTGGGCCTAACAACTGAGCTCTTCAATCTGGTAGGAGCAGAATTTGTTATAGGACACCTATAGTATTTATGTGCATACACATGGTCACGATGACTGTGTCACACAAGTTATGATGCAATTATTATTATTTCTTTACTTTTTTCCTTGACTGACAGGAGAGTCAAGCAGTGCCCTTGACCAATATAAACAATGTGATGGCAGAAGCAAATACTGGAAAGACTCGACGTCTCCACTTCCAGGACGAATTACCTGCCGGAACCACTGAAAACACTGCAGAGACGGGTCAAGCACACACACAAACATGCACTACATGCCGTTCAATTTCAGCTTTGTCTTGTACTGAAACTGATCCAGTGCTGGCACTTGACTTTTGCAGATGGTGTAAAGGACAGCCATTCAACCAGGAAGCTGCGATCCACCTCTATGCCCACTGAATGCACAGGTGGGTCACTGCCTTGGACATAAGCGATCATCAAATGCCACATGGCTGTATTAATTTCCTGCACAGATGTACTCGTTATCCTAATCCTTTGTTTTCTGAGTTACAGGTAATGACCTGAGCATGGCCTGCGAACGAGCTCGAGTTACCATTGAGGAGGCTCCGTCAAGTCCTATCACTCACAAAGTAAGGTCTGCTTTTTACATTGAAGCGTGGTGACAGGTCTTGTGTGTAAATGTAACACAATAGCACAGTATCTGCTGCATCTTACCTACTTCCTCCATAGTAGTTTCTCTCCTGTGCCTGTCTTTGTAGTCTAGTCTGAAGAAGAGTGTGACAATGCAACACACACCATCTGAAGTATTTCACTATACAGACAGTGGAGGGCACGCTGATGCTACCTATCTTGGTAAAAGCAGTGCAATCCTCCAAGCTGCTAAGAAAGACCTGCTGGGACTCATCCAGCTGCAGGTGAGGGGTTAATTGGAGAAAATTCAGCTGGTGTCAGTGTTCTGATCCTTTCAATGCACCCTTTTAAATTTATTTTTGTGGCATGTTAAGTGGGAAAATGTTAAATCCACAGTCTTGTCATCATAAGTGGATATTTAGAGTGTCTTTTTCTATTGCAGGACCCTAGTCTGCTTGAAGGCAGAGTAACCGTCCACCATGTCAAAGCTGGCTCTGTGGTAGCTCGTCAGGGAGATCAGGTTGGAACAACAACTTAGAACCTAGCTACTTTTCATTCTGTTTAATATTTTACTTCATTTCAGCTCTTGATTAATTTATGCCTCCACTGGACAGTGTCCATGCATTGCAGAGGGTCGACTTGGGAAACTAGTGTGCATGTAAAGTTGTGTCCATGTGAACTTGCTTGTGGGAAGAATTAGAATGCGGCCCCCTTATACTATCATATGGTTAAAGGCTATCCTGAGTCATACGCAAGAGGGGAAACAGGTTAAGCTTATAAAGTAAACAAACTAATCAGTCATTTAAAAATCTAAGGGATGACTGGGAATGACTTGCCTGTAATGCTTTCAACAGTAGAATTTGAATTTCAACACAGGTATTACTCATCTTAAAAATCATGAATTCAGTATTTCGCCACCTGATTGTTAACAGCATTCAGAGTCGGACTGTTAAATCTGAGCATTTTCTCTCAATCGTTCCCTCTTGGTGTTTTAGGAGGTGAGCATCCACTTCGTGATTTCTGGCCTCCTCCATGTTTACCAGCGGATGATTGACCGTGAAGAAGAATTGCGCCTGTTTGTAACGCATCCCGGAGAGCTTGTTGGTCACCTTGCTGTTCTGACCGGAGAGCCCCTCATATTTACAGTTCGAGCTCAGCGAGATTGCAGCTTCCTCTCTATTTCCAAAACACATTTTTATGAGTGAGTGACCTGGACACACATCCTCACACTGTTGTGATGTTCAGCACTGTAGAGTTGGAGGGGAAAACAAAGATGGCTACTTCTACTTTGTCATTTTGTGGATTCTTCTTTATTCTTTAGGATAATGCGAGTGGAGCCCAAAGTGGTGCTGAATGTTGCTCATGCTGTGGTGAAGAGGATGTCATCTTTTGTCAGGCAAATAGACTTTGCTCTTGACTGGATGGCTGTCGAAGCTGGCAGGGCTGTTTACAGGTATTCCTCTGCTGACCTTGTGTCTCATGTGTGAAATCAACTCGTAACACTGCAGGCATTACTTGGTTCATGTGGGACAGGTTAATAAATACTAATCGAGGGAGGGGAAGCTGAATTTGGAAATGTGATTGTGAGTTGTTTGGAGTAGACTGAAGTTATCTGTATTTTTTTCTTTTTGCAGGCAGGGAGAGAAATCAGACAGCACTTTCATAGTGCTGAGTGGTCGACTGCGCTCAGTAATCATGAAGGAGGATGGCAAGAAAGAGTTGATAGGGGAGTACGGACGTGGTGACCTGATTGGAGTGGTAAGCACCGTGACAGCCAGAGGGAAGACAGCTGGGGAAGAGTTGATGGAAGACTATTAATATCCATGTTGTATCAAACAACACTAGCTGTTTGTTTTCATATAAGAACCTGTTAAAAGGTTAGATATAAAAAAAAATGTTAACAATGTTAATATCACAAATGGAACTGCCTATTAGCTGTCAGTATACTGCATATGGCTGATGAGACTGGATTTCCTGTATGTTCTACTTTCAGTAAATACAGACTAAGACCAGTACATCTTGGGATATATTTAAACAAAGGGGGGAAAAAAGAACAAAAAATGTAGCCAAAAGGCAGCTGAAATAGAATATGCATTAAAAAAAAAAATCCGGATAATTATATCTTTTTCATGCTCTTTGTCTCGGGCTCTTTTTGGGACAGCTAAAGTGCATTTAGACAAAAGCATGCACTAAATTCATTTGCCAGACTACCAGAGGAGTGTGGGTGTTGTTAACCTTCAATACTGGTCAAAAGATTTGGGTCGTAATAAATGGATTGTGTGAAATTACTGCACTTCATATTACAATCAAAGGGAAAATGGGGGGGGGGGGCAGCATGACTTTGGGATACATTTTTATACAAACATGATTTGATGACAATGATCAAATCTGATTCTAAGATATCTTCTAAATATTTTAATAGTTCTGCCAAGTTTTTCTCAAATTAAACTCTATATGGTATTTTCAGCCTGTGTAAAGCAAAGTCACTTGGTTTAACTCATCCACCTCTCTGTCAGCTGGTGTGACTGGTTCAATACTTCTAATAATACCTGGGTTAATGGATCCTATGGTTACTGTTACCTGGAGGAGAGACGCTGTCATTGGAGCTTCTGTGATAGTGATTGTGAGACAAATTTAGCATGGCTCAGATGTCAGTTTTAGATGAGGGGTAGAGGTTAATTTTAGCCTTTTAGCTTCGGATGTATTCTTATTTATTTGTTTATTTATTTTTAATCGAAGGAGACAATCAATGTCTGTTCAGAATATACAGTGCCTGCCCTAAATGAAATAATTGATACAGAAATGGCAAATTCCAGGTATAAATTCTGTACTATTATTTATAAAATTATAACAAAAATGTTGATATAATTATTTATTAAGATGTCCAATTAGTTATTTACTTGCATTCCTGGATAGGCTTTGTTTGGATTTTGTGTAATTAATGACTTGTCTGTGCGCAGGTAGAGACCTTGACCCGTCAGAACAGAGCGACCACAGTACACGCTGTACGAGACTCTGAGCTGGCCAAGCTACCAGAAGGTGCACTTTGCTCTATCAAGAGGAAATTTCCTCAGGTAGGCCTAATCTAATGTGTTAAATTCATCTCATTTGAAAACAATTCTGTTAAAGTAATCCTTTTTACTGGAGAGAACAAGTGCTATTGCCTCACCCGTCCCTTTCCTTTAAACAAAAAAAGACTTGAAGTAATCATGAAAATAATACAGATAATTAATACATTTAATCAAACTAATAAAAATTAACATGTTGCATTCACTGAAACTCATCACAATAAACATTTAAAATAAAATCAGGAAATGACTTTGTACTGCAGAATCTGAGTAACAGGGCTGATTATAAAATGTGCATCTCAGGTTGTCACCAGGCTGATCCACTTACTCGGACAGAAGATACTGCAGCAGGTCAATGGTCCTCTGACAGGTGTGTACATCTGTGTGCTATGCTGCCTATTTTGCAGGCTCTTTCCTGGCTCAGACATACTGGCAGTTTTTGTTGACGTACCATAAAGGGAGTGATTGTGTGGCACATCTGTTTGTTAATGGATAAACAAATATCTTGTGTTTAATTTGATACTGTTTGTAATTAATAAGGTTTGTAATTTTTCTTTGGCTCTTGCTAAAAACTTCTCAGAAAGTCCTTTATGTAGGGGCTGGGAAACAAACAAACTTTGGATTGAACATATGCATGGTCTACACATGTTTTAATTGGTTAGGTTCTCCCATCATTTCTGGTATTAAATCTGTTTTTCACCATTTGCAAATCTGTAACACATCTCCAGCTCGCAGTTTGGCCCTGCACACACCAGGAAGTAAGTGGGATGCAGGAAACCAAGCCTCCAACCTCTCCACTGTGGCAGTCCTGCCAGTATCAGAAGAGGTGCCTCTTACTGCCTTTACTCTAGAGCTGCAGCATGCACTCCTTGCAATAGGTAAGAATGGAAAGAGATATGGAAGCTCAAATTTGGCTTATAATCATTCACTGCTGTTCTCGACACAGAAAACGCTTCAGGTCATGGATGATTGTTTATTTTAAACATATGACCAGCCTACTGCTGCTCTTCACCCAGTCTGTTGCCATTTTCCAAAACTTCTTATCGAGGACATGGAGGCATGATTAGAGGGGCTGCCATGATGGAAATGCTCTCCCTTTAAGAATTCTGGATTCCTATTTGCATCCTAATTTGAACTGTAATTGAACCAAAATCAAATCACTTTCAGCTGTCTTTAACCTGGACGTAACACCTCCTTGAAGTAGACATTCATGGGTGTAATCTATCATCTCTCACATAAAGGTCCTACTCTTCTACTGACAAGTGGTATTATCAAACAGCGTCTTGGAGCTGCTGCACTTGACAGGTATGTTTTAGGCCATATTCAAACATTTTATGCAATTTTGCAGGTCCAATCTTCTCTTATTCAAACCTCAAATAAAATGAGTATTTTTCAGTGTCTTACTGCTTTCTGTTGGTTTTTATTTTCTTTGTGCTTTGTCTTTCACGCTCATTAAATTCTGCTAAAATTTGCTCTATTGGCACAAGAGGAAAATGGATGTCTTGGATGCTGCCAGCAAAGCAATGCTGCCTGTCATTAATGGACTCCTTTCCTCTTTAGTGTCCATGAGTACCGTCTGTCCAGCTGGCTGGGCCAACAAGAAGACATCCATCGCATAGTTCTTTACCAGACTGACTACACACTGACCCCGTGGACACAGAGGTGCATCCGTCAGGCTGACTGCATCATTATTGTGGGATTAGGCGAGCAGGACCCTACTGTAGGGGAGGTGAGGTGTTCACTGGTTCCCAGGAGAAGAGAGAGGTGTATTACTAGGAGCTGTTAGAGCTACACTTTCAAATCATGCAAAGACACTCCCAAATTACTGTGAAGCTACATTCACAATAATTTGTGAATGTGGCTTCTTGTCACCTCTGCCAGCAAATCAGAAAAATACCTGAAAGCGGCAGTGTGGTGAGATGCACCTGCAGGGTGTTACACCCCGGCCTAGGCAACCGGAGTGCAACACGAAAAAAGTAAAAATAAAGAAAAAAAAAAACACACACAAAAAACCCCACTAAAGCTCACCACCAAAATCCCGAAACGAAAGTATCGACAAATCTATTTATAACAAAACACCAAACTATTTACAACACGGGGGAGATCGCGACCATGACACACTGAAACACAGGGTTTAAATACCTAGAGGGAGCAATCAGGAAAATGGACAACAAGAGGGAAACACAGCTGGGGCAACTCAGAACTGACGAGACAAGGGAAACGTAAACTGAAAAGACTAAGATAACACAGACTTTCAAAGTAAAGCAGGAAATACATAACAGTCACGCAAAAACAAAACACTGACAACACCGAAACGTAACAAGGGTAAATAACTGAGTTAACAAAGATTCTGCAGTTCATTAAAAACAGTTTTGTATGAAATTGGCAAGTTTGATACTGGAAGCTTTCTGGTTTCTGTTTTGTTCAGAAATGACTTGGACAAATCTTTGACTTCATGCAGGTAAACAGTTCATGTGGAGAATAATCTCAAAAGCAATGAGCTGCCCCTTTTTTTTTTTTTTTTTTTTTTTTTTTTTTTTTTAAATAAATTGTGTAGTCTGCTTGTGTAATCTGTCCCTGTATAATTGTATCTCCATCTTTTATTTTATCTTTCAGGGCACACATGAAAGGTGGTGTATATGTTACAGACACGCTATACCTTAAAAAGATGCAGGGCCTGTTGGTCACACAAGAATGCCTGAACCAGAACATTATTTATTTAAAATACATATTTAGTGGAACTTTTTTTTTTTCTGCTTATTTTCACTCCAGTTTTTAAAGATAACAGAACATTGTATTTTTTCAGATATGATTAAGAAAAGTAATTGTTTGTTTCATGAAACCTTTGCAATAATCCAAAAATTTATAAAGGATTTGCACAAGTTTGCCGCCCCCCCCCCCCCCCCCTTTTATTTATTTATTTTTTTCTCTTCTCTTCTCTCTTCTCTCCCCCAGGGACTCAATTCCTATAGTTCATAAAATGTTCTAAAATATCTGTGCTGCTTTCTCTGTAGTTGGAGCGTATGTTGGAAGGAAGTGCAGTGCGTGCGCAGAAGCAGCTTGTGCTGTTGCACAGAGAAGATGGTCCTGCACCCAAAGGAACCGTAGACTGGCTCAACATGCGAAGCTGGATTTCCAGACACCTCCATCTTGCCTGTCCCCGAAGGGTCTTCTCCAAACGAAGCCAGCCCAAACTGGTGAGAATGGAAGACATGGCCAGAATGTGCTGTGTGTCTAAAAGCCCCCCCCCCTTCAGATCCACCCTCAGCTTCGCATTTTGTAGTTTTTCTTATTTCCTGTCTTTCAACATCAGTACATTCATTCTTATCCCACTTGTTTCATCATCTTCTTTTAGCAGTACTTTGCTTTTTTTGCAGTTGGAGCTGTATCAGCGTGTGTTTGAGAAACCAGCAGATCGCCATTCTGACTTTTCCCGCCTGGCTCGTGTTCTTACAGGCAATGCTATTGCTCTTGTCCTGGGAGGAGGAGGGGCCAGGTAATGTTTGTCACATGCTTGTTTCTCATCATAATTTTAAAGACGACATTATACAACATCAGCTCCTAATGATGCTGGTTATTTATGTCAGTCTTTTCTTTGTAAAATTTTTCACTTTCCATGTTTGTTCCCCCACCCTTCTAACCAGGGGTTGTTCTCAAGTGGGTATAATGCGTGCACTATGCGAAGCTGGCATCCCCGTAGACCTAATTGGCGGAACATCAATTGGCTCCCTGATGGGCGCTCTATATGCAGAGGACCGTAGCCACAGTCGCTTGAGGATAAGAGCTAGAGAATGGGCTATGGTAAGCGTCAAAGTGGCAATTGCTGTAGTATTTCAGATCTAAATCTTTCTGAATGCACTGACATCTGCTTTGCTTTGTTTTCCATAAACTATTCAGACATTGTCCCATTCTTTCTTTAAAAGTCACTTCTGAGGCAGTTACCAGAACTCCAAGTTCAACCACAGTATAATTGTTTTGAGTTTTCGTTTTTTTTCTTTCCCCCTTCTAATGTTGCTTAAAAAATAAATAATAAAATGGAGGTGTGGTTTCCTGGAATGACATTGAGCAGAGAAGTCTTGAATTTGATCAGTGTCAAACTTTTAATGATAGCAATCTAGAGTATGTTTTAAACTTGCTTTAAACTGGGTTAGTTATACATGGATGTGAGACTTTCTTCCTGAAATGATTTAAGTCTAATCCAGTTTAGATCTCAGTTCTGCTTTTAATTTGATAAACCATGCTGAGCACATTAACCACCATTTCATATCACGTACAAGTCCTGTTCCTGCCATTGAGTAGCTCTCTGCCTTAGAATGACTTGGCCTACATCCACGCATCGTTTTCTCTCAGTTTTGGCCTCCCGTCCACACTGAGACGGCACCGAAAGTAAATGCAGCGTTTTCAAAACGCTCTCGAAAACTCATACATTTGAAGACTGTTCTTATGCGTCGCAGTGTGGACAGCGAAAATGGAGACTTTCAAAAACGATAATGCATGTTAGTCATGTGACCAATTAAACAAAGATAACGGAGGGCATTATACAGCAATTGTTTTGTTTGCGCTTAATTTTGACAGCCCTATTAAAGATTAATATCAGTTTGTTTGCTTCAGATCGCTTTTCTTCAAATTCTTTAATTCTCACTTGCTTTTGCAACTTTGTACTTTTGTGTTACTCGCAGCAACAACTCCACCTCATTGTTAGTCCATTTAAAAAAAACAAACAAACAAAAAAACTGTGCTTTTCCTCGACATTTTGCCATGACGTTTCAAAGAGCCGGAAAGTAAATAAATGGCAGACAGAAATGAGGCAGGCTGAATCTTCTTGCGTCTCACGCATGCGCAGGACTGGAACGTAAGCGTTTTCGGCCGTTTCAATGTGGACGCAGAACTCTGTGAAAACGACTGAAAACGCTAATGTGGACGCGGAGCGTTTTCTGAATCTATTCGGGCTAGTGTGGACGTAGCCTTAGATGTAACACTTCAGCTGTATCCCTATTTAGTATGCATCGATCTGTGTTTGCAAGCTCCGCTCATTCTTATGTTCACTTACTGCATGTGGAAAAGACACAATAATGTAAAAAGTTATCACAGTGATCAACAAGGAAAGGGAGTACTCTGAAACTGTGCCATGTTAGGTAACCCTTTAACCCTAGATGGGGATGTCTAAACATAAGTCCCGGGGGCCAGAATCAGTCCACTATAATTTCATAAGTTTTCCTATTGGTAAAGACTACCCATCCATCAAAGTAATTAACTAACAGGTAAACAGTTAAATGACAGGAAAGTAAATTTTTCAACTATTGCCTGTGTCCTGGACTGCCTGTGTAATGAACTATCGTAACTTTTTCTTTAACTTAACACATTTATCATGTTTCACTGGTCCAACCTGCTAAGATCAAAGTGAATTTGACATCACTGTCCTGGGTTTTCTGCTCTAAAAGTTAGCCCCACCTCACAAGTTGACAGTGTTGATGTGTTATATCTTAAATCTTAGCTAGAACACATGAAAGTTAAACATGCAGGTAATGTTACAGATGAGCATTTTAGCTTACAAGCTGGAGTGAACAAATTGGCCAAGGGTGTGGGGTGTGGCGTCAAAATTAGTTTTGCAGTATTTTGAAGGCATTGAGGCAAAATGCCAGAAGTAGCTTTATAGTGTAATACTCGTGACACAGTATTGACAACTAGCAGGGCTTGTTACCGGTATTGATACCGGTATTTTGGATGCTATGATATGGCAAAACTGTATAGTCAATATTGTTCAAATGATTGAGAAATGTACACTTGTCAGACAAAATATGACAAAAAGTGTGTGGGGTTTTTTTTTTTTTTTTTTTTGCGCAGTCCTGGGTATAAGGTGAGAATTGTATTAAAATGAAGTTCAACTTTTAGGGATTAATTCTGCTTTGCACTTAAGCAAAAAGATCTTGAGTGGCTTAGAGGTGGGAAACATTTATTTGAACCTCGTTTTAATTTGACTCTTTTGGCTTTTCCTGTAGGAAATGACTTCAGTATTTAGGAAGGTCTTGGATTTGACATATCCAATCACATCCATGTTTTCTGGTGCTTCCTTCAACTCTGGCATAAACAACGTCTTCAAAAGCAAACAGATTGAGGTGAGCTAAATGACAGTAGGTGTGACCCAGCTGTTGGAATACTGATCTGAGGCCAGTGTAAATTCTGTGTCATGTAGGACCTTTGGATCCCATATTTCAATATCACAACTGACATCACTGCCTCTGCCATGAGAGTACACACTGATGGTAAATACAGTGTTCAGTTTATTTATTTTGAAAGAATCATTCTGGTCTTCATTGAGTTTTCTGAATTGTTTTTTTGTGGTCATAGATGAACTGACTCTTTTTAATAGTCTGATTAATTTTCGGTTGATTCATATTGGTTGCTTGCAGTTAGGCTTTATGCCTTTTAAGTAAGTTTAAGTTGCTTGTTTGTTATTTGAGGTTCTCTATGGCGGTATGTCCGTGCTAGCATGTCTCTATCGGGATATCTCCCTCCTCTGTGTGACCCGAAAGATGGACACCTGCTGATGGATGGAGGCTATATCAACAACCTGCCTGGTTTGTTACATTCAGTTTGTACCTTCCCTTATTAAGTATCAAAAGTAGCCGTACTTTGATGTAGTTGCTCAGCTGTTTGCTTATAGCAATATATTTTTAATTTTACCAGTACTGTATGCTGTTTGTCTTGATGTCTTCTTCCCCTGATTCTCCCAGCTGATGTTGCGCGCTCCATGGGGGCCAAAGTGGTAATAGCTATTGATGTGGGCAGCCGGGATGAAACAAATCTCACTAATTACGGCGACTCACTCTCAGGCTGGTGGCTGCTATGGAAACGCCTTAACCCCCTTGCTGAGAAAGTTAAGGTGATGGATTGATTAAGAGTAAAGACACACCATGCTGTGCAGCAATGTTTTTAATTCTATCAATAAAAATAAGGATATTTTTGGAAATCATTTCAGTGATTTATAAGTTAATTTCCACAGGTGCTAAACATGGCAGAGATTCAGACTCGGCTGGCCTATGTGTGCTGTGTGAGACAGTTGGAGTCTGTGAAGAGCAGCGATTACTGCGAGTATATCAGACCTCCAATCGACAGATACCGTACACTAGAGTTTGGCAAGTTTGATGAAATTGCTGTAAGTTTCAGAAATTTGTTTTCACCTGAACTCTTTTACCCCTGATCATGAACAAGTATTGAAACTTTCAGATGTTGTAAGACAAAAGTTTTTCATTATCTGAAACACTAGACCAGGGGTAGGCAACTCCAGGCCTCGAGTGCCGGTGTCCTGCAGGTTTTAGTTCGCACCCTGGGTTAACACACCTGAATCAAATGATTAGTTCATTACCAGGCCTCTGGAGAACTTCAAGAAATGCTGAGGAGTCATTTAGCCCTTTAAATCAGCTGTGATGGGTCATGGACACATCAAAAACCTCCAGGACACCGGCACTCGAGGCCTGGAGTTGCCTACCCCTGCACTAGACCAACTTTTAAAAATAACTTTTTTGGCAAATAGAAAATGGTACTGATATGTGAATATGTTTGTGTGATTTTTAGGAGGTGGGGTACCAGCATGGCAAGACTGTGTTTGATGTGTGGCGTCGCAGTGGTGTGGTGGAAAAAATGCTGAAAGACAGACATCAAGAAGAGTTCCACAACACGCAAAGCAGAAGCAATGTAAGGATGTTGGCAGTGAACAACACATGGACATACACTATCCAATCCAATTTTATTTATAAAGCAGTTTAAAATACCCAGCACAGGAACAAAGTGCTGTACAGAAAATAAGTTAAAACAATAGAATAACAAAAAACAGCAAAATAAATAAATAAAACACATAAAACATAAAATTAAGACAGCCCTATGTTAAAACTGCATCGAATCACCTAAAAACAACTAAAATAAAAAACCAACATCTCATGTGGTGTCAAAGGCCAGGATAAAGAGGTGGGTTTTCAAGAGTGACTTAAAAACAGATAAAGAACTGGCCTGTCTAATCTCTAAAGGAAGCTCGTTCCACAGTTTGGGAGCTGCTACAGCAAAAGCACGATCTCCTCTAAGTTTACGCCCAGTCCTGGGTATCTTCAGGAGCAGCTGATCAGCTGACCTGAGAGAGCGGGTGGGTGTATAAGGCTGTAGCAGCTCGGAGAGATAAGATGGAGCTAGGCCATGGAGAGCTTTAAAAGTAAATAAAAGAATTTTAAAATTAATCCTAAAAGAAATGGGCAGCCAGTGAAGTGAAGCTAAAACGGGGGAAATGTGCTCAAACTTTCGAGTGCCTGTTAAAAGACGAGCTGCGGCATTTTGCACCCTCTGTAGATGACTAATATATAATGCACTGACCCCAATATAAAGTGCATTACGGTAATCCAGCCGAGTGCTAACAAAGGCGTGGATCACTGTCTCAAAGTGCTGCCGTGAAAGAATTGGCTTTATTTTTGCCAGCTGCCTGAGGTGAAAGAAGCTAGATTTTACTACTGCCTTAATTTGATTATCAAACTTCAGATTACAGTCCACTTTGACCCCCAGGTTTGTGACAGTTGGCTTAACATACTGTGCCAGGGAATCTACATACACATTGGGGGTCTCAGTGGAGCTACCAAAAACCATCACCTCTGTCTTTTTATCATTGAATTTTAAAAAGTTAACAGACATCCAAGCCTTAATGTCATCGAGACACTGAAGTAATGGCTGTGTAAGGTATCTGCCTTTTTTCTTTAGAGGGACATAGATCTGACAGTCATCAGCATAAAAGTGGAAAGGAATGCCGTGCTTTCTCAGTACAGAACCAAGAGGAAGCAGATATAAAGAGAAGAGGAGGGGGCCTAGAACTGAGCCCTGTGGGACACCACACAAGAGGGGAGCGGAGGACGACACATAGTCACCAAGGCTGACACAAAAAGTTCGCCCCGTCAAGTAGGACCTGAACCACTTCAGTGCTGTGCCCCTAATGCCCACCCAGTGCTCCAAACGAGAGAATAAAATGGCATGATCCACGGTATCAAACGCAGCTGTCAAATCTAAAAGCACAAGAACAACACAGTCCCCAGCATCAGTCGCTAAAAATATGTCATTAAAAACTTTTTAAAAGGACTAGAACATGAAAGAGTTCAATAAAAATCAACAGCAGAGTATAGACTTTTCTTTGATGTAAAACCACAAAAATATGGTGATGCAATACAATATAGTATATTAAACTTAATCAAGTTGTTTTAAAATGATTTGCTTTAGGGTTGTAATGACATTGAAAACTTTTGTTCTCTAGCTTTTAGCAGCCAGATTTTGAGATGCAAATTAAAAATGAAATACTAGTAAGTAGCCATATTCAAATCTCACTCCTCTGAATCCAATGTAAATGCAACAAATGGACTTGTAAGCAGTCCTATTACAAATCCCTTTATAAGAATACAGCTGTTAACAAAATGTGTCAGGAAATGATGAGAGGGTATAAAAGCTATTTCCTACAAAAGGGAAGCTCGAGGAGGAGAACACTTCTCTGCTGTAGTTTATGGTCTTGAGTAATCTTACGAGTCTGACTAATTATCTTCAAAATCCATGTTCCTTGCATCCAGAGTTTAATAAATAAATGGTATCTTAAAGTGAGCTTAACACCCCACTTGCAGTCCTTTCACATTGAATTGACCAGTTGGTTGGTTAATTATTTTGGGATCATTTTCTCACATTTTATTGGTTGTGCTATATGACTTGCTGTTAACAGTGCACCACTTTAGACCTTAAGCTCTTTTTTTTTTTTTTTTTTTCTGATAAAGTAATAACAAAACTATGAATTTGCTTTTAATGTACACAAAAATAGATTTTTGTGCACCAGATTTGTTCCAAGCAATGTCACAGAAAGACAAAGCTCCTAACCAAAAGATGACGAGAATGATGAAGAAGTTATTTACTCCCAGTTTGAACAACAACACAAGGATGAAGGGTAAAACAGCAGGACTCACACTGGCAACCTCCCCCTCCCTGATAACAGGCAACAGAACAATTGCTGAAAACAGGATGGAGCCACTTTTATGATTGCAGATCTGAGGCCGTAATGTTTAAGACTAAATGGCTTCTGTTCTCATTCTTTTAAACAATAGGCATCCCACACAGTTAATGAATGCATTTCTATTTTCAGATGCTACTGGAGAGTACAACAACCAGGGGATGCAATGCTTCTCCTTCTGTGATACATTTGATACTATTTATTTGTATGGATGCACAAAATGCAGATCAAGACTTAAAAACATAACCAAGGTTTTGGGACTAGCCGAGCTTTTAAAAAAGGCAAAACCAGATGTGCTTCACTGAAAAGCTGAAATTGCACAAAAGTCTGCAGCAGATTTTTTTTTTTCATGCAGTTAGTTTCCATTATACTTTGCTGTGTGTTGGAAATTACAGCAATCTAGAGGAGGACAACTCCATTATAGTGTTTCTTGGCACACAGTTTGGAAGCGTATTCAAAGACAAAATTCCATAATGCCTCCTCAGTAGTCCCTGTAACTGACTGTGGCTCTTTTTTTCTTTTTTTTTAAAAGGTGGTGACATGTCCCAATGCTTCCTTCACTGACCTGGCAGAAATTGTGTCCCGCATTGAGCCCGTCAAACCTCCTCTTGTGGATGGTAAAACTACTGACACACACTCCAACACTGCAGCTTTCAGCCACACTCAAAGTACTTTTTAAGTACGCTCATGTCTCCATGTTTGTGTTTGTCATTCTTGACCTAATGAAAAACAAATCAACCCCACAAACAAAAGGTCATATTTTATTAGGTCAGAATTCTAACAAGTCAGGAGACTGACTTGTTAGCCTCAGTGTAAAACCTGCTGACGGAAAAGGAACGTGTTTTTATTGTGCAATTTAGTAACTAAGCATTTACAAACTTGTTCTTATTCCTGTTCTCTCTATTTATAATGAATTTGTCATCCATCACTCATCAAAGTCCACCCTGTATGACATTTCTAATGTTCTGACTTATGCACCTGCACACCCACGTGTATTTGTCACCATTCTACACTCCAAATATTCCAGTTTATTCACCCACAGTGTGCTTCCTGTCCCCCACTCTTTCCTTGCATCAGAAGAATCCGACTACCACACTGACTATGAAGAGGATGCACTGGAGAGTGCTCTCTCTGACATGGAGACGTATAGTCGCTATGGAGAGCACACCGAAGGGGAGGAGACGGCTGACACGGTGCGAACTTGTGGTAGTAAGATTAGAAACTGTGGGCTCTCTTTAAAGAGAAGAAGAGCAAGCAACCACAGTGAGGAATTTGTTTTTTACTCATGTCTAAAACAGGCTTTTCAGGTTCCATTATAATTAATTGTATTGTTTTGCAACACAAATTTCCATTATTGCAAAGGTTTGTCTGGCTTACAATGACAACACACTTGATCAGTCCTCTCGGTAAAAGGATTTTCATAAATCACTTCTTGGGAAATCAGACCATCCTGCTGGCTACTATTCAAAGTCAGATTGAGGTTCATACTGGAGTCTGGCCAGTTCATGCTTTAAAAGTGATTAATATCATTAAAATTTTGAAATTAATTGGAAGCCATTGCAGGGGCACCTAGTTCAACTAAATTGATATCATTTAGAAGTTGGGGCTTGAGAACATTGTATACCTGCAACAATACAATTCAGGTTGTGTTTTGTATTTATTTATTTTATGGCTGTCTGACAATTTAAACATTCATTTTTAGATTTAACAAAGAAAAATGGGGATGACTATGCACGCCTCAACCTGATTCTCAGGATGTAGAACTGGATGGGAGATCGACATGCTCCATTACCCCGCCCATCAGCTGCCACCATCAGTTTCCGGATATCCCTAACAGTTCACTGGAAGCGATGTCAAACCAGCAAGTAAATTCCAAGTAGTCTATTTTTGTGAATGGTGGAGTAATAAAAGTTGCTTAAACAGGTTAGCACAATGGAAGCATTCTGTCTTTGCTACATTTTACCCTCCAGTGTGAAAGACCAGACTCTACCTGCAAAACTTGTCATTTTGTCGTGTGTGTGTGTGTGTGTGTGTGTGTGTGTGTGTGTGTGTGTGTGTGTGTGTGTGTGTGTGTGTCTTTCATTTCTGCCAACGCCTCTCGTTATCGATACAGGGAAAAAAATGAGCTAGCAACATAGGGTTGACAAGCAATTTCTCAAACACTGCAGAATAAGCGAAGCACAAACTTCTAACCTCTTTAGTCACCCTTCATGCAGTCATCTCACTTTCATTTCCACTACACTGTTTAACATACCTGCATTGTTTGACTTGTGTGTTTTTTTTTTTTTGTTTTTTTTTGTTTTTTTTTTAAACAAGCTGAATTATATCAAAAGGTATTTTAAGTAGCAGTTATCTGGACTGTTAGACAGTGAAATGCCAACATGTCCAGCCTTTGAGTTTGAAACTTTGTTCTGGCCATGTTGGATTGGAGCTTAAAATATTTTCAGTGGTTGCAATCCACTTCAAAAAACTAGTTTTCCCCCTTTTCTGGTGAGAGCCCCCCCCCCCCAAAAAAATAAATAAATCTGCTTTGAGTCTGATGGAGACTGATGAAATCTGTAGCTCAACTTGTCTCTACATAGTTTATCCACTGAAATATGTGCTTGACCAAGTGTAGGTTGTTTTTGTTTTGCTTGTTTGTATTTTTGTTTTGTTCTTAGAGCTAGGGTAAATTATTATTATTTTTTAATTAAAAACAAGTTATCTGTGCATACAGATTTTTTCAATGTAGTCAAAATATATATTTAAAGAATATATACATATTTTATATATGTGCCAATTATGTTGGCCTTCTCTATTAAGAGTTGTTCAGTCATTCCAAAAATGCAATTCAATGCACAATCGGTTAAGTACATAGCTTTGATTAACATGCGTACTTGTATGACACAATTAAATTAATACACTGCTAATTTAATCTACATAGTAACAAAAAGATGACTCAGAGGAAGGATCTTCGCCAAGACTAATACTCCAATAAAACATTTTTCAAAAACCACCATGCTCAAATTCATGTTATTTAATAGTAAAGGAGTACTGTATTTTTCAGACCATAAGGCGCACTGGATTATAAGGCACACTGTCGATGAATGGGTCTGTTTTCATACATAAGGCATACCGACTTCACTTGCAGCTGCTCTATTCCCATGTTGTTGCAGACTAACCTCGTATTGTGGATGGATTATCTCAGTTGTTCTCCTGACTGAAGTTTGGTCCATTTACAGCATCCTGCCATGCGATTTCATTTGTCGCTAACCATCGGGAACCCTCACGTTAACCTTACATGTTACTCGAGTGGGGAAAAAAGTTAGCGTTCATCCTCCAGCTTCACTGTGTTTATGTTATGCTAACATAGCTGTGTCGCTAGCAATCATGTAGCAAATCATTATACCAAGTAGGCCGATTCAGTAACCCTACAAACGTCACTGCTTTTTAGTTTTCTGTCTTCATTTATGTTGGAAGTGATGGCAGAGCTGTACGTTTTAGTTTTTTCAGAAATCTCTCAGTCAGAACATGGTAGCCTACATCATGTTTAGGTGGAAACTAGCGAGCTAACTTCCTGCTAACTTCTAACTCAGTTAAATTTAATAAATTCTGTTTTCATGGATGCCTGGATGCTAAAATTAATCGTTATACCTGGTAAAGTAGCAACGCTGATAATTTTTTTTTTTTTTTTTTTTTTTTTTTTTTTTTTAAAGATGAAAGAATTTAGACAGTTTTGAACTCTCAATGATGCCGCAGTGTTCGTTTGATTTTGGGACCTGAAGCGAACAGAGGTTTGGCTCCTGACTACGGTAGCCGTAATACTACCATCAAGCGGTGTGGCTTCATAGCTTACTAAAGTCGTACTAAAACATTTTTGGAAAGATTTTTGAGCGCCGTGTTCCACATAAAATTGGTTCGAGGTCAGTAAGCACAACCAGAATTCATACATACGGCGCATCGGATTATAAGGCGCACTGTCGGTTTTTGAGAAAATTAAAGGATTTTAGGTGCGCCTTATAGTGCGGAAAATACGGCTATGTAAAAGATGAAATGACAAAAAGATGGTGTTCTTTACATGGAATCCTAAAGTTTGATTTGAAGTCCTGTGTTAAGTCTGTGCTGTAGCTGCACCATAGCCTTAACATGCAGCTTTACAAAAATATAACTTCATGTACACATCATATGCTGTACAAAGTATATTTATTAGCACAATAAATATAATACAGCTGTGAAACAACATGTGATAGACTGCCAGTGTAGACAGCTCAGCTTAGTTTAACAAATGACTAACAGGTGACTAAGCTAATTTTCAATTGGCTGTTTTAAAGGGGAAGCTCCACCGCTCAATCCTGATGTCCAACAAAATGTAATAAATTCTTCCTTTGCTCGTTTTCTACTTCTCAAAGTCTCAGAAAAATCTGACTTCATGTTTTTTCTTTTTGTGTAATCCTGCTAATATAAGAAACTACAACAAAAGCGTTATGTCTGTGGTGGAGGTAACTAGTGCTGACGATTATATCCTGTATTTATTCATGTATTACTTGAAACTAAATTTCCTTTTTTGTGGCTAACACTCAACAATCCAAAGATTCTTACATTAACTTTTTTTTTTTGCTAAATTTTATTTTTATTAAGACATTATACGAGGTGAATGATTATCAAATTGCTGTTGTTGAACTTCTAATTGTTTCGGGAGCATTTTCAGTATTACCAGAACTCGACCAAGGCTGTTTTCTCTTCTTGCTTTTGTTTGCAGCAGATACAAACATAGATTGTGTGATGGTTTAAAGTTGGGGTGAAAACAAGCCCTTTCAGTGATACCTTTTCTGAACGTAAAAGACTTTCTACACTACCACAAACCCATCTTAAGAATCTCTTTACTTAAAATTGACCCATTGTTTATTAGCTGCACCCTACATCAATATAACAATATCTAACGGCGGCCCCCTCGGGCGTAAATCTAATCAGAACTTTACCAATGCAGCTTTGCTTTCTTCGTCTTTCATTTCCTTATAAACTCTGATGCTACACTGCCTGCAGCCTTACATTATGTGTACACGGTGAGAGAAACCTTGTGATAAACACTATGGGCTCTCATATGATGTTTGGTTAAATGTGGTCTGTACAACAGCTCGAGACAAGAAAACGTTTGCTGTTTACCAATGAGGTGATGGAGTTCACTCTGATATTCTTTGTACCTAACCCTCTGCACAGGGAATCAATCTTGTTTGGCAGAGTGAACGTCTCATGGATGAAGTGCTGATGTAATGTGTGGAACTGTGCCATGAATTTAATGCAACCTTCGATGACCCACGTTGGGGGGGGTGGGAATGACCACTTGTGCCCTTATTTGACACCCATTCCCATACTAATGATGTAGACTGAAGAAGCCTACTGTTAAGCCTGTAATGTACAATTACTGCCCAAATGTGTGTTCTGATAAGCTGTTTTGCTAATTAAACACTGTATTATGTGTGTTTGTGGTTTTTTTTTTTTTTTTTTTTTTTTTTTTTTTTTTGTTTGGTTTTCCTTCTCTCCAATTGTCTCTATTACAGTTTATTGTAAAAGAAATTGAATTTTTTTTGGGCTGCAGAGAAAGTAACTAAAAATGAAACCATCAAGGGCTTTGTTACTAAAAGGGCATATCTTATGAATAATGTTTTAAGGCACTTGGTTCTTGGTGAAAAGGATTTCTCCATGCCTTCCAGGTGAGGCAAAATATTAGGAACACCACAAATGTGTTTCAGAAATGGCTATAATATCCTATAAGTAACCAGAACATTAATAACTGTTATAATTAATATGAGAGATCATACTTTCAATTATTTAACAGTCTAAGCATTGTCTCTCAATTTCCCCTTGGCATGAATAGGATTATTTTAATCACCACTCACCTGCTGATGGAGAGCAGGACGAATCATCCTTGAAACTAATCAAACAAGATTACACTTTTCCAGTTTTGGTAAACCCTTGTGAGTTGTAGCCTCAGTGACCTGTTCTTATGTAACAAAAGTTACACTGGGGGAGATCAATGTGTTGTGCCTTCAGAGATGCTCTTGCACATACCTCGTTTGTAATGAGTGGTTATTTTCAGTCTTGCTTTCCTATCAGCTGGAATCAGTCTGGCCATTCTCCTCTGACATTGGCAATGCATTCTTGTGGAGAGAACTAACACTTGATGGGTCTGTCTAGCACAAAACTCGCTGGAACAATCCGAGACAATTCTACTACAACGGCAAAAAGCATTAGACACCAGGCAGAACTCTTTGTGTGATCTTGTGCATGAGGGAGAGAACTGTGACGAGCGCTGCTCCTGACGCTCGAACCCCACAGAGATACTCCAGCAGTTAAAGAGATGGTTAGCACACAAAACTTACAAGTAGACGTAGCTGTATCAGTGGATAAGTTAAGCACCCAAGAGTGATAGTGGTGTCTGGTATTTCAGATTATTGTAATGCAGATGAAAGGGGCTATGTGCTGAGTTCAGAAGTGAGTGTAAACTCTGTATCACTACACAAAGCTCACAACTAGTTTTGAGAGCTCTGGCTGCTCTGCATCAGCTGTTGATTCAGATAATACTGATACTGACCTTTTAAATAACAAGTTTATGACACTTGGCTTCTACATTTTCAGCCTCTTTAGGTGCATAACTGCACTCTATATAATATACCATATAAAGCATATATAATGGTGCCAGCGCATTTCTCAGGACGCAAGGTCCAATAAGAACTATGATAGTGGATGGTGGGGATTACCATCATTTTGGCTTGGCGATAGGTTTGGTGTCATGGCTATCTTTATTCTTGACTGCTTAATTAAATAACACTGCAGTTTAATATAGATGGACTCCCCCTTTTCAAAAGCGGTAGACTTCAGCATTGTCTTAGAAAGCCAAAAAGTTTTGATCAGTTTTAAGGCCCATTTATTCACATTTTGAAGAATGACACTTATTTGCAATGGCTGACACTCAAAGTATGTCCATTTGTGTGTGATGCACCTGCAAAAGCTTTCATTAAAAACACAAAGGCTCATAATGGTTATTCTGGTTGTAATAAATGTGTTCAAGGTGGTGAGTGGAAGGATGAAAAGTTAATGCAAAGTTAAGAACCGATGCTAATTGTCACTTAATGACTGATGAAGACCACCACTTGAATCAAATATCGTCTCCTTTGGGTGGTATAGTGAAAAGGGTTACAATGTTTCCCTTAGATTATATGCATTTATGTTGTCTTGGAGTCATAAGAAAACTCATAAACACATGGATGAAGGGCAAAGTACTTGCAACTAGCCGTCCAATCTGACCGTAAGGTAACTTTTAGTAAAATTGAAAGGACTGGGACCTTACACGCCAGTTGAGTTGAAGAAAGCTGCAGAAATTGATGCATACATTGTACAACATATACAACATATATTTTATGTTGGATGTAGGGTCTGTGGTAGGCATTACATTTACATACAATGTACACCAGCTAACATACCTGGGAGAAGAATATAGACTCCCTGGGCCTTAAGGTAATATCTCAACATTTCCTTATGAAAATGACTTGAATTGGTCAGATTAAACATCTCTTGTGAAAGACTCACTTGCCTTTATAGTAAATTGTGAAAAGGCTTTCAGAAAAAACTGATGCAAACACATCACAACTGAAAAAAGTACATAGGATAATGCATCTGCATCATAATGGCCCACTTGTGACTCAAATAGACCATTCAGAACAGGAGGGGATAACTGTGTACGAGTTGTAGATGTCGTTGCTATCGTTTGCAATATTGTGAAAGTAGTTAATGACATGTTTGTAATCTTCCAAGTGTTTTGTTACAAGGAGTCTTACTTCCAGTGTCCCCTCACCCAGAATTAGTTGCCACTGAGTGTGGCAGTTGAACAGCAGTCTTGGTGTAACAAAGCTCAGCTAAGCTTAAATTGTCCCTTGTTCCTGGATAAACGGGGAGAAGCTTTCATGGCCTCCATATCCTCCTCTAGAAACGTTTAAGCAATAAGAAGTGAACTCTGTGATACATCAGACTTGCAGTCTGAAGACGAAAGCCAGACCAGTCTAAAAAGAACACCACAGAAAAGAGTGTTTGGATTACCAGCGGACGTTAAAACAATGCAGACAAAAACGTAAAAAATAAAGAGTAATTATCAGGTCATCAAAGACTGGAACGACCAGAGTGGGTCCAACCGAAAAGTCTGGAAATGGTACGTATTTCACTGGGAGCGACTTAACTTTGAACAAGCAAGGACATTTCTAATAACTCATTAGCTGTGTCCAAATTCAGAGGCTGCATCTTCCTGAAGCCGCATTAGTAGGCGATTACGTCACAGCGATGCAACGAAGGCAGCCCAAATTTGAAGACTCCTCTAAATGCGGCCGACAAATGCGTCCTCCTTTTCCCCAGATTTGAAGGATGGGTCGGGTGTATCCTTTGTGGCTCAACCTATCCCAGAATTCATAGCGCGGCCCAGCCAATTTCAGTTTCCATTGTTGGAAACTGGAATTGGCTGCTCGACCGATTACAAAAAAATTAAAAAACTTATTGGTTGAAAAGCTGTTGTTCTGCTGTCAGGTGTTTGAAAAGGTTTTACGAGCCAGCCCTTCAAGGGATAAACTGAGTCTTCAAGGATGTAATAAGCAGTATTCACTGAAGCTTCTCATGTGAGCTGGTAGGCGGTTTTCCCAGCTGGCTAACTCCCACAGTGTGGACAGTCTCTGAACCTGAGCGTCATGCAAGCTCTGTGGCAATCCAGCAAACATGTTCCAGTACCGACCTTTTCCATCAACAATACCCTAAATGATTATGTAGTGCGAGCCAGCCTTTACGGTTGAAATAGTATGATAGTGTTGTGGTGCTATGATGGATAGGTGGGAGCCATCAATAGCGCTCAAACAGTACGGGCGCCCCCACCTGTTCTCGATGTAGGCAGGCATTTCCCTGAACCTCCCCTCATCAGGAAAACAGATTTGCTCTGGTGCCAACAACGTCTCAGTTGCAGCACAAAACTCTTGCACACACAGACACACAGTTGTGATGCTTACTCCACAAAGATGTCCAGTACTCTCGCATTCTGAGCCAGTAGCAAGTTTACACGGTGCAATAGCCACTCTCTATTTCAAGGGCACACACTCACCAAAGGTTGTGCCTTGTTGCTCAGGAAGCTTAACATTTCATACTAAAGTTCTGCAATGAAATCACATCACTGGGAAGCTGGGCTGAATGCCCAGACTGATGGTTTGCACCAATAACTTTGCAACACTAGAGTAGACTTGTAGTCAAGACCGCCTAAACCAAGACAAAGTCAAGCCAAGACCAAGACCGAGATAAAAAAGTCTTTAAACTGTTCCTATATATATACACACATATATATACATATAAACACCCAGCACGCCCCTGCGGGCGGTTTATCCTTCAAGCTCGGGTCCTCTACCAGAGGCCTGGGAGCTTGAGGGTCCTGCGCAGTATCTTAGCTGTTCCCAGGACTGCGCTCTTCTGGACAGAGATCTCCGATGTTATTCCCGGGATCTGCTGGAGCCACTCGCCTAGCTTGGGAGTCACCGCACCTAGTGCTCCGATTACCACGGGGACCACCGTTACCTTCACCCTCCACATCCTCTCGAGCTCTTCTCTGAGCCCTTGGTATTTCTCCAGCTTCTCGTGTTCCTTCTTCCTGATATTGCTGTCATTCGGAACCGCTACATCGATCACTACGGCCGTCTTCTTCTGTTTGTCTACCACCACTATGTCCGGTTGGTTAGCCACCACCATTTTGTCCGTCTGTATCTGGAAGTCCCACAGGATCTTAGCTCGGTCATTCTCCACCACCCTTGGGGGCATCTCCCATTTTGACCTCGGGACTTCCAGGTTGTACTCAGCACAGATGTTCCTGTACACTATGCCGGCCACTTGGTTATGGCGTTCCATGTATGCCTTGCCTGCTAGCATCTTGCACCCTGCTGTTATGTGCTGGATTGTCTCTGGGGCATCTTTACACAGCCTGCACCTGGGGTCTTGCCTGGTGTGATAGACCCCAGCCTCTATGGATCTTGTGCTCAGAGCTTGTTCTTGTGCTGCCATGATTAGTGCCTCTGTGCTGTCTTTCAGTCCAGCTTTGTCCAGCCACTGGTAGGATTTCTGGATATCAGCCACCTCCTCTATCTGCCGGTGGTACATACCGTGCAGGGGCCTGTCCTTCCATGATGGTTCCTCGTCTCCATCCTCTTTCTTGGGTTTCTGCTGCCTGAGGTATTCACTGAGCACTCGGTCAGTTGGGGCCATCTTCCCAATGTATTCTTGGATGTTCCTTGTCTCATCCTGGACTGTGGTGCTGACACTCACCAGTCCCCGGCCCCCTTCCTTCCGCTTAGCGTACAGCCTCAGGGTGCTGGACTTGGGGTGAAACCCTCCATGCATGGTAAGGAGCTTTCTTGTCTTTATGTCAGTGGCTTCTATATATATATATACATATATATATATACATATATATATATATACACATATATATACACATATATATATACACACATATATATATATATATATATATATATATATATATATATATATATATATATATATATATATATATAGATATATAGATATGTCACACAGGCAAATGGGAATCATGAAGAGGCTGCTAGGAAAGCTGCAACCACCTGCAGAGTGTGAGGCAAGTCCTGAGGAGTCAGCTGAACGGTAAGAACAAGATCCGGGTTATCAACACCTACGCCCTGCTGGTGATAAGGTTAATAAGCTGGCCAAAGGAGGCGGTAGAAGCCACTGACATCAAGACAAGGAAGCTCCTGACCATGCATGGAGGGTTTCACCCCAAGTCCAGCACCCTGAGGCTGTACGCTAAACGGAAGGAAGGAGGACGGGGACTGGTGAGTGTCAGCACCACAGTCCACGATGAGACAAAAAACATCCACGAATACATCAATAAGATGGCCCCAACTGACCACGTGCTCAGCGAATACCTCAGGCAGCAAAAACCAAGGAATGAGGAGGAACGGGGGGAACCATCATGGAACGATAGGCCCCTGCACGGTATGTACCACCGGCAGAGGAAGTGGCTGACATCCAGAAATCCTACCAGTGGCTGGACAAAGCTGGACTGAAAGACAGCACAGAGGCACTAATCATGGCAGCACAGGAACAAGCACTAAGCACAAGATCCATAGAGGTTGGGGTCTATCACACCAGGTAGGACCCCAGGTGCAGGCTGTGTAAAGATGCCCCTGAGACTAAGAACTTTGCTGCATGCGCTATGGTTGCTTTGATTGCGAGGGAGGGGTTGGAGAAAGAAGACAGGATAGCGTCTTGAGCTGAAAATACATATTCATCATGCATCATCTTGAATTTAAACAGTAGAGGTCACCCTTGATCTCTTTTTGAGCACATCATTAGCTCAACAAGCTTCTGTGTGTTGGTGGCTCCCAGTACGATTTGACCATCTTCAGATTTCACTTGGACTGCATGAGACAATTTCTGTAGAGAACAATCATATTTTTAAAAAGTATTTTAATGACAAATTTGAAATACAATAAGCTTAAAAAGTTGTTTAATAGGCCACAAGTGTAGTGTACCTGAGATGGCTGCAAATAGCTTCTTACTGTACAGTGGACACAGTCATACCTAATAAAGTGGCGGAGATTTTAAAATTGAGATGCGTGTTTGCGTAACCCATACTGTATGTTCACACTGAGAAACTGAGACAGAAAAAAGTCATAAAAAGTGTTCTTTAACCTTAATTAAATTACCATTGTGTGGGACCTGTATCGTGCCATTGCTGTTCAGATTCACTGCAGCTATGCACAGGGGCCACAACTGGCACTGTCAGTGGTGAGTAATGTGTCATTTGGAAGAGCAGTGCCACTGTGTGGCTGCACATAAGAGCGCCCGCTAGACAAACCATCGGTAATGAATCCAGAAGCTTAATATCTGAGAAGAAAGAGAAAGAAAATTAGAAATTTCAAATCATCTTCATGGAAAATTGCCAGCAGGCGCAAGGTTCCTAATTTCTTTCTTTCTTTCTTTTCTTTTTTTATGCATATTTCTCACACTGTTCACCAGAAGTTTTTACTTTTACTCCCTCTATTTTGAACAAATATCTGTACCTTCTAATTGCATTTTCAAAACGGGCTTGTTACATTTGGCTTAACATTTGAGGAATGTTATTATTTCAGGTCAGTGCAGCCCTTCAAACATCAAACTGATTTGAGCCTAAACAGTAACACGTGAAAGGCAAACCTGTTTGTGTTACAATCACCAGGGGACCTGGCATAAAAATAAATGAAAGAGGCAAAAACGTGTGCCATAGCGTCTTCTCGTTGGAGAACTCATGTTTAAAATTCACATGTTGGGTCTGTACATGTGGCATTATGTTTTTTCATATTGTGAAACATGCTGCTAAACAAACTGAGGTTGACTGTGTAATTTAAAAGTTACATAAAAATAATATGGAGTTTAGTGCAGCATAAACAGGTTAGTTTGCTGTACTGTGGATTTAAACTGTGTGTGACTGGTGCACAGTTTGCGGTGCTCATGGTCAGAGTTTAGTCACATCTGTGTAGCAGATATTAATATGAAGTTAAGCTGCTGATATTAGATTCATTCACTGAATTCCAGCTTCATACCAACTTTATACCAGTCCTGTTGTCCTGGCTGGAAATCAGCCAGGACAACAGGTAAAAATATCTGCTTACATCTTGTTGAATTCACTTTGGTCAACCTCTGTTCTTTTTAAGTGTGCTAATAAAATAAATTGACTTGATCTGCTAATTCAGCTTTAACCCCTGACTGTACTCATTTTCTGTTTAGAGGCAAACTCACCCACTATAATGTAGGCAACAGGAAATAGAGCTACTTTAAAAAAAATTGTTTCTTTTTCTCTGCTCATGTTCTGCTTAACTGATTCAAGCTGAGTACATTAATTACGATTAAAAATGAAAGTTTGTACTCCCATGTACTAGTAATATTTAATTATTACATTAATATAGCACAAGCTTCAGTTAGCTTTGCACCAAATAGCTGGTAGAAAACTACTTTTTACTTTCTTTGAGTATGTGGAGATCAGGGAAATATTTTACTGCTACTATTCATAACCATCATCATTACCATTACATTAATTATCATTTCATCAAAGCATTTATTCAGTAGATTACACATGTTCTTAGTTAAGACTATTACACCTATCACAGAGAGCTTCTGTCTGGAAAAAGGTCAGAAGCGTCAACAGGCGGGGTGAGGCCGAGTGCATTTTGAGGTCGAGACATACACACACACACAAACAGTAGTTAGACTCATGTTTAGGTAACAAGTACTTTTTCACTTAGTTGAGTAAAGAAGTTGAATCAGTACCTCTGCTTTTTTAACACTAGTATCTGTACTTCTACTTAAGTACAGAATGTCTTTACTTTTGCCACCTCTGCTTGTCACACATCACCAAGTAAATTTTAATGGTAGACAATGATAGTACGAGTAAATACTATCCAAACTATGTACACCTTAATGCAATAAATTATTATGTCATAAATAAACTGTGATGTCATGAATTAACATTTGGAAAGAATTAATTGAGTGCACTTAACATGTTAAAGGCATTTTTGTGTTAAAGATGCACAGTATTTAATTTATTGCTAATGTTTAATATCAAATATATAATCTCAAAAGTAATTTTGACCCCAGAGCCTGCAAGATCCCTGAAGGGAGTCTCTTTAAAAAAAACTAAGGCTTTTCAGACGTTTAAGATCACTTGAAAAAATGGCAAAAAAAATCATATTTTGCATGGTTGGATCTTAACAAAGTTCGAAGTACAGCTTTAACATGCAGCAAGAAGAAATGAGTCTCTCACAGCACGCCATCACTGCTGAGGTGGGACACAGTCAGGCAGCCATTTGAAATTTCTTAAATGTTCCTGAGGGTTATAGAACAAAAAAAGTCAAGTGGAAGACCCCCAAAACTTTCACCAGCACTCAGCTGGAGGATCCAATTGGGTGTCCGTCAAGACACTGGACAATCCTTGGCCCAAATGAATGCCGTGACTGGTGCTGACTGCAGCCCCATAACCATTAGCAGCATCTGAGACTGAAGGGCTTCAAAAACAAAACCCGTCTTCAAAGGTCTCATCTCCTTGAACCACAGAACTAACTGTTTGGACTTTTCAACAGAGCACCAAACATGGGACATGGAAAGGTGGAAGAAAGTTTTATTCTCTGATGAGATAAAATTTAACCTTGATGGTCCTGATGGTTTTCAGCATTACTGTCATGACAGATCCCACCTGAGATGCAGGGGGCGCTATAATGGTCTGAGGTGCTGTTTCCTTCAGTGGAGCTCAGGAGGTGCAGGGGCATCAAATGGCTGCTTGCAATGTCCAGATGTTGCAGAGAGCATCCCTCAAGACTGAGGGACCTCGTCTGTCTGGTAAGGACTGGGTTTTTCAGTACATAATGCCCACAGACAAGGGACTTCTTCCAGGAGAATAACATCACTCTTTTGGATCATCCTCTGTGTTCCCCTGATCTAAACCCAATTAAGAACCTTTGGGGATGGATGGCAAGGGAAGCTTATAAAAATGGACAACAGTTTCAGACAGTAGGTGCCCTTTGTGCATCCGTCTTCACCACTTGGAGAAATGTTCCCACTCACCTCATGGAAATGCTTGAATCAAGCATGCTGCAACAACATTTTGAAGAGATCAACAATAATGTGCTACTCTACTACTTGGAGCTACTCATTACTGAGTTCATGTTTGGAACTTTGATTTCTGTTTTGGTGGGGTTTACAGGGGTTTTTTTGAAGGTGTGGTCCTAAACTTTTGATCACCTGTAAAACAGCCTGTTTCAGTTTAAACGTTGTTTTCAATAAATTACATGCTGTAAAAAATGATTTGTCTCACTCCCATTTCTTCTTGTTGCATGTTGAAGCTCTGCTTGGAACCTTGTTAAGATCCAACCATGCAATACATGATATATATATTTTTTTGTTGCCATTTTTCAAGTGGTCTTAAACTTTTGATCGGGACTGTATGTAAATGACATGATGATCTGCATCTGACTCTCTCTTCAAGCTAATCTTGAAACTTAATTGCTTTATATTGTATTTCCATGTCAACAGCTGTGTCCACTGGTCATTTAATAAGTGTAATGCGAGGTCAACTGAAAACTGTACCTAATTTAATTTACATTCATTTTCAGTCTTCTTTTCTATTTTCCAGTTTCCGTGTTTATGTCTAATGATAAAGTATGAACACAAGAGGGCAGTAGAATAATTAGTAACTACTTCATTTTTTGCCATCACAAAAAGTGAGTGGCATCCCAATATGTTGTTGGCTTGCTTAAATTCCTGCTTTCATCCAACTAGATGTCATGTCCTGTATTCTTCTTTTTTGTATTGCAGGATGGCACAGAATCAGTGGTGAAGGATGTCCTCCCCGGAGACAGCGTCCACAGCCTGCTCAGTATTCTGGACACTATCACTGTGAGCTCCTGTTTTTTCTCTCTAGGTTATGTCCTCATTTGCCTTCTGAAGTGTCTGTGTCAGTGTGATTTGTTTATTCATTACCTTCATGCCCCTGAAACAAAATTAATGTACTTTGTATTTGCTGTAATTTGTTTATTTAAAGCTGCATCTTTTCAACTTTGTTTTTCTCTTCTTAAAATACATCATTGTCATCCTTTTCACACACTCAGATTGATGTTGTTTGGAACTGATTGTGCAGTAATGAACTCAAACCACGTATGTAATGTATAGAAAAATCAGTTATTACAATAGAATAACTTTTTCATATCTTGTTACTTTGTTGCCATTGCATAGAAACCGTTTAAACACTATCACACTTGTGTTATAGAGCTTTGAAGTGTTGACAGTTATTTAGGCCACATTAAAATGCTGCAAGCACAGGTACACGTACAGGTCACGTAATAAACCTTGGGGAAAGTATCCTTAGCCCAATTTATTACTTAGAGGACAGTTCCAAATAGATAGCTGTGAAAGATGTGGATGAGATTTCTCTGATTCTTATCTTCGATTTTGCCAGGGTTATCCAGCTCCATATAAAACTGTGTCGTCCTGAGACACTTGTACGCGTCATTCAGGTAACAGATTGCATGATGTAGTGTTTGTTTTTTCTCCAATTAAACATCTAATTTGGATGTAGCTACAACATGATATTTAGTATATTCTGCCAGAGTTTTTTGTGTGTGTGTTTCCCCCCCCTGTTTCAGATAATTATGGTGCACCTCCAAAGAGTCACCTTTTTGGCTTTGCATAACTATCTGGGCCTAACAACTGAGCTCTTCAATCCAGTAGGAGGAGATTTAATTAGTGCACACCTACAGTATTTATGTGCATACACATGGTCACGATGACTGTGTCACTCGATTTGTTATGTGCTTGTGTATCAACAGGCATAGAACACACACACGCACACACACACACACGCACAGGCTAATTTCACACAACATTAAGCACAGCAATATAACCTGGTCCATCATAGATCATAGAAAATGCATAAAATAACATTTCAACAGAAACAGGGAGCAGTAACATATATATCTGACTTACCTCTGGATTTATGATTATTAAATCTAATCTTTGATTTAGAGATAGGAAATTTATTTTTTAAAAAGTCCATATTTCAATGTACTTTAAAAATCTTTAGATTTTAGTTATTCTATATTTCAAACTAGCCTTAAACAGATTAATTCATAAAGTAAAATATTGTTGAATGTGTGGTAGTGACATTATTGGTGACTGTAAACTGTTGATGAGGAATATACTTCATCTGTACAGAGCTCTGTTGCATATTTTAAAAGAAATTATTTAAAATTATTTTAACTTGATATCTGCTACACAGTTGTAATTGCCAGCAAACCCTTGAAGATTACCTATCCCGTCCATATTTGACTCATCACTGAAAGATTATTCTCCACTTCCAGGACAAGTTACTTGCCGGAACCACTGAAAACACTGCAGAGACGGGTCAAGCACACACACAAACATGCACTACATGCCGTTCAATTTCAGCTTTGTCTTGTATTGAAACTGATCCAGTGCTGGCACTTGACTTTGCAATAAACAGATGGTGTAAAGGACAGCCATTCAACCAGGAAGCTGCGATCCACCTCTATGCCCACTGAATGCACAGGTGGGTCACTGCCTTGGACATAAGCGATCATCAAATGCCACATGGCTGTATTAATTTCCTGCACAGATGTACTCGTTATCCTAATCCTTTGTTTTCTGAGTTACAGGTAATGACCTGAGCATGGCCTGCGAACGAGCTCGAGTTACCATTGAGGAGGCTCCGTCAAGTCCTATCACTCACAAAGTAAGGTCTGCTTTTTACATTGAAGCGTGGTGACAGGTCTTGTGTGTAAATGTAACACAATAGCACAGTATCTGCTGCATCTTACCTACTTCCTCTATAGTAGTTTCTCTCCTGTGCCTGTCTTTGTAGTCTAGTCTGAAGAAGAGTGTGACAATGCAACACACACCATCTGAAGTATTTCACTATACAGACAGTGGAGGGCACGCTGATGCTACCTATCTTGGTAAAAGCAGTGCAATCCTCCAAGCTGCTAAGAAAGACCTGCTGGGAATCATCCAGCTGCAGGTGAGGGGTTAATTGGAGAAAATTCAGCTGGTGTCAGTGTTCTGATCCGTTTAAATTTCTTTTTGTGACATGTTAAGTGTTAAGTGACTTGAACTGTGGACCCTGATCGGACACAGTGTCTTGAGGTATGCCATGAAGGCGGAGCAGCACATGATCCGTAAGCAGTCTCACCGTCTCTAAAGTGGTGGGCAATTTGGGCAGAGCAACAAAATGTGCAGCCTTGGAAAACCGGTGAGTATGGTGGTGTTACCTGAAAATGATTACAGTCCAGTTATGAATTCCAGGGCGATGTGCGACCAGAGCCTCCTCGGGATAGGTAGGGGCCTGAGAAACCCAGCAGGCAAAGAGTTGGACGTCTTATTCCGTGCACAGGTAGGGCAAACAAAATCCTGGACATCCAAAGCAAGAGATGGCCACCAGAACAGACTTTGCAATATCGTGCGATGTCCTGCTGAGTGTTTCTGTTCAGGGTCTCTGTCTCCCATGTAAGAGCCCCAATAATGCAGGCCGCGTGCAGGATAGCCTTCTCCAAGGTCTCACCTGATGAGGAAGGCACATGTGGCTTCACATTTGGGAGCTGGGTCTGTAAGGAATGGTTAGGTTGAACTGAGTAAAGGACAGAGCCCGCGTTGCCTGATGGGAGTTGAGGCATTTGGTTGCTTGCAAGTACTCAAGGTTTTTGTGGTCCATCCAGATGCCTCCATTCCTCCAATGCAAGCTTTATGGCCAGCAACTCCTGGTCCTCCACATCGTAATTCCGCTCAGCCCGTGAGAGACGACAGGACAAAAAAGCACATGGATGAAGCTTACCCCTGGAATGCTGTGACAACAGAGCTCCAACTCCTGAATCCGAAGCGTCCACTTCAACTATGAACGGTTCAGAGAGGTCTGGTTGAATCAGGATGGGCGTAGAGGCAAATTTCTGCTTGAGCTGGGTGAATGCTTGTTGCGCCACTGGAGACCACTGGAAAGAGACCTTGGGAGAGGATAAGCATGTCAAGAGGAGAGCAACGCAACTGAAATCATGGATGAAGCGGATGTAAAAATGAGCAAATCCCCAAAACCTCTGTAGCTGTTTACGGGTCCTGGGCTCTAGCCATTCCACCACTGCCTTGATTTTTGCCAGGTTCACCCGCAGCTATCCTTGATCGACAATAAGAAAAAGAAAAGCGACAGACTGTAGGTGGAACTCACATTTCTCTCCTTTGACGAAAAAGTCAGTTCTCCAACAACTGTTGTAGTACCTGGCAGACGTGTCCCTCATGGTCTGCCAAGGACTTCAAAAGATCAAAATGTCATCCAGGTACACAAAAACACAGTGATTAATGAAATCTCTCAACACGTCATTCACTAGGGCCTGAAAAACTGTGGGACCATTGGTGAGGCCAAAAGGCATGACCAGGTACTCAAAATGTCCCAGGTGCATATTTAATGCTGTCTTACACTCATCTCCCTCCCTGATCCTGACCAAATGAAAAGCATTTCTTAATTCAAGCTTAGTAAAAATGGTGGCCCCTTGTAACAGTTCAAAGGCAGAAGAAAGCAACGGCAGGGGGTACTTGTTCGTAACAGTGATTTTGTTTAACCCCCAAAAGTCAATCCATGGACAGAGAGATTCCAAGTGGGGACTTGGAGGGGCGGATTATTCTGGCAGCTAGTGAACTGGTTATGTATCAATCAATGGCCTCCTGTTCTGGCTTGGAAAGACTATGCAGGTGACTGGTGGTGAGAGGCGCGCCAGAAAGCAGGTCTATTCTATAATCGTAGGATCCATGTGGAGGAAGGGAGAGAGCTCAGTCCTTGCTAAATACAACGACACAGAGGACAAATCAGGAACTGTGATTGGTTCAGATGGAGTGGATGGCACCACAAGCTCCAACCCGCAATACAACTCTTGGACCAATCTATCTGTGGGATGTGTGTGTTTAACCAAAGGTAACTGCATCCCTACGTTTACCGACGGGCCTGCTATTTTGGCCGAGCTGGGCATGAGTCTGCATAATGTCCTTTTTTCCCACAGAAGAAACACTCCCCGTTCACTGCCTTTGATTCCAGTCCGAGCATGAAAGCAGGACTTCCTGTGTAGAATAAAGTGTGTTTATTGACAAAAGATGCAAATAATCATCTGTCACAATAATCATTCTTCGTGTGCTCGCTCCCTGCTCGTGTGCTGTGACTTCTCCCGATGTCCGTGGTGAGTAATTCCTCTCGCTTCGGTGTTTATGTACAAAAGTGCTCGACTCCTTTGAGCTCAGCGAGATTGCAGCTTCCTCTCTATTTCCAAAACACATTTTTATGAGTGAGTGACCTGGACACACATCCTCACACTGTTGTGATGTTCAGCACTGTAGAGTTGGAGGGGAAAACAAAGATGGCTACTTCTACTTTTGTGGATTCTTCTTTATTCCTTAGGATAATGCGAGTGGAGCCCAAAGTGGTGCTGAATGTTGCTCATGCTGTGGTGAAGAGGATGTCATCTTTTGTCAGGCAAATAGACTTTGCTCTTGACTGGATGGCTGTCGAAGCTGGCAGGGCTGTTTACAGGTATTCCTCTGCTGACCTTGTGTCTCATGTGTGAAATCAACTCGTAACACTGCAGGCATTACTTGGTTCATGTGGGACAAGTTAATAAATACTAATCGAGGGAGGGGAAGCTGAATTTGGAAATGTGATTGAGTTGTTTGCAAATTTGCAGTAGACTGAAGTTATCTGTATTTTCTTTTCTTTTTGCAGGCAGGGAGAGAAATCAGACAGCACTTTCATAGTGCTGAGTGGTCGACTGCGCTCAGTAATCATGAAGGAGGATGGCAAGAAAGAGTTGATAGGGGAATACGGACGTGGTGACCTGATTGGAGTGGTAAGCACGGTGACAGCCAGAGGGAAGACAGCTGGGGAAGAGTTGATGGAAGACTATTAATATCCATGTTGTGTCAAACAACACTAGCTGTTTGTTTTCATATAAGAACCTGTTAAAAGGTTAGATATAAAAAAAAATTACAATGTTAATATCACAAATGGAACTGCCTATTAATTCAATTCAATTCAATTCAATTTTATTTATATAGCGCCAAATCACAACAAAAGTCGCCTCAAGGCGCTTCATAGATACAGAGAAAAACCCAACAATCATATGACCCCCTATGAGCAAGCACTTTGGCGACAGTGGGAAGGAAAAACTCCCTTTTAACAGGAAGAAACCTCCGGCAGAACCAGGCTCAGGGAGGGGCGGCCATCTGCTGCGACCGGTTGGGGTGAGAGAAGGAAGACAGGATAAAGACATGCTGTGGAAGAGAGACAGAGGTTAATAACAGATATGATTCAATGCAGAGAGGTCTGTTAATACATAGTGAGTGAGAAAGGTGACTGGAAAGGAAAAACTCAATGCATCATGGGAATCCCCCGGCAGCCTACATCTATTGCAGCATAACAAAGGGAGGATTCAGGGTCACCTGGTCCAGCCCTAACTATATGCTTTAGAAAAAAGGAAAGTTTTAAGCCTAATCTTAAAAGTAGAGATAGTGTCTGTCTCCCGAATCCAAACTGGAAGCTGGTTCCACAGAAGAGGGGCCTGAAAACTGAAGGCTCTCCCTCCCATTCTACTTTTAAATACTCTAGGAACAACAAGTAGGCCTGCAGAGTGAGAGCGGAGCGCTCTAATAGGGTGATATGGTACTACAAGGTCATTAAGATAAGATGGGGCCTGATTATTTAAGACCTTGTATGTGAGGAGCAGGATTTTGAATTCAATTCTGGATTTAACAGGAAGCCAATGAAGGGAAGCCAAAACAGGAGAAATATGCTCTCTCTTTCTAGTCCCTGTCAGGACTCTTGCTGCAGCATTTTGGATTAGCTGAAGGCTTTTCAGTGAGTTTTTTGGACATCCTGATAATAATGAATTACAGTAGTCCAGCCTGGAAGTAATAAATGCATGAACTAGTTTTTCAGCGTCACTCTGAGACAGGATATTTCTAATTTTAGAGATGTTGCGCAAATGGAAGAAAGCAGTCTTACATATTTGTTTAATATGTGCGTTGAAGGACATGTCTTGGTCAAAAATGACTCCAAGGTTCCTCACAGTATAACTGGAGGCCAAGGTAATGCCATCCAGAGTAAGAATCTGATTAGATACCATATTTCTAAGATTTTCAGGGCCGAGTACAATAACCTCAGTTTTATCTGAATTAAGAAGCAGAAAGTTAGCGGCCATCCAGGTCTTTATGTCTTTAAGACATTCCTGCAGTTTAACTAATTGGTGTGTGTTATCTGGCTTCATGGACAGATAGAGCTGGGTGTCATCGGCATAACAGTGAAAATGTATGCTATGTCTTCTAATGATACTGCCTAAGGGAAGCATGTATAATGTAAACAGAATTGGTCCTAGCACTGAACCCTGTGGAACTCCATAATTAACCTCAGTGTGTGAAGAGGACTCTCCATTTACATGCACGAATTGGAGTCTATTAGATAGATATGATACAAACCACTGCAGCGCAGTACTTGTAATACCTACAGCATGTTCTAATCGCTCTAATAGGATATTATGATATTAGCTGTCAGTATACTGCATATGGCTGACGAGACTGGATTTCCTGTATGTTCTACTTTCTACTTTCAGTAAATACAGACTAAGACCAGTACATCTTGGGATATATTTAAACAAAGGGGGGAAAAAGAACAAAAAATGTAGCCAAAAGGCAGCTGAAATAGAATATGCATAAAAAACAATCCAGATAATTTTATCTTCTTCATGCTCTTTGTCTCGGGCTCTTTTTGGGACAATTCCAAGTGCATTTAGTCAAAAGCATGCACTAAATTCATTTGCCAGGCTGCCAGAGGAGTGTGGGTGTGCGCACTACAGTAGTTAAATCATTTCTCATTTTGTTTAGTGGCCTTTAATCTGATTAAAAGGAAATTAGATATTCATTCCCTGTTGAGTTATCCAGTATATCAATTCATTTACCAGTCCTTTAAGTATTAGGATAGTTTACATTAACCTGAATATATTGAAACACATAATGTGGAGATGGCTAAAGCGGTTGACGCTACATAAATGTGCCACACCAGAGGGTCAGTATGTCTAGTTTTACATCAATAAAGCAAGATCTATGTAGATGTTTTAGAATGTCATTTGCAGTTAATGAGTGCCTAAAGTCTTTGAGTCATTAATGCCACCAGATCCTTTTTATCCTTCCCCATTATCTTCTCCCAGCCACCTTCAGCTCTTGTTGCTGTGGGGTCTCTGTTTTCAGTCTAGTCTTTAGCAGGTGGTATGCAGTTCCGTTAGGATAGGATCAGGTGACTGAGATGGACAGTAAAGCCATTCATTCTCTAACCCTCTAGATTCCTTGTATGTCTAGGGTTGTTTTCCTGCTTAATAACTAGATGTTTTTGCATGTGTTGTGATCCATTTGACTGGATCCAATTTTGCAAGTAAAATACCTCCCTTCGAGTTTCTTGTTTTTTGCTTTTATATATAAAGTTTTATTCAGTTTTGAGCTATGTTTGAATTTTTGCATGCAACACACACAGCTTGCTGAAATTATCCAATTATATTTTTAATCCTTGCAATTTTAGCGCTTTGAACACTTGTTTTTATTTTGACACAAATTAACCTATCAGTTGAGTTTATACACTGCACTGGCAAAATATAGTGTTCACATGCAGGAAGTTGAGTGACATCCCAATCTGAATCCATAGTGTTTATTAAAATGTCAGTACACACTTTGCATCTATAACAGCTTCAAATTGTCTGGGAAGGCTTTCCACAAGGTCTAGGAGTGTGTTTATGGGAATTTTTGGACATTCTTCCAGAAGCAGATTTGTAAGGTGACCTGGCTCACAGTCTCTCCTCTAATTAGGTGTTCTGTCAGGTTGAGGTCAGGACTCTGTGTAAGCCACTCAAGTTCTTTCACACCAAACTCGCTCATCCATGTGTTTGTGACCTTACTTTGTGAGCTTTCATGCTTGAACAGGAAGTGGCAATCCCCAAACTATTGCCACAAAGTTGGGAGCATGAAGTATTTCACTATACAGACAGTGGAGGGCAAAATGTCCAAAATGCTTCAGCATGCTGAAGCATTAAGAGTTCCTTTCACTGGAATTAAGGCCGAGTCCAACTCCTGAAAAACAATCCCTCGCTATAATCCCCCTTCCCTCCATCCCTCCACTGCTCTACAGTCCAGTGTTGGCAATCCGTTACATCGTGCTTGGTGATGTAATGCTTAGATGCAGTTGCTCGGCCTTGGAAACTCATTGCATGAAGTTTGCTATGCACTGTTCTTGAGATAATCTGAAGGCCACATGAAATTTGAAGGCCTGTAGCAACTGACTTTGCAGAAATTTGGCAACCTCTGCATACTATACACCTCAACATCCACTGACCCTGTTTTGTGGTTTTCGTGGCAGTTCGAGTTGCTCTTCTTCCCAGTCACTTCCACTTTGTATAATAACACTAATATTTGTCTGTGCAATATTTGGTAGTGAGGAAATTTCATGACTGAACTAACATAAGTGGCATCCTATCACTGTAACATGCTGGAATTCAATGAGCTCCTGAGAGATACCCATTCTTTCACAGATGTTTGTAGAAGCAGTTTGCATGGATAGGTGTTTGATTTTTATACATTTGTGTCCATGGAAGTGATTGGAACACCTGAGCTTAATTATTCAGATGGTTGAGTGAATATTTATGGTAACATGGTGTATGTAGCATGCATTTCCTATTGATTGTGCTTAGTAACAAAGCCTAAAGAACATGAATAACTCAACTGCGTTTACTTTGTTGTAAAACATTTTAACGTGTAATACTCAAAAGTGTTGGGTCTGAAAATTAAAAAGAGTATAAAATCAAAACAATATAATAAAGAGATAAATGCAATTAAATGGAAAATATTCAGAATGAGTTTATGGCCAATTTCTATACAAACATGATGATATTGATCAAATCTGATTCTAAAGTATCTTCTGAATATTTTAACAGGACAGCTAAGTTTTTCTCATATTAAACTCTAAAATGGTATTTTCAACCTGTGTAAAGCAAAGTCACTTGGTTTCACTCACCCACCTCCCTGTTGGCTGGCGTGACTGGTTCCTGTCACAATGCTTCTAATAATACCTGGGTTAATGGATGCTATGGTTACTGTTACCTGGAGGAGAAAAGCTGTCATTGGAGCTTCTGTAATAGTGGCAATAAGATTGTGAGACAAATTTAGTATGGCCGTGTTGACGTCAGTTTTAGATGAAGGGTAGAAGGGTAGAGGTTATTCTTAGCTCCCCCCCCCCCCCCCCCCACACACACACACACACACACTTACTGCATCAGTAGGTCTGTGGACTAGCAAGACTCAAAATTAATTAACTTGAATTACGTACTTGTAAGTGAGCTTTTCTTGAAAATCTTAAAGTAAAATGCATTTAGTCATATATGATGTGCCACTGTAATATGTATGTTGTACACTATAAACCCTCTGTATGTGATGTCATGAAACATGGTTGGAAAAATGAGGATGAGAGACTGCAACAATGCCACGCAGACCCATGCCTTTACACACACACACACACAGATTTTATATGTGTGCATTTTTGTCCACGAAGGTGTCGAAAAGCTGTAAAATGCATCAACAGAGTATGGATGACGTCGGATTTCAAAATTCTGACTAAAAAGAAGAGGAGGGCATGAGAGTTAAACATAAGAGCTCTACTCTGTTATCATTTTCCAAAACTTCTTATCAAGGCATGGAGACAGGATTAGATGTGCTGTCTGTCTTCCATGACGGAAATACTCTCTCCTTAAGTATTATGGATTCCTGTTTGCACCCTAATTTGAACTGGAACTGAGCCTTCAGGACAGATGCTCATTTGATTTTGGTTAAATAAGACAGTACAGACAAATTAACACCAAATTAAGGAATTAGATTTTCACTTTAATGAGCATTAAGGGCTTTAGGGATTGACCATATAAGGAGGAGGACTTTAGAGATTACAAACAGTTGGTTTAAATGAGTGTTTTCAGTGTAGTACCTTTCCTTGCTTTATTATAATGTATCACATAAAATCCTTTCACCAATGCTTCACAATGTGGTGGATGTTTGACTTTAAAAGATCTGAGATGCACCTGAACAATCAAATCACTTTCAGCTGTCTGTAACCTGGACGTAACACCTCCTTGAAGTAGACATTCATGGGTGTAATCTATCATCTCTCACATAAAGGTCCTACTCTTCTACTGACAAGTGGTATTATCAAACAGCGTCTTGGAGCTGCTGCACTTGACAGGTATGTTTTGTGCCATATTCAAACATTTTATGCAATTTTGCTGGTTCAATCTTCTCTTATTCAAACCTCAAATAAAATGAGTATTTTTCAGTGTCTTACTGCTTTCTGTTGGTTTTTATTTTCTTTGTGCTTTGTCTTTCACGCTCATTAAATTCTGCTAAAATTTGCTCTATTGGCACAAGAGGAAAATGGATGTCTTGGATGCTGCCAGCAAAGCAATGCTGCCTGTCATTAATGGACTCCTTTCCTCTTTAGTGTCCATGAGTACCGTCTGTCCAGCTGGCTGGGCCAACAAGAAGACATCCATCGCATAGTTCTTTACCAGACTGACTACACACTGACCCCGTGGACACAGAGGTGCATCCGTCAGGCTGACTGCATCATTATTGTGGGATTAGGCGAGCAGGACCCTACTGTAGGGGAGGTGAGGTGTTCACTGGTTCCCAGGAGAAGAGAGAGGTGTATTACTAGGAGCTGTTAGAGCTACACTTTCAAATCCAACATTTGTTTTTAACAGTTCCCCACACTCAAAAAGTTCTCCTTATATAGACATCAACTGCTACTTTAGAGACAAACAAGTGTGTATTATGTTGTGCAGTTTTGTGATAGTGTATCTATCAGAGAGACTGTCCTGAGACGACCTCCCTGTCCTTAATAAGTGTGTGTGTGAACGTGCGTGTTTTACATAACTATGTGCATGTTGTTATGCGCCTGAATATGTGCAAGTGGATGGACCAAGGCCCTGCTGGACCCACAAGTTCGAGTGGATACAAGGATGTGCAACAGCTTAAGCAGATAGAAAGAATGATACAGAACAACAATAGACTGATTAAAGTGATGATAATCTGTATACATTAATATTTGCTCGGATTAACATAGATATAATTCAAAGATTATTCTGTCAACTGATTCGACAATGCTAAATGATTGATCAATGATAGTTCTGATTATAACTGTGACCATAAGAATACAAAATAAAATATCTCTTGTCCACAATGTACAGTGCATGAACCTCATTTTATTACTAATTTATTGATAATTCATTAGTTAATTAGTCTGATATTTTACTGCTGTACCTGCGATGCAAAAACACCCCAAAATATTTTTAACCTAAATCCAGTGCTTTGCATTCACAGGGACTTACCAGTACTATCTAGTTAGTTTAAAAATCAAGGCATGTTCACACTGTCATTAGTTTTTATTAATAAATTAAATAATAATTTGTGACCTCTGCCAGCAAATTTAAAAAAACAGGGTAAATAACTTAGTTAACAAAGATTCTGCAGTTTAATAAAACCAGTTCTGTGTGAAATTGGCAAGTTTGGTACTGGAAGCTTTCTGGTTTCTGTTTTTCTCCAAGTCATTTCTTTTTTTTTTTTTTTTGAAAATATTTTTATTGAAGAAAGAAAACAGTACTTGCAGTTACCGAAATACAATCAACCTTTCTTAATTTTCCTAATTAACACACATATATATATATATATATGAAAAGAAAAACAAAAAAAAAAACAAAAAAAACAAAAAAAACAAAACACAACGCCCCCCCCCCCCCAGTCCCACACAGATCAACACAACCATCAAACATATTAGAGGAATATAACAGTAACAAAAGTAGATTTAAACAGGCAATACCTCTAGACTAGCAAAATAAGAGATAAAGGGTTGCCACTTGTGAAAAAATTTGGCTGTGCAACCTCTCAACGTATATTTAATTTTTTCAAGTTTTAAAAAAAACATGACATCTTTAAGCCACCGGGAAATAGTAGGACACTTAACAGACTTCCAATGCAACAATATTAGACGTCTCGCTAATAGGGATGTGAAGGCTATAATATCCCTTTGTGTGGAATCAAGTGTAAGTGAGCGAGCAGGAATCCCAAATACAGCAATCAGAGGACAAGGATGAAGAGTTACCCCAAGAACAGTTTACATAATAGCAAAATACCTTGTCCAGAAACCTTGTAGCTCAGGGCACAGAAAAAACATGTGGCTAAGGTGACAAGGAGAACCATGGCATTTATCACATTTATTTTCCACTTCTGGATACAATTCAGAAAGTCTAGACTTAGAGAAATGCACCCTGTGTATGACCTTAAATTGAATAAGTCCAAGACGAGCACAGGAGGTGGAAGATCGTACTCTCGCTATAGCCTGTTCCCAAGACTCCTCATATATTCGAAATCCCAGTTCTTCTTCCCATGTACGCTTAAGCTTAACATTAGAGTGGTTACTAAAAGACAGAATAGCATCATAGAGTTTCGAAATGGTTCCTCTGTGATGAGGAATAAATGATAACGTAGTTTCCCACTGCTGTTCTGGAGGCAAAGAGGGGAAATTTGGGAAACACTTAGCAACAAAATTTCGAATTTGAAAATAGCGAAACAAATGGGTAACAGGGAGATTGTAACGAGAAGACAAGTTGGGAAAACTATCGAAAACACCATCCACATATAAATGTTTGAACTGTTTTATACCCTTGTCACACCACACTGAAAATGTCGAGTCCAAAAGTGAAGGGGGAAACAAATGGTTGTCGCTTAGAGGACCCGAGGAAGACGGCATTACAAAATTAAAGTGACGTCTAAACTGAAACCAGATTTTGAGTGTGTTAAGAACCACCTGATTATCAGTGTACAGAGAGGGTCTCACGGGTAAAGAGGAATAGAGCAAAGCCGGTAAAGAAGAGCCCTTACATGATGATAGCTCCAATTTACACCACGAGGAACCCAAGTCATTTCTGAACCATGCAGGAAAGCGGTCCATGTGGAGAAGAACCTCAAAACAATGAGCTTTTTAAAAGAAACCTTTAAAGCACTGATAGACTGTAATTCATGCAGTGCTGAGCCTTTATTTTTTTAGAGAAACGAAAGCTCTTACAGGCAATGTGACATCAAGCATCAGTCGGGAGAATGGGGTGGGAGGGGGTGACTGTGGGATCCTCCTGCCACTCAATAATAATACTTGCTTAAACGTTTTGCTATATTAAAGAACATGGAATAAAAAAAACAGAGATGGTGGCAGATGGGCTAGTCTGAGACTCTGATAGTCAAACATCATCAGCCTTTTCTTTGTGACATAACGCATTAGGGATGTGATTGACCAGGAGATTTGTTCAATGAATGTGCAGCTGATAAATCTGAAAGGATTATGTTGGACAATGACATAATCATGGACCGTAACGTCAAAGGAGTTTTTAAAATGGTGCAGTCCGCTTGTGTAATCTGTCCCTCAGAGAACTGAGGCGATTTTTGAGAGCAAATTGATGTTTGGTATAGTGCTCATGACATGTATTTCATGTATAAAGTAGAAAAACATGCTCTCATTCAAGAACCGAGTTGGTATTTTTGTTTAAAATAATTCTCAAAAAAATATTTTAATCATTTGGGACTCATTTATCTGTACAATGATGAATATAATAACAGGAACCTACAGTTTTGATTCACTTAATGCAGTGAGGTCAACTTGATTACATGAAGTCATGGACTTATTAATATTACTAGTATAAGTATTACACACACACACACATGCACACCCCCCCTCCCCCTTTAACTGAGCTCTTCTTCAGTACATGACAGCAATTATCAGGTGTGTTATCAGGCAACAGTCTTCTTAGAGCAAGCATTTTTTGATGTAATAACTTCACATCATTATGTTGTTGAATAATAGTTCTGCCAAGGGGTTCAATGGTTAGACAAGCTGTGAATGGCTTGTACTGACTCTTGGGGATACAGAAGAAGAATGGCTGTTGTGAAAGAGAGGAGGGGTGTGAGGAAGAGAGCAGAACTTTAAGCAGTTTGCTGGTCTGGATCATTCAGAGGTGATTGTGTTACACATCACAGTGTTCCTCCGCAGTCAACATCACAGCGAATTGACCTCAAGATCAGGCTGTGCTCAGAGTGATGATCTTGCCTTGTTTTGCAGCCACAGTACCCTGGGCACCCTACAGTCCATGGATTGGTCAAACCTGTACTGAGGCCCCTTATGTGACAGCTAACACTTGCCTGAAACTGGGTCATGCAACATGGATTTCACCTTCGTCTGTGTCACCCAAAAGATGGACACCTGCTGATGGATGGAGGCTATATCAACAACCTGCCTGGTTTGTTACATTCAGTTTGTACCTTCCCTTATTAAGTATTAAAAGTAGCCGTACTTTGATGTAGTTGCTCAGCTGTTTGCTTATAGCAATATATTTTTAATTTTACCAGTACTGTATGCTGTTTGTCTTGATGTCTTCTTCCCCTGATTCTCCCAGCTGATGTTGCGCGCTCCATGGGGGCCAAAGTGGCAATAGCTATTGATGTGGGCAGCCGGGATGAAACCAATCTCACTAATTACAGCGACTCACTCTCGGGCTGGTGGCTGCTATGGAAACGCCTTAACCCCCTTGCTGAGAAGGTTAAGGTGATGGATTGATTAGGAGTAAAGACACACCATGCTGTGCAGCAATGTTTTTAATTCTATCAATATAAATCAGGATATTTTTGGAAATCATTTCAGTGATTTATAAGTTAATTTCCACAGGTGGCAGTAGCTAAAACATTATTAAAAAGCGATCTCTAGGTGTATTAGCTAATTGTAGGCCAATCTCCAACCTTCCTTTTTATCCCAAAAATTCTTAAAAGAGTAATTGTAAAACAGCTAATGGATCACCTGCAGAGGAGTGGTTTATTTCAAGAGTTTCAGTCAGGTTTCAGAGCTCATCGGAGTACAGAAACAGCTTTAGTGAAGGCCACAAATGATCTTCTTATGGCCTCTGACAGTGGACTCATTTCTGTGAGTGTCCTGCTAGACCTCAGTGCAGAGTTTGGTGCTGTTATCTATAATATTTCATTACAACAATTAGAGCATGCTGTAGGTATTAAATGTACTGTGTAATATCTTTCTAACAGACTCCAATTTGTTCATGTAAATGGGGAGTCACACACTAAGGTTAATTATGGAGTTCCACAGGGTTCAGTGCTACGACCAATTCTGTTTATATTATGCATGCTTCCCTTAGGCAGCATCATTAGAAGGCATAGAATACATTTTCACTGATATGCAGATGACACCCACATTTATCTATCCATAAACCAAGATAACACACATGCAGATAGAGTTTATTGTACTCGGCCCTGAAAATCTAATTACATGCTTACTCGGGATGGCATTACTTTGGTTTTCAGTAACACTGAAGAATCTGCATGATGCTGAAAAACGAGTTAATGTTTTTATTACTTCTAGGCTGGACTACTATAATTCGTTATTATCAGGATGTCCTAAAAACACCTGAAAGGCCTTTTTTAAACACAGGGCTTAAATACACAGAGGGAGCAATTAGTGAATGAGAGACAGAAGGGAAAACACTGCTGGGGCAAATCAGGGCTAATGAGAGAGGGAATGCATAAACCGACACAGTAGCCTGAGACACAGACTTCAAAGTAAAACAGGAAGCAGATGCGAACTTGACAAGGGGATACAGCAGACAGGGGAGACAGCAACTAAGGAACACAGACAGAAGCCAAAAGACTAAAACTGTAACATAAACCACACAGAGAACCCAAACTCAGAATAACCCTACAACCCAATAGACAAAGAAAGCTAAAAATATAATAAACCAAATCAAAAAACCAAAAACACAAAACCACTGGGTCAACGATCCAGGCCCCTAACAGAGTAGGCTTAAAATTGTACTTTTTGATAAAGCATATAGTTAGGGTTGGAGCAGGTGACCCTGAATACTCTCTTAGTTATCCTGCAATAGGTCTAGGCTGCTGGGGGATTCCCATGATGCACTCAGTGTTTCTTCTTTAGTCACCTTTTTTCACTCAATATGTGTTAATAGACCTCTCTGCATTTAACCATGAGATATTATTAATATCTTAATATCTAATATTAAAGTGTGGCCTTACTTTAAGTTTGATTCCATAAAAAGTGACAAAAACATTAGCGTCCATTAGCATTGTGCGTGGGAAGAAAACATATTTTTACAGCGAAAAAAAACCCTAAACTTCCAAGTAAGCACCGAGTGCGCTACGACGTAATGGGAAATTCACAGAGAAACTGCCGTATCCTTCCACTGACCGCCGCGGCACACCTGCACCAGGGTAAACCTCCGCCTACCCAACTCCTGCTTTACAGGTGAAACTAGAGCAAAAGGACGGCTGAGTCTTTGACTTTATTTATTTTCTGCTGTGTTTTACTTGCATCTATTTGAAAGACTGAGTGTAAACACAAAAAAAATATTTTATGTGCTGGAATGTGCAGAAAATAGGTTTAAATATTAAACAAATTTCTTCCAGTCAGAGAATGTTGCATATAATTAAATTTTTGCTTGATGCATAAAGTTAAAAGATTAAAATTAATAAAACTATAAAAGTTTTAAAAAGAGACTTTTCCATTTGATTACATTTTGTATGATGGATTATGCAGAAAAAGTGGAATTGGGCTGAAAGATCTATCGCTTTATCACCTATACAGGTTGTAAATCGTGTTTTTAAAAAGTAACTAAGTAATTAATTACTTTTGAAAATAAGTAATCAGTAAAGTAACAGGATTACTTTTTGGGGGAAGTAATCAGTAATTAGTTACTGATTACTTTTTTCAAGTAACTTGACCAACACTGTGCTGGACTCCCTTGGAATTCAAGGTCTGATCTTCAACACACTCACTCGCTCCTCAATCCAGCCTGGACACTCACTCTGATACTCTCCACGAAGCTTCTCACCTCTTTTTTTGCAGGTAGGGAAACATCCGCCATATCTTTACTCACCTATAGTTCTCTGCATCACCATTCTGATATTAACTGCCCTTTCCTCTGTTTCAGAGCTCTCCTTCAGAGATCCCGCTCCGCTCCTCTCTCCACCTTCTGTATATACATACATATCTCATTCAGTCTGTTTAAATAAAGTCTTGTTAAGAACCAATTTCGCATTGAGTCTGCTTTTGGGTCTGCAACCTCGTACTGGCCTCCGGCCTTCGATAACAAGTAATTTGTACCACTTATTGGTATACCAGGTAGTCATGCTGTTCTAAGTTCAAAGTACACGCAATATTTATTACTGCAGAGCTTTACACAAGTCAGAGCTTTAAAAAGCCCCAGACATTTAACGACATTTTCACAGTAGTTCAGTTCCTGTTTGGACGTATATATGCTGAAGAAAATTGCAGTAGTGTCTTCTGTGCCAAAAATAATCAAAATATTAAATGCTGTAAATTTAAGGCTGATGAGTGTAACTCAGTAATAACAATGGAGGGAAAAACCTACTGTGGAATTACTGAAATATTAGTAAGTAGCCACATTCAAGTCTCACATGCCTGAAATCTACTGTATTGACAAAAAATGAATTTATAATTGCTCATATTACAAATCCCTTAAAAACAATATAATATAATATATAGATAATAGAGTATTTTTAGCTGAACCTCAGGCCTTCAGCCCCTTTTGCTGATAAAGTAATAACAATAAAAATAAAAAGGATGAAATTGTTTGCTCTTAACGTACACAAAAATAGATTTTTGTGTACCAGATTTGTTCCAAGCAATGTCACAGAAAGACAAAACGCCTCCTAACCAAGAGATGACGAGAACGATGGAGACAGATGAGTTATTTACTCCCAGATTGAGAAACAACACAAGGATGAAGGGTAAAACAGCAGGACTCACACTGGCAACCTCCCCCTCCCTGATAACAAACAACAAAGGCAACAGAACAATTGCTGAAAACAGGATGGAGCCACTTTTATGATTGCAGATCTGAGACCGTAATGTTTAAGACTAAATGGCTTCTGTTCTCATTCTTTTAAACAATAGGCATCCCACACAGTTAATGAATGCATTTCTATTTTCAGATGCTACTGGAGAGTACAACAACCAGGGGATGCAATGCTTCTCCTTCTGTGATACATTTGATACTATTTATTTGTGTGGATGCACAAAATGCAGATCAAGACTTAAAAACATAACCAAGGTTTTGGGACTAGCCGAGCTTAAAAAAAAAAAAAAAAGGCAAAACCAGATGTGCTTCACTGAAAAGCTGAAATTGCACAAAAGTCTGCAGCAGATTTTTTTTTCATGCAGTTAGTTTCCATTATACTTTGCTGTAATTTCCAACACACAGCAATCTAGATCAGGACAACTCCATTATAGTGTTTCTTGCAGCCGGCATGCTTTGCACACAGTTTGGAAGCGTATTCAAAGACAATAATTTTTTAAGCATAAGAACAGTTGTAGATTTCTCAAATAGCTTCAAACTTGTTTTTATTCCTGTTCTCTCTATTTATAATGCATTTATCATCAAAGTCCACCCTGCATGACATTTCTAATGTTCTGACTTATGCACCTGCACACCCACGTGTATTTGTCACCATTCTACACTCCAAATATTCCAGTTTATTCACCCACAGTGTGCTTCCTGTCCCCCACTCTTTCCTTGCATCAGAAGAATCCGACTACCACACTGACTATGAAGAGGATGCACTGGAGAGTGCTCTCTCTGACATGGAGACGTATAGTCGCTATGGAGAGCACACCGAAGGGGAGGAGACGGCTGACACGGTGCGAACTTGTGGTAGTAAGATTAGAAACTGTGGGCTCTCTTTAAAGAGAAGAAGAGCAAGCAACCACAGTGAGGAATTTGTTTTTTACTCATGTCTAAAACAGGCTTTTCAGGATCCATTATAATTAATTGTATTGTTTTGCAACACAAATTTCCATTATTGCAAAGGTTTGTCTGGCTTACAATGACAACACACTTGATCAGTCCTCTCGGTAAAAGGATTTTCATAAATCACTTCTTGGGAAATCAGACCATCCTGCTGGCTACTATTCAAAGTCAGATTGAGGTTCATACTGGAGTCTGGCCAGTTCATGCTTTAAAAGTGATTAATATCATTAAAATTTTGAAATTAATTGGAAGCCATTGCAGGGGCACCTAGTTCAACTAAAGTGATATCATTTAGAAGTTGGGGCTTGAGAACATTGTATACTTTTGTGAATGGTGGCGTACTTAAAGTTTCTTAAACAGGTTAGCACAATGGAAACATTCTGTCTTTAATACATTTTACCCTCCAGTGTGAAAGACCAGACTCTACCTGCAAAACTAGTCATTTTGTCTTCTGTGACATCAAATGATCAGACCTTTAGAAAAAAAAATCTGTAGTATGAATTTCAAACCTACATGTTGTTAATAGAGCAGCTGCATGCCCAATCATTTCACATATTGATATGGATTATTTCTTATAGCTTCATTTGAGTCATCATCAGTGGAACATCCCTTGGACCAAAGGTGAAAACTGCATATTTGCTTTTATTTTTATTTGCGAAATTTCAGCTTGATTTTATACAGCCGAAGGGACCAAATTACAACATATCTTTTTCCATCCTCTCTCTTGACACACAAACAGTTTGGGGATGTTGTTCACAAATTTGAATGTCAATTTCTGAGATCTTTGCCTGACAAAGTTTTTTTTTTAACAGATGACCTAAACAAATCAGCACACTCAATTTTCACAAATTCTGTTGTTTTCCTTTGGAATTTCAATATTTACCTCTGTTCTTTGAACTTCAATTCTTTATTAAATGATTTGATTGAATTACTTGCAGCTAGTCTTAACAGTATTGCTGATACCTGAAATGAGGAATCACAAGTAGAAATGACCTCATTTTATGTGGAACTACGTAGACACAATCCAAAACTGGTCACTTTTTAAAATTCTTTTATTATGAGCACCACGAATACTATTTTACTCACATCACTTATATTTGGAGCAGCCCAGAAACTGGCATGCAAGAATTATAATGGGGTATTAAGGATGTGGAAAATGTTGTTCACCTGGCTGTTGATGTGAACTGAAATCACAACCTGAAAACTTCTCAAAGAATCTGGTTCTGGCTTCATAAATATCCACAAAGTATGAGTAACATGTGCAGAGCAGAAAGCTGGGCAACATAGGATTGACAAGTAATTTCTCAAACACTGCAGAACACCCTTCAGTCACCCTTCATGCAGTCATCTCATTTCCATTTCCACTACACTGAGAGGTTTTATGGCATACCTGCATTGTTTGACTTATGTCTACTTTTTTTTAAAACAAAATCTGAATTATATAAAAAGCTATTTTAAGTAGCCGTTATCTAGACTGTTAGCCAGTGTAATGCAAAAGTGTCCAGCCTTTTTAAATTGCTATCTGTAAATGGCTGACAGTGGTGTTATTGTGTCTGAAACTTTATGCCCTGGTCATGTCGGTTTGGAGCTTAAAATATTTTCATCCTTAAAAGGTCAGGTTGACTCTTGACCTAAAAAGGTTAAGCAGCACTGCTTGAAAGTATTGCACACTCATGCCTGTGTAATGATCATCACCAGGAGCAGCTTGCCAAACAACACTAATTTAAAAATAGAAAGAGACCAAAACAAGCAGCATACTCTGCATCCATGGCTGTCAGCACAGTTTTGTCGTACCCTGTGTGCCAGGGACATGGATGGATTTAATGATTGCAATCCACTTCAAAGCACTAGTTTCCCCCTCGGCTGGTGAGAGAGCCTCCCCCCATCTGTTTTCTGGCTTGAGTCTATTGGACACAGACTGAGCAGCAGACAGTGTGGATCTGTCAAATGAACTCTGAAGCTCAACTTGTCTCTATAAAGTTTATGCACAGCAGCTATGACAGGAACATGTGCTTGCCCTAGTTTCACCTTTTTTTCCTCAAGTGATATGGAGGTTTGGTTGTTTGTTGGTCTTTTTAATTAAAGATATTCCGGTCATACAGATTTGTTGTATTTAGTATTTAAGGAGTAATAAATATGCATACCTATTTAAGTCAATAATATACTGTATGTTGCCATCCTGTGCTGTGTTAAGTCTGTGCTGTAGTTATAGCATAGCTTTAGCATGCAGCTTTCCCAAAATATAACTACACGTAAATACTATGCTGCATAAAGTGTATTGATTATAATTGAGGCTGGATCAGGTGACCCCGAATCCTCCCTTAGTTACGCTGAGAGAAGAGAACAAGGGGGTAATAAGTGGCCCTTACCTCAATCAATACATCACAGGGAAGAAAGTGAAAGGCCAAAAGATGGGGTGAATGAGTACAAGCTTCCTGAAAATTACAGTCTCTTGACAGAAAGGCAAGGTTGACAGAGAACAAGAAGAGTCACAGCACTGGTGTGTTGGTGGACATTGACCTCGTCCTGAGCAGATTACTGTGACAGGTAGTGAGAGATTTGAAGAACCATTTATGGAAAAAATGGGACATTTATAACGTTAAACAGAGGGAGAGGTTGATTAATAGAAGGTCAAACACTGACATACTCTTCATCTCTCAGATTGCCGCTCCAGCCATCTATTTTCTCCCTCTAGCTTCATTGACTCCCCGTCTTCTTCCCCGTCCTGCACAGTTTTAGAAAACGGGGACAAAAAGGACCTAAACAGGTAAGTGGGTCACACCTTTTGTTGCAGTAGTGAAAGTACATCTGTGACGTGTTAATGCAAAAATAGACTGCCAACAAACAGAAAGGTTCCCTACATACACAGAAGTGTATCAGCAGGCCTTCTGAGACAGAAATAAAGTCTCACACAGTTAATAGAATCCCTAAAATAACCAGTGGAATAATAGAAATTTAACTATCCTTTTTTTTTTTTTCTGAGAAGTGAAATCATTAACTAAACAGCCAACCCTCTGGAGCTGCAGTGTGTATTTGGTATTAGTACATAAATCTCATTTTCTTCTTACCGCTCTGTCGTGTACTTGCCTGCAGCAGCGGTCCGCTGATTCTGGCAGATTAAAAAGTAGACCAAAAAAAGGCAAAGTGATAACAAACAACTTCTAAATTGCTGGACTCATCTGAACTCCAAGCTGATGGACCAAGCTTTAGGTCAGGAATATATGTAAGTATTAACTTACATAACACAGCACAAGGGTATTTGTTATAAAAGTGCAAAAATTCATGCAAAATAAGATGATAACTTGGTAATCTGTATAGTCATTAGTTGTGAGCCTTTTTAAAATTTATTACTAAAATATGTGCAAATGAAAGACATGAAGAAATGGACAGATCAATAGACCTGACTTTAAAAGGTTTAACTTCCACAAACCATAACTAAAATTCTCATTACTGAGAAGGAGACTTTGTAAAATAAGCAGTGAACATGTCACTCGTTTCTGGATTCTAAGGTCATGGCATGTACAAAAGACGAAGGTTTTAATGTCAGTGACAGGATGTTTGATAAATGAGTAATCAGCTATTAACTGTATTATTCATGAATGTTGTGCTGATTAATCAATTATTTAATTTCAGTTTAAGTTCCAACTATATTTACTGAGCTATAAAACAGTTAATGAAGTATGTTAATTTCTGGGCTCTTCCAAAGCCCACACCACCAATGAATGAACCTGTTGATTGCACAGAGTCCAATACAGTTTATATTTATGTAACCACTATTAGCTTTGGTAAATACACCAATTCTACTAAGTATACTTGCATACAGTTTTTCAAGACTCTTGGCAGTTCCTTCTGAAGCTCTTGGAGAACTCATCACAGTTCATGCCTCTCATGTAACCCCAGATGTGACATCAAGGCACGCGCCATCTGCTGCGAGACTCCTTGTTCTTCTTGTGGCTGAAGTAAGTTCTTCATGACTGTGGAATATGTTGAGGGTATGTGTCAGATTGGATGGCTCACTGAGGGGATCGAATCATGAATATGGCATTGTTTTTTTTATTGAATTTAGGTTTTAATTTTCAGTGTCTAAAAATGCTTGCTGGTAAAACAAAGTAGTGTAACAACTGATGATTTTACATCACATTGTAATTCCAGGTTAGTTAGTAATTAGTTGTTATTTATGAAATTCTAGTATAGTTAGTTTGTTTTAAAACCTCCACTTGTTCTCCACTTGTTCTGCTTGTTTTAATCCCCTTTGTTCTGCTGTACCTAAGGGTAATAACTTTTATGTGCTGAAAATGAAACCCTAATTAAACCACAACTCAAAATTTCATGGTAAATGTTGGGATTTCATGATAAGTGTATTATAATATGAAGTGCTACTGAATGTTTTAGTAAAATGTGATCATATGGTCATTACTTCTGCTTCTTCCCTCCACCTCTCATGTTGTAGATGACTTAGATATACTGCTTGGGAAAGGCTGATACAAGCGGTTGCTGCAGGCTGACAGAGCTGTGAACTGGAGGGTGGTGAAGAGAGCTGATTACAGTAGAATGATTTCACTTGAAAGGCTTTATTCTATGATTGCTTCTAAGTTGTATTGTTGCAAAGTGGAAATGTTTAGAAACAACAGCACCTCAGATCTGATAAGGTTACATAGCAGGCTTTCTGAGTGCTTAGACACAATATGCAAAGTGCTAATGCTCTGCTGACTCAGTAACTGCAGAGTTTCAAATCTCCTCTGGCATTAACATCCGCACAAAAACTGTTAACCAGGTGCTTTATGCCATAGGTTTACATGGCTGAGCAGCTACTATAGGTATAATGAGTAGTGCCCAGTACCTTTGTCCATATAATGTAATTTGCTTTCCTATTGAAGTCTGGACAAAGTGTGTAAATATTCAGATATGAGAAGCTTAATATGCAATTTTATTTTATTTTTGGGTTACTGCTTACAAAACTACTCGCTATATGACTCGTTTTTCCTTTCCTTTAAAACTTCCAAATGTTACCTCATTGTTCTATTGCATTTAATATTTAAGCTTCATTAAAAACTGCTAACCACTGAAAAGTACACTATTATTCAGAAGAATTACATGGTAAATATTGGAAAATTATACCATAAGTCTGCATTATGAGGTGCCACCAAATTATAAATAAATAAATAACAGTGTGTCTGGTTATTTTTGTCAAATGAATACAAAGAAGAAGAAAACATTAGCCCGATTACAGTAACTAAAGTTATGTTTATTAAACAAATTAAACAACACAGAGCTTTTAAAATAAAGATCCTGAAAGCTTTTGTTTTATCACTGACTGAAATTAATACAAGATTAAAAAACTAAACTACTAATTAAAAATTAGACTACATAAAACTTCCATCCATCCGTTCTCTTCTGGTTATCCTTACCAGGATAGGGCGAGAGGCGGAGTACACCCTGGACAGGTGACCAATCTGACGCAGGGCTCACACAGAGAGGTAGACGTCCATTCTATGGGCAATGTAGAATCACCAATTACTAGTTAACCTGATCCCAGTTAACCTGATCCCACTCCTTCTTGCTGTGAGGCAACATTTCTAATCAAGATGCCACCAATTAATACAACACTTTGATTAAACTCTGAATGGTAGTGACCAGGATTAACTCCTGCCAAATAGATTAAACTAACCAATGGAATTAATTGCTTCATAATCATGGAAAATACAAAGCTGGAACGATCAAATGAGTCAAAAATGATCTTTTATTCATGCACAAATTTGATCTGTTTTTGCAAATAACAACAAAAAAACAACTTTGACACAAAGCTTTGTTCATTTGTTTATTTATTTTTTTGGCCACGCGATTTGTTTGGCATTGAAACGAACCCACAAGCAGGAGAACTATGTTTATTAAAAATGAACAAGCACCGAACAAGTGACGGGCCATTAAGCCATTATTTCTAATTACTTTCATGCAAAATTTGTCACCAGTAATCAAAGATCTTTAATCATAGATCAATAGACATTAATATGCCCATTTAAGTCTCACCAAAACTAACATGAGACAATCAAAATCAGCTTGCAGAAAGGAAAGTGCAAGCACAAATAATATCCACTTTTGGCAAACTGTGTGTTGTATATGTGCAATATGTTAACAAGCACAAAGCATCCGAGGTCAGGATGAAAACAAAGATACACAGTCACAGCTGTTGGTTGATGTAGCATAAGGTCTGAGCAGAGCTGCTGCTTCTCTCACTTCTGCCAGGCTAATAATATCCTGCTGAAGCTGCTGATTAGGAACACGAGGTGAGAGTACCTCACTGTCCACGCACGTCAGCGAGGTTTGCAGATTCTAAAAGTAGAAGAACTTTTCCCCAGATAGAAACACAGCCATGGGTTTTAAGTATTCTCGGCACAATAAAAAAAAAAACTCCCACGCATTTGCTAAAGTCGAAAAAGCAAATGCAGAAAGCAGTGACGTTAATAATGTATTTTTACAGCGTTTTTTATACCATAGCTGCTTACTGCTGTAAGTTGAAAATACTTAGATCTTGAGACATGCACTCTGACGTCATGACCACCATGGAGAAGTTTAAAAGAGAGGATATTATGTTCTCTTTTTTTCCCATGAGGATTTGTTTTTACAGTGGGACCAGATTTTCTGTACTAATCTTGGATTGATGGCAAAGAATCCCAGGCAGATCTGTAGTCCATTGCTTTCACTCAGATTTTAAGAGCTAATCCACATAATTTATACTGTCTGAACAGAAATCATAAGAAACACATCTAAAAGCATCATACACATCATCAGCCCATCCTCTGTTCTTTCTGTGAATTAATCAGGCCACCAAACTAACCACGAACTGTGAATTCAACAAGTAAAGGCACAGAAATCGGGAGGCGTACATTATAGACTGGAAACGATATATGAAAAAAGCAGGAAGTGACTAATGCAAAAAAAAAAAAAATTTAAGGGTTTTTGCTCCATTAGGAAGAAAAGTTATTAACTCCCAGATTCAAAATGTCACGTCTAGTATTACATCCATTATTTCCTACATGCTCACTATCATTGAATGTGGCTTTAATGAACAAAGCAAGCACAGGTACCACATCATTGTCCTTCTCCACAATAGTCTGTCATCTGTTGTTTGCCATCTCAGAAAGATCTGAGACATTTTGCCAGGTCTGCCCTCTGAGGCATTAGGCCACAGTGAGTGAGAAACCCAGTCAGGAAGTAATGACCTTTTCTCCACTGAGCAACGGGAAAGAGCAGAGAGCTGGGAAGCAAAGGGGTTTAATCGGATCAATGTGCCCTTTGTCATCTCACTGTCTGCCCTGTCAGTCTGTATGTCTGTCTACCCGTTTGTTGTTTGTTGGCTGAGTGTTTATATTTACTCTGCATGATCCATCTGCCTATCTGCTGGCTGTCTGTCTGCCCATCTTTCATTTTGCTTGATCTGTTTTGCTTGTGAAACCAGAACTGTCAAAGCAGCCCCATTTCTACGGTATCTTAAAATGTTTTTTGTATCTCTGCTCTGAAATGAGTCAGCCAACATACAGCATTGTGCAAAGGTTTTAAGGATTTTAAATGGTTAGTCACATCCATCACATAATGCCACCAGGGAGATGTTAATTTCAAATTTATTCTGCAATGTGATAACGACCCTGTACATAGAGTCCAGCAACAGATGGTGTGGCCCTTTATCTAACAGAACTGTTGCTGTTTTAAAGGCACAGGGTAAACTCACAGAGTACTGATTTGATTTCCAGTTTTCAGTAAAATCTTAACTGCAGTTTATGTGAAGTGTCTACAACAAGAGTAGCAACTCTGTGAAGCTGCTTTGACCTTATACTACTGTCAGCATGCTCAGAATCACAATGAAACATCTAATGTTTGCTAATTAAGACGCAAATGTTTAATTTAGCCTGATAATGGTGCTCAATTAATAAAAATCAGAGGCTCAGCTATTGCAGTTCAGGCTAAGGGGATGCTTATTTACACTGGCTACCCTCTTCATTAGCTGCTTGTTAATGCAAATATCTCATCAGCCAATCACATGTCAGCAACTCAGTACATTTAGGCGTGTAGATGTGGTCAAGATGATGTGATGAAATTTCAAACTGAGCATCGGAATAGGGAAGAAAGGTGCTTTCAGTGGCTCTGCATGTGGCTGTTTGTGTCCGAGTGACTAGTTTAAGTGTTTCAGCTGATCAGCTGTGATTTTCCTACAACCATTTCCAATCTTTACAGAAAATGGTCTGAAAAAGAGAAAATATCCAAAGGGTGGGTGTTCCCCGAAAGAAAACAACTTGTTGATTCCAGAGGTCTGAGGAAAGTGGCCAGACTGCTTCAAGCTGATAGGAATGCAATGGGAACTTAATGTTCATGTTGAACCTTTAAGGAGATGGGCTGCAGCAGCATAAGACCCCACTGGGTGCCTCTCCTATGAGCTAAGTACAGAAAACTGAGGCTCCACCAAAATTGAACAATTGAAACCTGAAAAGAATCTTCTTTTCTACTTCAACACTCGCATGGTAGAGTCAGAATTTTATATAATTAACATAACAATATGAATCCATTCTGCCTCATATCTGTGATTGAGGCTCCTGGAGGCAATGTGGGATATTTATTTGGCACAGTTTGGGCCCCTCGGTACCAAACCAGAGCCTGCCTGACTACCCTGCTTACAGAAGGATAACACCACATGTCACAAAGCTCAAATCATTTCAAACCGTTGCCTTTAACGTAACAACTGGAGAGTCACATCATGAATGTCAACATATCTGCAGAAACTATGTGATGCCATCATGTCAGCATGGACCAAAATCTCTGAGGAATGTTTCCATCTGAATCTGTGCCACAAAGAGTTGAGGCACCTTGCTAGTGAGATGAGTCCATCTCTCATTAGTTTGCTTAAATTAAAAAATGTCAACCCCATGGTGGCACCACTGAAAACTTTTTTAAAACTAAGTTGAAAGACTTCAGACCCCAGGGGGTACCCTGCCTCTTGTCCTATGTCAGGTGGGAAGGGCTCCAGCTCCCCTGTGACCGCGAACTGGATGAATGAATAAATGGATTCAATGAGGAAATGATGGTTGGATACACTGATGTAACATGATAAAAGACTCTGTTTTTTAAAAGATTTTTTTTAACACAGTAAAAACACTGCTGTGGTTAGTGCATGCTTTGTCTACTACAAATATATCCAATTATGCAAGAAGCGTTTTTCATTTCTTTTTCAACAACAAGCCGTCTACATGCAGTGTAATGTGATATGTATGTTAACGTGTCATCTTGTGAGTGTTCTCTGTGTCATTTTAAATTCCTCTGTATCTGCTTTTCTCTCATGTTGTCTCTCCATCTGTCTCTGTTACAGGCATTAAATGATGGAAAGCTGCAGCACAGGGCAGACCGTGCTGTCTATGGGACAGACGGACTCTGTCTGGCACTTTGGCTTCACATTCAGTTTCACCAAGCTGCAGTAAATCACTGTTCTGTTCTGTGACACTGTTCTGTTGTTCCTGCAAAGGACAATTGTTCCTGACGTTCATAGTTTATAGAATAAACCATAGTGCGTTTGCAAATATGAAAAGGAAATCTGTTGTCAGCAGATAGGTAGTTATATCTTGACCTTGAAACTGACAACCTCAATATTTCTCTCTCCTTTTCTCTTTGCAAATAAATGCTGAAATTTGTCTGGGTAAACAGAGATGAACAGGCTTCTATCATTCATCGCTGAGCCTCTAGAAGGATAATGTGTAAGCCGGCCAAATCATTCATTTAACTGCCGTAAAGTCCACAACAACAGAACGACATACATTCATTCACGTATACCCCTATGCTACTGGAACTTATTTACATAACTCTTGCAAACTCTGCAGTTAAGTAAGTCTCCCTGGGGTTAGTGCTCTAAAAACTGGACTTAACACATGGATGGATAAAAGTGCATGGATAAATGGATGGTTGGAGTTGGGTGATCCGCTGACTTTTAAAGGGAAAAAAAACCCCATACCCGCTCCTACAGATGATACATCAACCTGTTGTCTTTTGTGATTACCCTAAAATATTTCAGTTTTCCCATGTTTTGCAGTCATATCCACAGGTCTACTCCACACCGTTTCTTCAACCTGCTTCTCCTTTACCTCTCAGAGAATCAAACCACTCTCTCCTCAGCCAACTGGAGAGCACAGGAATCTATTAAGCTCCATATGGGAAATATGTCACCGGAGAACCAGTGTTAGAAGTGATTTAGTAGAGAGGAAAGGGTGGAGAAGAGGAGAAATGGATGAGTAAGGTGTGCTGCAGTTCCAAGGTGAGACAAGGTGGAAATAGGCATGGGTGTCACGTAGGGAGAAGGACTTCCCACTTCTCTCTCTCTTGTATCTACACCACATATACAACCACACAAAGTGTAGTTGAATCTTAAGAGTCGACACGAATGCCATTATTCTCAGGGGTGATTCTGGACCAGTAATGAGATTGTAGGACTGCCCTGTTAGAGTTATATCACCCCTTACAACACCGTAAATCCCCCTGCTTACACTGCAACAGTCAGACTGAATAAAAGTGATCCATTTATTTTTCAACTGACTTGTCCACTGAAAATCCTGCAATTCTGTGCACGGGATTTAACAACATCTAAATCGCCATCGGATGAGAGTTGTGGGGTTGCTGATTATTCACAGGAAAATGCTGATCTTTCTGATGAAACCATAGCCATGCAGAGTTGTTGGAGGCGATAAACTGGCAAATAAAATGCATACCTTTATTGTTGCTACATGTTGGTTTTAGTGGCCTTCTCAGTTTCTGAGATTCAATTCAGTTTTATTTATATAGCGCCAAATCAGGGAGGGGACGAAGGCAAGACAAAAGTAATGCTGTAGGAGAAAGACAGAGATTAATAATAAGTTATGATTAAATGCAGAGCGGTGTATAAAGCATGGTGAGTGAAAAGGAAACAGTGCATCGTGGGGAGCCCCAAGCAGCCTAAACCTATTGCAGTATAGCTAAGGGAGGATTCAGGGTCACCTGATCCAGCCCTAAGTATAAGCTTTATCAAAAGGAACGTTTTAAGCCTAATTTTAAAAGTAGAGAGGGTGTCTGCCTACCAAATCTAAACTGTAAACTGGTTCCACAGAAGAGGGTCCGGAAAGCTGAAGGCTCTGCCTCCCATTCTACTTTTAAATACCCCAGAAACCAGAGCTAAGACAGCATGAAGTGCTCTATTGGGGTGATACAGTACTATGAGGTCCTAAAGATAAGGTTATCTGATTATTTAAGACCTTGTATGGAGGAGCAGAATTTTAAATTCGATTGAAAGCGTTTTATGAATGAGTGCATGTGGCTTGTACTGTAGTGTGGTCAGTAGGACTGGCAAAGTGGTACACGACTGCCAGTCAAAATGTATGAATTAACAGGCTGTCAAAGACCACTGCAGAGGGAGGTGTGACACTTTGACCTTCTAGCTGACGGAGCAATGCTCTGACACTTCTGAGCTTTGCAGTCTGAAAAAAAGAGAGTGCCTGTTTTAGTTCTGGAACACACAAATCAGAGGGTTGATAGTAATAGCCGCCTTAGTAAGATAAAGAGCCGCGCCATCACTGTCAACACCATCTAGAGCTGCGCTATGCAGTGCTCACACTGCTGCTAAAGTGATTCACTGTACCAAGAAAGAAGAAAGGAAGAAAATCTTTGTATGCAGCAAGTGTAGTGTCCACAGCATCTCTGAAACACTTAAAATCATGACTTGCCTGTAGGAATGGCAGCTATGACTGGTGCAAAATTCTCAATCCTGTCTCATTAGTAGGTGCGGGTGATGAGTAGCCTACTGACAAAACACATCGAGACCATAACTGACGGGTGGAGCATGATGTTTTAAATTTTGGCATTCCCTGTGTTGTGGTTCCTCACGTCATATGATTGAATAAAGGCCTTTAATCCTCCCCATCATATCCGGGATTCCATAGCTCATTTATTGCAGCAGTGTGAATGTCACAGGGGAGTGGGTGGATGATGTGTCCACGGGATTCCCGTTATGCATGGTGAATGCAATTACCATCCTGTGATGGAAGAGAAAGGACATTGAGAAATGGTGGGTGAGTCACTTGGAAAGAGACCACAGTTCGGCCCTCTAATGAAGCTCATGTCTACTGGTGATAGATAATAAGGGCTTGCCCTGACTCCCTGAGGAGGAAGTGGAGGGGGGCCTCTGTGTGTGACGCAAGCTCGCTTTTTGAGATGCTGTGTACACATGTAAGAACCTGATATACAGATCCCCTTTGTCAAAGCTAGTAAGAGTCTCTCTATCTTTTTATTTAATGTCTTATTTCATCAGTCAGTTTAATTTCCCCCACTGGTCCTATCTACCTCCATCTATTAAATTCCCGTCTCTCATCTGCCCACTTACTGTCCTCTATTTTAAAGCCTGTTCTCTTTTGTCTGTTTTTCTCCTTGGGCTCATTTAGGGTCAGCCATCTTTTTCCCAGACTCTGCCAAATGCTCTGTCTAGGTCATTCTGAACATTAGTATTCACAGCAGTCATTTTCCTCAGTTAGTTCTCCTTCAAGTCTGGATAGTGTCTGCTGTAAGCAGTATGAAGAGCTGCACAGACTTATTTTCTAAATTCAGGAAAAGAAAATTATTCACTATATGAGAACATTAATATCCAGAAATCTTATGTAACTTTATTTTTTTGCAGTTTTGGTGATCATTCATGTAAGTTTTTAGTAAGAAGTCATGTGTGTTTCTGGAATTTTGAGATTCAACTTTTTAAAGGAGATGCAATCACAGCATTTTAACTTGGTTACTAGAGGTGGGAATCACCATACATCCCATGATACGATATTATCACAATATTTAACGCACGATACGATATTATTGCAATTTTTTAAAATATTTTGCGATATTCAGATTCTGTACATAAAGGTAAACTTTATCAATATTCATTTTATCTAATATCAAAGTCTCGCACTCAGTCTTTCTCTCATTTCAGTCAGTTTTATTGTTGACAAACTGAACGGTTTGTATTACAGTCTAGTCCAACTTAACTGAATGCAACCATCTGGTACAATTATAGCTATTCTGAACTATGCAATTTGTGAAAACTATGCAGCCCCTTCAGCAACTGAAGAATTTGAAAGTAAATTAAAACAAAATATAATTTTACATTAAATAAAAAAGTTTTAAACTTAATTAAAATAAAACATGTCTTAAATGAAAATAAGCAAACTGTCATGTTTATTGCTGCAATAAAAAAAGTTAAACACATTTGGACAGTGAAGGAATGTCAGGATTCTTGCTCAGAAAAAGGATCAACATGCTCTGAAGTCAGAGCATGTTCCAGTCCACAAAAACTTTTTTTGTAACAAAATATCAATTTCTGCTGTCCCTGTATCGATACATTATTAGCAAACAAAATATCACGATACTACACAGTATCGATTTTTTCCCCCACCCCTATTGGTTACATGGTATCTCTGACTTGGTCAGCCAAAAAAGATGCATTTTCTTATTTTCATTTCCTTTTGTGTTTGCAGTTTCAGCCAGCCTCAAAGTGCAGAGATTGTCTGACCTGTCAGGTCCACACAAAAGTGATGTCAGACTGTGTTTCATGACTGTGCAATACAGAATGTAAAAATCACATACTTTATACCTATTCTGCTGGATGATTTAATATAAACAGTGTCCCACATCCTCACTTTAAATTGAACAACTTTTTTTTTAAGCCATTAAGATAATTTACATACTTCAATTACTGCTACTGGCAGTTTTTTCTGTCTAGCATGCAAGGATAACACACAGAAAAAGTGAAAATTCTTCTGCTTACACTGTGCGAAGCTGAGAAAGTGCTCATAGTGCTTTAATGTTTGCCATTATGATGTTCTCACATGTGCTTCTGTGGCAGACACAGAGGGGGGAAATTTAGGCAGTTTATTTGTCTATGTTAGTTGTAGACTGTTAGATGAAAACGGGTACAAAAATGAGATACTCTACCAGACAAAATGTGTGATTCAGAGTTTTTCCAGAAAGGCTGTGATGCCTGTTGTGTGGTGGAACAATATATCAGACTTGGGTGACAAATAGTTACTCCATGCTACAAGAGCATTTTTTATATATGTGGAGGCTTCAGGATAAAATGTAACTGATTTTAAATACAACAGCACTTAATTTTAATAATAATAGTCAGACTGAACTGAGACCTGAGCTCTCAGTTTAACTTGATACACACACACACACACACACATACAAAGAGCAAAGTCCCTGCCCACGGATTGCACTATCCATCATCTGCCCATGAAAATCTCTTCTCCTCCACGGCACACTTCATTTCTGTGCCACACTTCCTGTCATTTTACTGCTGCCATCCATCTCTCCTTATCCCCTCCCTTTATCAGGTGAGCAAGGTCCTCACTATCACAGATATATGCAGCAGCTTCTCCAATGCCCTAGACTAGGAAATGTGTAGACTAGAGAGAAAGAAAAAAATATCCGACACACATGTATTTATTAACCCTTTTGTTTGTCTTATTAGTATCGTTCATGCAAATCATTGTAAGCATTGAGGCATCATTTTCTCCCTTTGCATTCCAGTGTGCTGTTACCTAAGCACCATCTTTATTTTTCCTTGACTCCAGACAGCCATCCTGCCTTCCTCAAGAGACAGGGCTTACTGTAAAAGCTTTTGGGGTTATTATGCCGAGAGATACAAAGTTTGTCTTCATAGAAGCATTGGCAAGATTTATGGGCGAGCCTATTAGCCTAAAGAGTTTTCAAAGGCATCTGCACCTTCCCCTAACAAAGAAACCCAAGGCAGCTCAGTCTATGCTAAACTGAGCGGTAGCAGCGATAATGGTGGTTTTAGCAGTATCATCATTTACATCTTTTTAATGTCCCATAATTCACCTGTTTACCAATTATTCTTCAAAGGAGTTAAACACCTTACATTCATGCTAGCTGCTCTGGAATACTGTAACTAGTGTCCCTTTGAAGTACAAGCTTACATCAGCATGCTTACACGCTCAGAATCACAATGCTAGCATGCTACATTTAGCTGGTTTTCGACATACTCTGCATGTTAAAATTGATGCTAACATCAGCAATAACTGACAACTGATTAGGTGGATGGAAACGGCAGTACTTTTGATTATACCTCCAAAGTGCTGGTATGCAAGGAGCTAGATGAAAATGCTAGATGGTAGAAATGCTAGAAGGAGCTAGATGGTTTTTCATTTCTGTCTGTCTTCACATATGTTGTTGGATATTTGGTGGTGATATAAAAAGGAAATGCAAACCTCACAGTGCTAGAGGAAATAGAATAGAGGATCCCTTTAATCTCTGATTCTAGTAATAAACAGGAGCAAAGTAGCGTGCCTACCAATATAACTATTCCGGTAATAATCTAAAAAATATCGGGGCTAGATGGCCGAATGGATGGATAGATGGACCTAACTAGTCCAAAATATTTTTTTCTATTGATATGCTTATTTTTCTTAAATAAGTGCTCATAGATAAGCTGCTCTGAAGCACAGACCATATATGTTTGTACTAATCGATGTCTGTACCCATATGAAAAAGAAATAGTAAAAACTTATATGGGATTTACTCATGAAAGTGGCCACTTTCTCATTACTTTCATAGATTGTTTTAGTAAGTATCCAAAACATACAAGTTTCATTATATAAAATTTCAAGGGATCTTATATCTGTTTTCACTCTTATATGCTTTTCATACAAGTTTCACACAAGACAGATACAAACTTTGTAAGATTTATATGTATCTTTTCCATATGGGTAATCTTCATAACTGTAGATATTTCAGTCTGAACCAAAGTAGGTGACAAACCAACTTCCCCATACCTAGAGCTTAATGTAGCAAAAAAGCATGCAAATACAGAAGTGATTCTAATGATAGGATAATGGTAGGGTTAGCTTGCAAAAGAAATAGGATTAGCTTTGTTGGTGATCAGTATTTCCTTCCTTCCTTTCTTCTTTGTAATTAAAAATGTCTTGAAAGTATAACTAAAATGCCTGTGTTTAAATATCTGGATATATAGTATAGAAAACTGAAACTGAACAAAAAAGATTAACGCATAGCGTTAGCAACAGGTTTAACATGTTCTGACTAAGATGGTGGCTCAGTGTTCAAACCTTTCCTCATCGCCTCATAAAGTCTCAGAAAGGAAACAAAAAGTAATATTGCCATTTTAAGAGTTGAAAAATCATTTCCATCTTTTTAACTGTTTATCCAGCTTGGGTTTTAAATAATGTAATGCTCAATACAAATTATTAATTTGTCAAGTGTGAAGGAAAAGTCTAAATTTTAGCTTTCACAGTTGTATTCTAGTGCACAGACAGCTGTGTTTTTACAATTTAACATTTATAAACAATCAGATGTAATTCAACTTACTTAGGACAGGAAATGGTGGGTGACACAAGCTGTGGACTACTTTGTCATAAGGGTTTGTGCACCTGTCCACTCTAATGAGCACATGACATAATTGAATACTGTAACCAAAATACACTGTCAAAGTTCATTATGACTGGGCAATACTGTCCTTTAATGTGAACTTTACCCTCCTTTCTCCCTCTCCTCACCCCCAACCAGTCACCGTAGATGGCTGGCCCCTGCCCAAATCTGATTCTGTCAGCGCTTTCTTCTTGTTAAAAGGGAGTTTTTCCTTCCCACTGTCACCAAGTGTTTTCTCACTGGAATTTGTCTGATTGTACGGAATTTCTCTGTATTTTTGCAGGATCTTTAGCTTACAATATACATTACCTTGGCATGACTATTATGGTGATTTGGTGCATCATAAATAGAATAGAAGTGAATTGAATAAATGAAACAATGTATGTGAAGATATATGAATTTTACAAGTTATTAATTTTCCTCTGAGTGCAGATTAGCCTGCACCAAGCAATATATATTTGTATCAGACATAAGTCTGCAAGCCAAGTCTATTCCGTGTATTTGATTTGAGTCCTACTGTACTGTCAAGGGGACATCCTGGTATTTCCATGTCATGGAATGGGATGGAAGAAGGCCAGACATTTGAGTTCGAAGGTGAATAACTCACAGGAGGACATATCAGCTTCTGAGGAAACTAAACAGGTACAAAGTGACAGCACCAACTTTCAATGTATAAGCTAGCTGAATTTTTTTTAATGTGTAGAAGAGGAATTAAGAGCATTTTCAGCTGAAATCACACACACACACACACACACACACACACACACACACACACACACACACACACACACAAATATATAAATATATAGAAAACATAATAAGTAAGAGTTTAATTTCTTAAACTTTTAACGCAGTTTTATTTATAATTAACATTAGATTTGCCAAAATTGCATTAAATCGTGCCTCTCTTTGTCTTTGTGAATTAACTTTAGCCCCACCTGCTGAACTTGGCTGAAGCTGTTTTGAACATGAAACATGAAAACAGGCTAGTGCGTCCCACAACCAGCGGGGTTGCAGGTGCTCTGATTACATCAAACATAAAATAGGTAACCGGGTTTTTAAAGATGTCAGAGCACATTAACCAGAGGCAGGTGCTCCACTCTGAAGGCAACCCTAAAACTGAAACCCTACCAGATCTGAGGACATTTTTCAGCTATCTGCTCATAGCATGACCCAGATACCCGTGGATACTGGGTCCTCGTAGAACCTTATCACTAGTTCAATAAGATTCTTGAAGATAGGTATGGTGAGATCTCTCTTAAACAGTGTGCGACCAGGCTGCCCCAATCTGCCAAGACTTGGACTCAAAAAAGTTTAATTGGGTGGTGGTGGGCGATATCACAAGATCACGTGAGATTTTAAACCACTGGGGTTATAAAGGCAGAAAAGCATACATACACCACCTATATGCTTTTGCCATTTATTGTTGCTTAATCTGTCAAGGACAAAAATGTAAAGAACATTTTGTAACAAACTGCGGTGGTTACTCTGTTGCCACCCAGCAAGAGTTCGATTCCACCAACTGGCCGGGGCCTTTCTGTCTGGAGTTTGCATGTTTTCCCTGTGTTTGTGTGTCTCTAGGTTAGGTTAACTGATGATTCTAACTATGTAAACAGGCAGAGGAAGTGTGAATGTGGGTGCAAATGGTTTTCTGTCTCCCTGCGATAGACCTGTCCAGGGTGTGCCCCACCTCTTGCCCTACGAAAGCTGCTCCAGGCTCCTTAGGCTCCTAGAAAGCTGGTATGTTGACCTTTCACCTGGCCATCCTAAAAAAAGTATGACTCCCTGTACACATTACTGAGCAAAATCCTTTCTCACTCAGCCTTCTGTCATACCACACATGGTCACGTGTGTGTGAAATGGATGGTGTGACCTATCAACTTAGCTTAAGGTGATAACCAACACATTAGATCACATCATCAAGGTAGACCCGACATCCACTGCAAGGGAAAGAAGATTAAAAAAAATAAAAGTAAGAGCTTTGATAAAAGAAATTGCTGTAGGATGTTTCTTTCATCCACAGTACCTACAGTTATCTAAAAGGGTCAAAATATCAACACACTTTTTCCCCCTGGGTCTTAGACGGTTAAAGCACATTTAGCTTTTAGAGTTTTAGTTCACTCTTAAGCTTTACTACATCACGCTATGCTGTCTACACATGCCTCCACCTTCACATCAAAATGTCCCCAGTGTCTCCAAAAATGGTGTATGCTTCACAATACTGATTTGAAATTTGCACCAAAGTATACAGAACATTGTATAGCATAACAAACTGCAGAGTTCGGTTCATTATCACTATTCAGACTTGCTCTATAGTCTTTGTAAATGATCCAACTGCTTTCCCTGTTGGTGTTTTTATCATCTGTTTTCCACACATTTCCTCACTGTCAGATGGACTGATAAAGTTTCAGTTAAAGGACTAATAGCATGTGACAGTTTAATGCGCTTGGACTGTGTAACTTTGATCATGATAAAATGAAGCGAAACTGAATTTTATTGCCTTTGAAAGCTTCTGTGATCCACCAGAATGTAACAAGACAACGAGCGTACAGTAATGCCGATGGCCCTCTGAGGCCACTCCCAGCACTTTTAGCGGGCATAAGTATATCCAGCTGACAATGCTAGTTGAGCAGCTGAAGCTGACTGGGATTTCATCATATAGGAGGTATTTAAATATAAAACAAGGTATTCTAAAAATGTATTTTTTGACCTATGGGTTGCACCACAGCTACTATAACTCAGTGTTGTATGTGTCAGAGCTGGCCTGTGAAGAAATGGAAAATATGGCCTCAAAGTGTGACTCATCATAAAATACATGCATCACTTTTTCTTGTATCTCATGGCCAGGTGCATGTGCATCATTAGCTGATGGCAGCAAAATGCACTTGAAGGGTGGAGAAGGACAACAGCTTGACGCTCTTGGCAGTTCTCCTTGGGAACACTTTGTTGACTTTCCTTTGACATTACCACCTATCTAATCCTAGCAGCTCCATACTGTGGTGGTTAACATTCACTTGACAAGATCAAGCATCTTTGGGATGTACGTGGAACAAAACAAGCTTGATCGATGGACTCCCCACCCTATCTAAAAGAAGAACACAAACCTAAAGGAGCTTTAGGCACACAGGACACCTTATGAGGTTGATGTCTTGAGGAGTTAGAGGTGTTTTCGAAGCAACGAGAGGAAATTCACAATATTAGAGAGATTCTTTTAATATTGTGGCTGTGGAATTGTATGTGCTGTTTTTCATGGGTACACACCATGTAGTTATATATATTTTACCATCAATCACAGTTATCAACTTTATGAAAGTGCTGGAGAGAATCAGCAAAGTCATTAAGATTCAACTTCTGTGACCCTGTGCAAAATTTCTTGTCAATCAATATAATAGTCATTGATCTATTTCAGTCAACTGAACTGAACGGCTGATATTGCCAGGCTGTTTCTATTTAACAAAATGTGCACTTGTGAAAAATCTAATTTGAGACTGGAGCGTACGTTCAGCCCACACAAAGGGACTATCGGACCACTTGGCTGATTGCTGTTGTAAACATTGCAGACTCAAATATCGATCTGCTTTACAATCAATCAAACGGCGAGTGCTTGTCAGGGTCAGAGGAGACACTAATATCTTGCACAGATGTGGATTTATGGTTTGCGTGTCCCTCCCATCATTGATTTGTCGCCCCTCTCTTTTTTGTTTTTCAACATATTTGGTATCCCGCTGTGTTAGACTCATAGCTGCACCCCTTGGAAAATCCCTGCATCCATTTCCCATCGTCTTCTTACCACCTTTGCCATCTTTTTTCTGGTTTGTTCTTTTTTCATTCATTCACTCCTTCGATAAATAAATGGCCTGTATTTGTATAGCGCTTTACTGGTCCCTAAGGACCCCAAAGCGCTTTACACATCCAGTCATGATGGCAAGCTACATTGTAGCCACAGCCACCCTGGGGCGCACTGACAGAGGCGAGGCTGCCGGACACTGGCGCCACCGGGCCCTCTGACCACCACCAGTAGGCAACGGGTGAAGTGTCTTGCCGAAGGACACAACGACCGAGACTGCCCAAGCCAGGGCTCGAACCGGCAACCTACCGATTACAAGGCGAACGCCCAACTCTTGAGCCACGATTGCCACCATAAAGAAAAGCACCTCTTGAGGTGCTGTAGGCCATTAAGTAGTAAATAATCCCAGGCAGCGCTGACTCTTGGCGCTTATGTGGGACGACTGCAAATGACCATGAGAGACAGAGGAGTGAATGAATGAATGAAAAAAAAAGAGTTTCTCATACAAATTGGTATGAGAAACTCCTTTGTTCCTTTGTCCTCTTTTCATTCATTCGTCCACTCATCTTTCTCTCATGGTCATTTGCAGTCGTCCCACATGAGCTCCAAGCCTGTCATTAGAGCTACCTGGAATTATTTGCTGCTTAATGCCTCAATGAATGAAAAGGGAGCAAAAGAACAAATGAGTTTCTCATACGTTTGTTCTTTTTTCATTCATTCACTCCTCTTTCTCTCATGGTCATTTGCAGTCTTCCCACATAAGCTCCAAGAGTCAGAGCTGCCTGGAATTATTTACTGCTTAATGGCCTACAGCAGCTCACACAAGCCCAGAGGTGCTTTCCTTTATTTATCGATTTTCATTCCTTTTGTCTTACTGTGTGCTGTTCCCGAGAGTGGTTGCGTGTGCTGTGTGCAGGACAAGTCCACAACAAATAGATAAAAAGCCCAAGGACGTCCTGTACATCTGAGCTACTGGCGAAATGGCCCGTGGATTGAAAGATTGATTGAGTTGATGTTTGAAGGCTAATCGGCTGTTAGGCTGCTTGGTGATTCATCTGCTGCCTGTGCCTGTGCCTCTGCCTGTTTACGTAATTTACAGTATGCATGTGCCACACTATGCATGCATGTGTGCATACACTGTGACAAACTGCTGTAAGAAATACTCTCACAGTGCCATAGTGTGAGATAGGTATTTTCTACTCTGTTAAATATTTCCTGGTTCCCATATAATATTGCAACCTACTGTGAAAAGAATTGCATTCAGGAGATGCCAGCTTGTTGGTCTTATATTGTTTGTCATCCTATTTATGTTGCACTGAACTGTTGCCATCCTACAATCATCTCACAGAAAGGAATCAGGATTGTGCAATTGTTTTCCACAAAGGTTGTTGTCCAGAGACCCTTACTCTATGTCTATGTGCTTTACAAATTAGACTAAGTTCAAGTCTATTTTCAGTTGATCTGCATATCAGTGAGACACAGATTTTTGTATGTTTCTCTCTCTTTGCATCTTAAACCTTGACTTCATTGCCATGTCATTATATCACAGGTTAACATTTAATCGTAGAATATTGTGTTTTTTAGACAGCTCTTAAAGATGGACAAAAAGTCTCAGGGCTCTGTGTGTGGCAGGCGGAGGTGAGGATCCAAACGCAGGACTCGTGAAGCCAAATTTCAACAGAAAACCACAGCTTTATTGCTGGCAAAGCACAAAACATGAACAGACCAACAAACACTGAGAACCAGAAACACACAGGCACAATCTGATGGTACAACACAACAGAGAGCACAGGAACACACAGGGCTTATATACACAGGGAGGTAATCGGGGAATGAGAAACAGGAGGGAGACACAGCTGGGAGAAATTGGACTAACGAGACAGGGGAGCAGTAGAACTGAACACACTCACATGAGACACAGACCTTCACAATAAAACAGGAAATAAGAAACCACTAAACAAAGACGCAGACAGAGAGGCAGACAGAATATAACACATGCAACTCAAACAATACATGAAACAACAAATCCTTAAACACGGATAAACAGAAACAAGAAACTAATAATAATCTATCATCATCATCACCACAAGCACTACAAGAGAATAAGAAAACAATCCATAATGCAAAAACACACCAAAATAACTGAAACACAGATTTATCATAAAACCCAACAAAGCACCAGAGAAACATAAAGAACAATCTATCATTCAAAACTAAACCAAGACATAAAAAACTCAAAATGCTGGGTCAAACTGACCCAGAACCATGACAAAAAGGCCAATAGTATATATGAACAAAGTAAGATTCTTAATTGCTGGTATATTATCAAATCTATACATTCTATATCTAATATTTCCATTCATCATGAGAGAAGCTACACCCTGTACACCTCAGACTTTCAGTGTAACTCCAGGTCAGAAATATGATAATATTCTGCAGTATTAGTGATGGATGGTGGTCTGGAAGGAATCATCTGCTTCTGAATGTGAATGAGACCAGAGACGAGACCAGAGACATGGTGATCGTCTTCAGAAGGAAGACAACGGCTATCCTGGGAAAGCATGTTGATATGGTGAGGTAGTATGGCATCCACGTTGAACTGGAAGACCAACACAGTAAGTGAAGTGTATGCAAAAAAAGCAAGCTGACATCCATCAATGTCTACAGTAAATGATGGAGATTTTCAGTCACCCAGGACTTCAGGACTTGTAGCAAGTGCAGTGTACTTTGCTGTTGTCTGCCGTGGGAGCAGATAATATTATCATTATTATTTTTACTATTATTATTATTTCAACTGGTGTAACAAAAGAATTTCCCGAAAATGGGATAAATAAAGTATTTGGGGTATATACGAGTCCAATGGTCAACACAATTCAACTGCTGAATTTCAAAATCATCTAAATGTAAAAACAGAATAAGAAGAAATAGAACAAAGCACACGCTAAAGCTCCAGTGGTATTATTAATTGAAGAAATATTTACAGAGCGCTGCAGTGCCTCATCCTGTCTTTGGTTGAGTAGGAGCCAGTTACAGCGTTTGTGTATGTGTGTGTTAGAGGGGGTGGATGGGGCTTTCACCAAAATGACCGTTTATGTAACACCAGGAAATAAATAAGTAAAGATACAGAGATCACAGTCCCCAAAAAGGAGCATTAGATGAATGGCAGAGGTGGAGGTGGATGACACCACTGTTGCAGATACACGGCTCCCCGCCTCCACCTTTGCGAGCACGATGAGGACGATGGTGATATCGCCAACCCAACAATCCTCCCATTGCATTTTTTTTTTATCAATGAGAGAGAGAGAGAGAAAGGGGGAGGGAGAGAGAGAGAGAGAGAGAGAGGGGGGGGGGGGGGGGGGGTATTTTCAGCCTCACTCTGGCAGCTGTGCAGCTACCCCACGTACATGCTCATATCCGGAGAGAGACAGACAGAGTAAGAGAGAGAAAGAGAGAGAGAGAAGACTGACTTCCTTCTTTTTTGCTCTGCAGACGCGTGCGTGACCTATCTGCTCCCGGATTTCCCTGCAAATTTTTTATTTTTTCTTGCGATTTTTATACTGTTTTCATCGTCGCATTCCTCCTTCCTTTGGAATGAACTGTTTTCCTGCCTGCATCGTTTCCATGCCAGCATGGGAACTGCTGTGTCCAAGAGGAAGAATTTAAGAAACGATGCGATTTCTTCTGTGGCAGCAAAAGTTAGGTGAGTGACACTCGGAGCTCTCGGCTTATATCTCAGTGTTATAGTACCCTTAGGAAGTCTTGGCAGGTGTTTTAGCCTTCAGGTGCGAGCGACACGAAGTTCCCAGGTGTGACAGTTTTGCGTTTTGATGGATTACCACTGCGCTATCCTGGATATAGCCAGTCTGCCTTGTAATGCGCAGAGAGGCTCTTTGCGCTTTTGGTGGTTGCTGATTGTCCCGCGTCTAGCTCGGAACGTGCACTGGGGCAAATATCGATTAAAGATCTCCCAAAACTGAACCTGTTATCAGAAATTGATTACGTGATTAGGATGGCTTCATGCAATTTCCCCATATCTGTGTTTTATGTAATGTAAACCTGCTGCAAGATGTTTGCTCCTGGCGCGTCGGAGTGTTTCTGGATGTTGTGAATGAAGCATCATTGTATAACCAAAGTCATGCAGAGGCAAAATGGGACTGCCGTGACTCAGAGTGTCCCTGATACATTTTCCCAGTTTGCCACCTCTTATTAGCCGCTATTTAAAAAATAAAAAAAAAATAAAAAAAATCCTGCTATTTGATTGTTATTTCAGTTTAACCAAAAGCTGCTTTTCTGTCTGGCCGCAGAGAATCGAGAAAACAGTACAGCGATGAGACGGCAGCCTTCACTCCGGGGTGGGCAAATGAGCCAGCTGTCGATTAATCAGTCACGGCAATCGATTCTGTCGTTGCACTAATCACCTATCACGACCAGTCATTGGGTCAATCACAGAGGGCAGCACGGGAAACGTCCGTTAATTTTTGCAGGCTGGAAAAACAAGACTCAGACTGTTTGGCACGAGTCCAGCCCGTTAAAACCTATTAGGGACTCAGTCTGAGAGCCGTGCGTGTTTTAAACAGCCAGAACCGCATCCAGCTGTTGCAGCACTACGCAGAGGGAGTAAGGAGGCTGTATCAACGATGCTGCCTTCTTCCTCACATCTGCGAGGCTGCAGTTCGCTGGAAAGCACGTGTGCCTGTGTGTTTCATGTGTCCAGGCATCAAGCGCAGACAGGACGCTACAGTCCCACATGAGCTCGGAATACAAAGCAGCTCTCTGCTTCAGAGGGTGCCTCACAGCAGGGCCCAGTGTTTTTAATTCAGTCCGTGAATGACCTTGACTTGTTCAGACTATAGCGTTCACAGATGTGGGCTGATGTGTTGTTACGTCATTCTCTCAGGGTGTGTGTGCCTTCTTTACATTACACAACCATGCTTTTAGCGATGTTGCTTTTAGCGCAGTGTGTTTTTGTGTCTGTGTGCTGCCCTAAAACGAAGATGAGAATGTGATCCTCCTGCACGATTAGAAAATGGACCCAGAGGAGATCCTGAGCAGGTGTTCCACTGTGAGACCCTGTGTGCCCACCGCAGGGCTGCCACTCTTTTTCTTTCCCCCCTTTGCATCTACAAAGGGACTGCACAAACTGTTACATGTCTGACTCAACTGGTAGCCCCCCCCCCCCCCCCCCCACACACACACACACACCACACATGCTCCCCTCCTTCTTCACTCACATAAGCACAAACACTCAATTTCAGAACTTATTTATTTATTTTGACTAATAGAAGAATCCACCTCGCCTCCAGTATATGGGAAGCAGAGTTGATTCACATCCAATATTTATCAGCCTTTCACCTGCACATAACCTCATGCATGAGGAAGTGAGAATTTAAAAGAATTTAATAAAAGCGCCCCATTTCCATCTCTCTACTTGCACATGCACACGGTTGCATGGATCCCATGTGTGTCTCTTCATACAGCTTTTCTTTTTTTTTGTTTGTTTGCTTGTCTGTTTTTAAGGTTATCTTTTGTGCATTTTGTGCTGATCTTGTATCATGTGCCATGCCAGAATAAGGGAAAGTTAAGCAGCGAGATGCAGATTTGTAACCGTGAGTGGGATTTAATACTTTCTCCCACTAAAATCTGTTTATTGTTAATTTATAGCAACGTGAAGGAAGGAGACTTTGCTTATACATTTTAAGTTACAGCAAATCAGACACGGTAACCTGGAGTTGGAGTCAACCATATGGCATGCCTTTATGTTCCTACATGCTGGAAATGATGCTAGTAGTGAGGCTAGGTCAGGGGTGGGCAACTCCAGGCCTCGAGTGCCGGTGTCCTGCAGGTTTTAGATCTCACCCTGAGTCAACACACCTGAATCAAATGATTAGTTCATTACCAGGCCTCTGGAGAACTTCAAGACATGTTGAGGTGTCATTTAGCCCTTTAAATCAGCTGTGTTGGATCAAGGACACATCTAAAACCTGCAGGACACCGGCCCTCGAGGCCTGGAGTTGCTCACCCCTGGGCTAGGTGCACTAACTGTTCTTATTTTTACCTTAAATCAAGTGATGCTGATCCTTTATGGTTTTCAGAAACTTATAGGCAAATGGCAATACATCTAAACTAAAGTCTGAGTCATTGGAAAAAGTAACTTTAAATATGCTTATTTTTAACTCTTTCTCCAACTCTTATACACTCCCCCACACATCTTTCTGAATTATAAATATCCCCCACTTTTCCTTTTACTATTTCCAAACCATCCCAGATGCCAGTCAGTCTATTTTGACTTCATTAAATGAAACTTCCAGGGGCCTTTTAAGAGCCAGGTATAAATGTCAAGCTTACTTAAACATCTAGCAAACTCACACACTTTTTGTAATACACATAATTATTTATTGTTTTTTATCCTTCCTTGCATACAGCATCAGCGTGATGGAAGAATATGAAATGCCACAAGCAGCGAAAGTTCTGGACTTTAACTTTAAGCTCACACTTGTTAACTAATAACAAGTGTGAGCTTGGTTGACAGTAAAACAATTCCCCACGGCCCCATTTATTAAAACCAAGAAAAGGATCTTTCTCTAACTTAATTATTTCTTCTTGGCAAAACCTGTCACTCTGCTAGTGCTTTACATTGTTCCCTTTAACTAGGAATGCCTTCCAAAGGACTGGCCAAATTAAAAGGTGACGTGGTGATAACAGAAGGACAAAAGAGTGATGACAAATGTTGCAAGGAACCACAATACAAATCATGTACAATATCCAAAATAAAAAACAAAAGAATCCATTGGCAGTGATACCTAAGTGGAGCTGATAATGTGTAACTATGGCGAAAGCTGTAATGCTTAAAGGTCATATGTTATTTTCATGTTATTCATTCCTTATGACTTATGAACTCATTCGTGATTTTTGGAGAATCACATTGTGATAAAAACCTACAAATTTCAAACTCATAGCACCAGAAATCAGTTACAGTTATCCTTAACAAACAATAGATGTTTGCAGTGTGTTTCTTGGCAGTCAGTGCAACAGCTGTTAAGACATTTTAGTCTGTACCAAAGTGGTGGACAGACTGGCATCCGTGTCCTCACAGCCATGCCATTAGCATAGCTAAAAAGAAGAAAAATGTGGTGAGTTTTTAATCTGTTAATAGGTGTGCCTGATTGGAAAGCATGCACAAAGATATTTTCCTCAAGTGATCACTTTTGTCTTGAGATATGAGGAGGCGTTAGAGGTCTGAATGCTACTGAAGAGACACTGGCTTCTTGTACCCGATGCTCGACAGTGCCTGTGTCATCTTGTGCATGCTTATGGATTTCTGTTATGAAACAGGTCACACTCTCCTCTCCAGCAGCTTCGGTGAGGTAGCTAGTGACAGAGAGTGAGGAGGGAAAGAGAGAGGGGGACAGATTACCTCCTATGTACACACCAGAATTCTGCGACACTGAGCGAGGAAGGAAATGCTTTGATCTGTCGATCAGCCTAAGAGGAAGGCTGTGCTGTGGTTCGGCTGAAGGGCAGTGGACAACAGCTTTCACAGAGCTCTGAGAGTGTGGAAAATGGACTGAAAGATGAAAGACTTTTTTTCTTTTTTCTTTTTTCCAGACTGATGCAAATGAAACATTGTGTTTTAGTTTGTGGAGGACAGTCAGGTGGCCTGCAGTCACTCTGTTATTGGGGGCCAGCGATGTTACATAACTGTTAGAATTTTTTTTTTTTTTTGTAATTTCGATTTATTCAAACGCCATGGAAAGACTGCCTCCTAAATTTTATAAATCTGATTGTGTTTTGGGCAAAATCATGCTTCGTCGTGCTTTTGCTTATGTTTTTCTCATCCGCTATAAATTATGCACTCCGTGTTTTAAATGTATTCTTACTACTTTATTCATTCTCATTTGAGTGAAAGAAATCGCTATAATATCTACTGTATCTTAACCTCCTTTCCCTCCTGCTTTGTTCAATTTGTGTAATTTGTTCATTTAAAATGCTAAATGATTCACATTTTATTCATTACAGTCTGAATAATCATACACACTCCAGCAATGCTGTGTGATTGTTGGTCTGTGACTGCCATTCTGTATTTAATGTTTCTTAATGAATTAGGAAGCTTAATTTGCTTATTATGAAAGTTACAGGTTACAGGGGAATAGCACCAGAACAAGTTTGTACTGTAAATGGACCTCAAGTGAAAATTGTTCAGTATGCCAATAGATTGTAGTAGGGAATTGTGTTTGAGTATGCCTGCTTAATGTCATGCAATCTAGCACAGATTTCAACAGAATTTCCAGAAATTTTGTGAAAGAAAATGCAGTTTTATTTTGAAAAATTTGCCCCATTCTCAATGCTCTGCCTGTTCCAGAGCAGCTTATGTTAAAGATTTGGATTTCAAGCTTTTACTGTGCATACTTTGTCATGTGTTTGGGTCCTCTACTTCACTACTACTGAGTGAGGAACTCCGGTCTTATCCATCCCATGCTGTGGTGAACCTTTCTTTGAAAACATTTATATTTTTATTTTGGTTCACAGCTATTCTTGATCAATCCTTGTTTGGTGTTGGATGTATTCATGTAAGTGGAAGTTGGAAGAGAGGTGCCGTCAAATTAAACTATTTATGATCGATAGATTGCAGATAAACGAGATACAAATGGAACGTGCGTGAGCAAGGGTTTTTCTGTGCTCGATGTCTGTTATGAATAAGATGTAAATACACTGTTGGAGGTAATCATATGATTGATGTTCACGTGATAATCCTGGGACTATTTTATAAGAGACTTCTGATTTTGTCTTTTTCGCTTAGCAGAAGATGATTTTAGTTGAATTGTGATTATTTATTTACTTGTTTTTTTTTCCCATTTCCGTTCAAGTTTCCTTTTAATGTCATGGCTAAATGAGATACCGAAACATAACATAAGCTTCTGGTGATGTTTTTTGTCTTTTCATTATTATACTTGGTTTTTCTACTGTCACAAGTGAAAATATACAGTGGGAATAAGCTCTCTGTGCCCGCTCTATAAAAAAGATCAGCGTTAAATATGTGTTAGCTGCTGCAGAAAAACACTGCTGTGTGGGAATCAGTGTCATCATTCAACACCGTATGTGGTTGTGGTGCTTCAGCCTCTAGTGTACTGACATTTTAATCAGATCCCTCCTCAATGCTTGGTTCCCACATGTCCCATAAAGCATTGCACCTTTAAGACTGCAATTAACATTCCCATGTCCCTATTGAAGGGACATGGGAGTGTGCAACAAGTTCCTCAACAGGTTCTCATCACCTCGTGTGTGTGTGCGTGTGCGTGTGTGTGTGTGTGTGTGTGTGTGTGTTTGTGCGCTAACCTGCATGTGTGTTCTGTGAAACAATTCAATTAGTGCATCTGAGAGGAGGACATGATTAAGAGGCATTAAGGAATCTGTTTCCTTGGCAGCCGATTGCTTACGGTGGATGGAGAGACACCCAGAGGAGACATCAGCTCTGATGATATTCAGACCAGTGGGAACACTGCCAGAGGAGACCTTTCAGCCATGGCAGGGGATATGGTCACTGTGTTAAATGATATCAGAGTCCACAGAGGAACGAGGCACATTAGATATGGGTCAATAATATGAATGAAATGCTGCATCATTGCTGTAAAGAACAGTAAGCAAGTTCTTTAATCTTGTAGGTCCTTAGGGATCCATTTTATAGCCCTGCAGATAAAGGTCAGGTTTATAGCTTAAATATGAGAAAGAACACAATTGAAGGAAATTGTTTCGGTTAATGATCATAGATTAATTTTCTTCTATTTATCATCTTTGTTTTGGATTTTTGTTGGTTGTATTAATTTAACCCTTCATATCGATGTCATTTCGAGATGGAAAAATGAGAAAAGCCATTTTATTAAAGAACAAAGCACATAAGAAGTGTAAGAAGGTTAGAGATATCTCTCAATATTCATTCTATCCTTCAAAGCATTAAATGAATCTCATTAAAAAGCTAGCATTATGTTTCTAAACGATTAATTGGACCATTTGAAAACAGTTTGTAACAAATATACAGTGGGGCAAAAAAGTATTTAGTCAGCCACCGATTGTGCAAGTTCCCCCACCTAAAATGATGACAGAGGTCAGTAATTTGCACCAGAGGTACACTTCAACTGTGAGAGACAGAATGTGAAAAAAAAATCCATGAATTCACATGGTAGGATTTGTAAAGAATTTATTCGTAAATCAGGGTGGAAAATAAGTATTTGGTCAATAACAAAAATACAACTCAATACTTTGTAACATAACCTTTGTTGGCAATAACAGAGGTCAAACGTTTACTATAGGTCTTTACCAGGTTTGCACACACAGTAGCTGGTATTTTGGCCCATTCCTCCATGCAGATCTTCTCGAGAGCAGTGATGTTTTGGGGCTGTCGCCGAGCAACACGGACTTTCAACTCCCGCCACAGATTTTCTATGGGGTTGAGGTCTGGAGACTGGCTAGGCCACTCCAGGACTTTCAAATGCTTCTTACGGAGCCACTCCTTTGTTGCCCGGGCGGTGTGTTTTGGATCATTGTCATGTTGGAAGACCCAGCCTCGTTTCATCTTCAAAGTTCTCACTGATGGAAGGAGGTTTTGGCTCAAAATCTCACGATACATGGCCCCATTCATTCTGTCCTTAACACGGATCAGTCGTCCTGTCCCCTTGGCAGAAAAACAGCCCCATAGCATGATGTTTCCACCCCCATGCTTCACAGTAGGTATGGTGTTCTTGGGATGCAACTCAGTATTCTTCTTCCTCCAAACACGACGAGTTGAGTTTATACCAAAAAGTTCTACTTTGGTTTCATCTGACCACATGACATTCTCCCAATCCTCTGCTGTATCATCCATGTGCTCTCTGGCAAACTTCAGACGGGCCTGGACATGCACTGGCTTCAGCAGCGGAACACGTCTGGCACTGCGGGATTTGATTCCCTGCCGTTGTAGTGTGTTACTGATGGTGACCTTTGTTACTTTGGTCCCAGCTCTCTGCAGGTCATTCACCAGGTCCCCCCGTGTGGTTCTGGGATCTTTGCTCACCGTTCTCATGATCATTTTGACCCCACGGGATGAGATCTTGCGTGGAGCCCCAGATCGAGGGAGATTATCAGTGGTCTTGTATGTCTTCCATTTTCTGATGATTGCTCCCACAGTTGATTTTTTTCACACCAAGCTATTGTAGATTCACTCTTCCCAGTCTGGTGCAGGTCTACAATACTTTTCCTGGTGTCCTTCGAAAGCTCTTTGGTCTTGGCCCTGGCGGAGTTTGGAGTCTGACTGTTTGAGGCTGTGGACAGGTGTCTTTTATACAGATGATGAGTTCAAACAGGTGCCATTCATACAGGTAACGAGTGGGGGACAGAAAAGCTTCTTCCAGAAGACGTTACAGGTCTGTGAGAGCCAGAGATTTTCCTTGTTTGAGGTGACCAAATACTTATTTTCCACCCTGATTTACGAATAAATTCTTTACAAATCCTACCATGTGAATTCATGGATTTTTTTTTCACATTCTGTCTCTCACAGTTGAAGTGTACCTCTGGTGCAAATTACTGACCTCTGTCATCATTTTAAGTGGGGGAACTTGCACAATCGGTGGCTGACTAAATACTTTTTTGCCCCACTGTATGAAGACTCAGAAGTAGAGGACCCAAACACATGACAAAGTACGCACAGTAAAAGTCCAAAAGTCGAAATCCAAATATTTAATATAAGCTGAGATCACAAAAAATTGTCAGCAAAAAATAAAAAAATAGAAACAAGCGGAAACAAGAGGAATGCTAACTGGAGAACACTTAGTTACTACAGTAAGGCCAAAGCTGTGGTGTAGATAGTATACACAGGTGAGTAATTGGCTGATTGAGAACATGTATTTGGAAAAAACTCCCTAAGGATGGTAGTAATATCCAAAAGTCTGGGCCACCCCTCATTTTTTTATATTTTGTTTCCAGGGAGCCAGACTTTTTCTGAATCCACAAAAATGGCAAGGATAACACATGTGACAGGCATAAAATAATATGTTTGAATCAGCAAGGTGATTCCCAATGAGCTCTTAGCTGAAAACTTGGTGTTTCTCAGCATGGTGTGCAGTGTGTCCTGCAACAAAACTGAGGAAGCTGGAACAATGTTGGATAAAAGAAAAAAGTGATAGGCCTAAAAAAAAAAAAAGACCCACTGTTCATCTGTATCTGACTGTCAGATACAGAGTGATAGCATCTGAGAGTCATGTCCTCAAGAAGTAGAAAACAATCCACCAAACACCTGACACTGGACCTGAGTAATACATCTGTCGCTGTAGCTAATCCAGATATTGTTCATTGAAGCCTCATCAGAAATGGTCTAGATGCAAGGATACCTCTCTCCAGAAGCTATTCTTAAGGAAGGGAAACAGGGAGGAAAGGCTTAGGTATGCTGGGTTACACAAAAACTGGACTAAATCAGTGGCAACAGATGTTATAGTGAATCCAAATTTGGGATTTCTGATTCAAATTATCATCGAAATGTACAGAGGACGTCAGGAGAGAGGTACAACAGTCAGTGATACCGGGGATATTGTCAAAATTAAGAAGTGATCCACCATGAATTACCTCCTAGAAAGCATCTGATTGCCAAAGGCTACTTTTTTCTGCATGCCGGTGATCCCAGACACACTGCCAACCCAGTATGATCACATTGACACACTATCAGTCATGGATTGGCCTCCCCAGAGCCCAGACCTGAACGTTATTGAAGCAGTGTAGCGTCATTTTCAGAGATAACGAAGCAAGAGGCAGCCAACATCCAAAGAAGTGTTTGGAATGTCCTTCAAGAAGCCTGCAGAACTATTCTTCAAGATTGCTTGAAGAAATTAGAAGAAAGGTTGCCTTAGAAAATTCATGCTGTGTTGAAGAATAAAGGTGGTCATACGAAATATTGACTTTCAAGCTCATTAGCGCTGTACAGACTCAATTTGTCTCTTCTATACTGTATATCCATGTATGCTTGCACACGTTTTAACAAATTTCTGCACCTTTTTCCCATTTTCCTAGTAAAATATAGAAAAATAGGGGTGACTCAAGAGTTTTGCACCGCACTCTAATGTAACACTGTTTTTGCAAGTGTTACATTAGAGATGACAAAAACTCTCTGTTCCACACAATCTGTTTATTTAATTATATTACTGAAATACAGCCAGTTACTTGGAAGAGTGTGGATTGCTTGTTTGGCGCCTATCCAAGAGTGAGTGGACATTTTAACTATTGACAGGAGGAACCGAAGCAGGAAAACATTTGACTGACAGCCTTCATCACGTAGGTGTAAGTGCACCCTGAACAAAAAGAAACAAGCCGAGAAAAGAAAAGTCAAACAACAAGTGGATAACGTAGGACTAATATAGGCAGTACTGCTCCTCCAGCTGCACCCATTAGTAAGTGATTACACATTGTTCTCTCTAGATCCATGAAAAGTGCTGAGGTGTATCTTCCTGTTGTTGAGAGTCCTTTTATGTGCCTGAAGTGGTTAGTGGAGTTTCTGACAAAATGTATTCAAGAAGTGGAGTGTGTGTAAGTGGTGTCTGACTCATTCATCTGGTGTAATAAGTACACTACACACGACCTGCTTAGTTCTAGACACAAAGTACAAAAAAAAATGCTCAGATTCACTCTGACCTGCTCACTCAGAAGAAATTGAAAAGATGACCAGATAATATGGAGCACCTTAAGGTTTCATGTTGTACCCACAGAAGTTTACATAACAGGAATAAAGCTGCTCTTGGAATTGTGTCTTTTTTAATTCAGAAAATGGCCCCAAAAAGTCCTTACAACAGCCTCCCTAAGTCATTAAGGGTGCATATGAAAGAGATTTTGATGAATGGATCACCAAAATGTCAGTCAGACCTTAACAAAGGAGATTACTGTTTGCCTCTCATTCCCTACGTAATGTTACAGGAACCATGACAACAAATGTCCCCTTTTCTCACCATAGTAGTAATTTTAACCCAAACCAACATGTTTAAACAATCCAAGCTAAGTATTTATTTTTAGTGCGGTTGCATTATGAAAAAGATTTATTGTTCTACTGAACAGAAGAATTGAATAATGAGATCAGAGTACTGGTGGGGTGCAAACAAGGCGATTTAGTCATTTACAATTGAGGACAGCTGAAGACAGGAGTTGGTGTCGTGTTCAAGGATGCATCATCATCTTATTAAACATAATTTGACCTTTGAAAATGCTGTTTCCAACATCATCTTTCAAACAACATGGACAACAAGTACTTAAAGAGCTGAAAATATTGAACAGACACAAAAGAATGGCCCATTAGTCCAGGCGATGCTGCATTTTCACGTATCTAGATTCAGTGTATGACAGTCAGTCATAGCTGACTGACGGGTGCTGCTTTCTGGTGTCATTTCGGCTTGCAGTGTGCCCCTTGATTTCTCTAGCCTGGTGTGAGGGGGCAGCCACACGGCCTGATTGGTGACATGATTGTATGAGTGGGTCAATCTTTGTAGCTGTTTCGGTGATACAATAGTGCAGGAGCACAGAGATTTGCAGGTGGTACTGAGAGGAATACTGCAACAGGCTGAAGATATAAGAGATTCAGTAGAAAACTTTGAAGAAAATCTCTGCAATCACTTTGATTTCTGTTTCAATTTTTGCTATTCCCACCCAAGTAATGATTTCTTTCTCTGAGTTGCCAGTCAATGGTTACAGGGTTGTCTTGGTGTGATAATTCGGACAAACAATTGCAAGTGCATCAACCATAATCACAGCTTAAGGTACCAAACGGTGATGTGCACAATCATAAATATGCAAGACATGGTTGATGCAACAGGGAAAACGGACACAAGTGATGCTTTTTGCTTACTTTTCAGCATTGCAGCTCACCAAGTAGGCAACAACATAGCAGGATGTCAACCGTTTTCATGTTGTTGTCTCCTAAGCTGCAGAGTCAATGAAAACAGATGCTCTGACGCTTACCTTAAGCATCTGTACTAATAAACAGTAGCGTACTACATTAGTTAGTATGACAATTGTTGAAATTTAAAGAGTTTTATTGTAAATTAAAAAAAACACTGATGTCCTTTTTCTATCCACCTGTCTTTCCTCAGGTTTAGTCTTCTTTCATTTTTAATATGGTCAAATTTTTCTACACTGCTCTTCCTCTCAGCTGTAATCACTTCCCTGCTCCTCAGAATCTCCCCTCCCTAACTTGTCTCTTTCCCCAAACCCCGGTCACATGGCTGAGAGCACGCAGGACGAATTTCATATCTAACTGTCAAGCTCTTCCTTTCCCTTCCCTTCATCATTTTTCACCGGAGACTATTTATCAGTTGCTACCTCACTGCCCCCGTGCTGTGCTCACGTATCACATATGAAGCTGGTGCAAAACTGTGACTATAAGACGGCACTGTAGAGAGAAAGGTTTTGTGTAGTGGATGATTGAGAGACGTTCTGCTCTATCCATTTCCAGCTCTGTTTCCTCTCATGTATAATGGATGATGCGTGCCTCTTGCACCATTGTTTGCTGATTCTAATCAGAGTGCCCAGCCTGTTGAATTATAAAACAGGTGGGCCAAATGAAAATGTATCAGAGGTTCTGAGGGACACCTGCTGATTAAAGTATAGACTACATTTATCACAAGTGTCCTTAATTGTGATTATTGTTACTGCAGGCACACACAAACTAAAACATTTCTTTTTCTTAATGCCCTTAAGTACCATTAGACTCACATGTCCGTATGCAAGCACATGCACACGCAGCTTTATGCCCATTACAACTGAAGAAGTCGGGGGTTTCTGAGAAGAAGTTGCTGTAGCAGAACTGCAGCGGCATGGTGAGCTATTTTTAGAAATGTGGTGAAAGGAGCTGGTTGGTGACACAGCACGTGCAGAGCCTTAGTCCTCAACAACACCCCCAAACTCTCAAAGGTTTGGTTTACATTAGCTGCAGTCTTAACCATTGACAGTGAACAGTGTAGAAGCCAAAAGACTCTGCGGTCACACAAGAAACATTTAAAATTACCGGTTAATTTGTTCTGTGTGAGGTTTTTGTTTTGCAGTAAAAACTTGTTGAACTGAGGTCTGTTCATCTATCCATTCATTTTCTTCCATTTATGCAATTCAGGGTTTTGGTTTGTGCTAGAGCTTATCCCAGCTGTCATAGTGCAGACCAGCACGTGGCACAGGGAGAACACAGAAACTACAAACAGCTGGATTCAAATACAGTGCTAACAACCGCACCACCTTTCTGCAAATCCCCAGCGTGGAAAGGTTGGGTCAGAGGCATACACATACTACTGAGCCCTCATTGAGCTGAGAAAAAGTTCACGCTTCAAAATGTTTTTAGCAGTGAACAATACAAAAACATCTAGTGTGAATTTAATTGAGATAAAGATCAGCACTACAGCATCTGCAAACTCTTATCATATAAATTACCTGACCCTGAGACAGCCCTCAGTTATGCTGCAATAGGCCTAGGCTGCTGGAGGTTACCCATGATGCGCTGACTGTTTCTTCTTCACTTAACTCTTTTCAGTCTCTGTGTGTTTATACACCACTCTGCATTAAATTAAAACGAGTTCTTATTCATCTCTGGCTCTCTTCCACAGCATGACCTAGTCCTGTCTTCCTCCCCTCACCATACCTGAGCCTGGTTCTGCTGGAGGTTTCTTCCTGTTAAAAGGGAGTTTTTCCTTCCCACTGTCGCCAAAGTGCTTGGTCACAGGGGGTCATATGATTGTTGGGCTTTTCTCTGTTGTCTTTGTATTATTGTAGGGTCTTTACCTTACAATATACGACACCTTGAGGCAACTGTTGTGATTTGACATTATATAAATAAAACTGAACTGATTTTATTTTTAATTGTTAGTTATTATTAATCTCTGACTCTCTTCCACAGTGTGTGGAAGCCCAAGGTTTGTTCCTGTTGAAGGGGAGTTTTTCCTTCCAACTATCACCAAGTGCTTGTTCATAGAGGGTTGTCTGATTGTTAGACCTAAACAGTATAAAGTGCCTTGATCTTGAATTAAATTGAACTGAATTAACTTCAATTAAATTTACTTACATTTACTTTTGGTCCATGCTCACCTTTAGTGGCTGAATGTCACATTAGTAGGGGCTGCCTCCAATATTCTTATATCATAAGATAAATATATGAAATAATGATGATATAATATATTTAAACATTTTCTCACATTAACACTCAGAAACCTATGCAATTCCAAATAGTGTACTACTTACATTTGGTTCAAAAAAGAGGCTCAGCATTAAAACATGTCTGTTTCTCTTATATGTTACCAGCACAGAAGAGGATTTAGTTCGTAGCACCCAAGGACCAAGGAGATAAGTGATCTATTTGAAAGACAATATCCCAGTACAGGGGATTGGGCTAAACATAACCATTAGGAAGATAACTTATGTCACTTTGGTTAAAGATGGGATTATATGTTGTTTTCTGCTCCCAGTTTTTTAATTGAGGCTCCCAATCTTGTGCTGATCAATGAGTAATGAGGTAATGAACACAAATGTTGTATTTCCCTTCTATCATGTGAAGTTTGGCCATTTAATGACACAATCTTCTTCTTTTGCACGGTTCTATTAGCAATATAATAGAGTACTATCAAAACCCACTGTATGTGGAAAATGTGCATTAATTTGTACAACCACGCTTTATATTTCTTTATTTATTCCAGTATTTGTACATCACAGCAATGGAAGGAGGCTGAAGGGACGTGGATCAGAACACATATTATCACAATTATATGGTTCTATGCTCGGGTCAAACTTAAGGACAAAATTGTTTTATAGTTTTTAAGGTTTACAGATATCTAGAGGTGAGAATATGTACAGGAATATTAACTTCTCTTACTGGACTGCTAGTTATTTCACTTACATTGCTTACATTTCAGTATGGCACATATGACAGGCTGTAGAATATGCCTATATGGACTGCTATAAACAGGTCAGGTTTTATCATTAAATGGAAAAGTCAGGTTTGTCAGTCAGGTTTGTTTTTGTGCATTGTCTCAAGAGGAGCCTTGAGGGTTAAAGGGGTGAAAGAGCACAGAGTGCACTAAGAATACAGAGCTGTGTCTCAATAAGAAACTGTGTGAGAGAAGTGTTTTCACTGCACTCCAGCTCTTTCTGTGATGGAGATTGTGTGAGTCAGTTTGTGTATGTGTGTGTATGCTTACTGTGCTGGACAGGCTTTAATAATTGACGGTGGTGCCGGGCGGAGGTGTACACCCACAGATTCTCCTGCATACAAGGGATTCTTCAGCACAGATACGTCAGCAGTTAGCTGTATTGGGAAAGCATAACCACTAGGAGCATTTGGGCTGCGGTGTTCAATTAGTACTAGTGTAACTAGTATGTTAGTATAACTGATATTGATATTGTGAACACATCAGATTATTATTAAAAATAAATATAATATGCATAATGCTTCCATTCTAGAGATAAACTCAGCATTTAAAGTCTGCATACAGTCAGCTGACAGTGTTCAAGTAAAATTAATACATTAAAAACATTAAGTGTTAAAATGGGCTGAATTATAGATCCCTTAATAGAGCAGTAGGTGGTTTCTTTTTCATCGAGCTTGCTGTTGGAAAGTTGAAACTATAAACAGCATATTTCAAGAGCTTAGCCGGTGGTTTGCTTGTATGGTAAAAACTACTACAGTGGTATTTTCTTCTTACACAGTAACTCATTGTAAGCATACAGTGTTTAACTCACTTCTCATGTCCTCTCCTCTGTCATTCCTTGTAGTTATCACTGCAGTACATTTCTCCAGAGTACCTATACTGACACTGAAAGAACATCTTTGTCTCTCTCATCCCTTTTCCATTACACAGAATCACTAGAGGAACATTAGCAGGTCAGTGTCAATCAACCGTGAGATCTGGGACTATTATTTTTAAAGGAGAAGCCCTCCTTGGTATTTAATTTTTGCTATATGTGGCTAAATGTGTATCTGTAAAGTGTTGTAACCTGCAAAGAGTTGTGAGTAAAAGATTAACCTGTTAGCATCTATTTTTGCTTCTACCAGCACATTAACAATCTTGGTCTGTTGCTGTCAAGGTCAAGTATTCACAGATATAGTAAGTGCAGCCACAAAACAAAAAAATCCCAGCACACCCACAGTCTGCCATCTGCAATTACACCTATCAATGCAAACTGAGGACCCACTGAGAAATTAAGTCGCCCTAAAACAATCCTTCACTCTATCGCCTCCTGTTGTCTCAAACTCTGTCTCCCTCAGGCTGGGGTTGCCTGGAGCGAGGAGATAAAACGGCTCCATCTTAATCTGTGGGTGGCACAAGCCTACAAAGAAGGCAATTAGGATTATAATTTACAATTCCCTTGCCCTTCTCTCCTCTCTCTCCCCTTTCTCTTCTTTCCCACTCATACCTCCTTTCCACCCATGATTTAATGTCTTTATGTGTGTCGTGTATGTGTGTGTGTGTGTGTGTGTGTGTGTGTGTGTGTGTCCCCACAGAGCAGCGCGAGCATTTGGAGAGTACCTGTCCCACACACACCCTGAAAACCGAAACGGATCAGGTCAGCGTCTCTGCCATCCTGTCATTTGTCCATCCCTCTATCTCCCCTGTGTGTGTTCCTTTATGCTTTTAGTTCTTTTCTCACCTCATCCTCTGCTGAAATGCCAGGAAGCACTCATTGGTGTGTCACGATGACAGCTGATAACCGAAGAAAGATGATTATCCACTGTGCCAGCTTGTCATTTTTTTCCCACTCTTTCTGTTTTCTTGCTCTTTAGCACCTTGGTATATTTCTCATTCTTTAGCACTTTTAGTTGTCTTTATAACCATCTTCGTTTTTCAAATTCTAGCTCATCTTCTGTGTGAAACCTTGGTGGGTCCTGACCCGGAGTCGCCAAGTGACACATTTGGCCCCAACAACAACAACCACCTCCATCCCTGTTCTGAAACTAAGGGCTGTGAGGACAAACAGGAGACCAGCCTAGTGACACAGCCACTGGGCTTACTCCAGCCAACCCCATCTTCTATCACGCTTTCTAACAAGGCACCAGCACGATTGTCCCTCGAACGCAGCTTCTCAGTGGAGGAAGACCAGCAGAAGTGTGTGGAGTGTACACTGCAGCCTTCACGTGTGTACACCATCACCACCCAGCACGGTATGCTGATGAGCGCCGGCCAGGGCAGCAAGGAGAGCCTCGAACTGGACGTCCTAAAGGAGAAGTCGGGGAGCAGTGGGGTAGGATCTAGGGGTGGCTCGATCCAGCCTTCCAATTCCCCTTCCTCCGCCTCATCGTCTCCAACCCAGTACCATCGCGTAAGCAGTGGCCGTGGCACCAGCAGCTGTGGCAGCCACCATCACAGCAACCATCACCATAGTATGCACCATCATGGAAACCACCACCACCACAATGTCTCGAGCATGAATCCACCTTCCAGCAGCGGAGGAAGTAGCGCGGCAAGTGGAAGCAGCAGTAGCAACCAGCAGCCGCAGCTAACCGCTGCAGGCTCTCACTCTCATCATGCATCACACCACCACACCCACCATCATCATCACCTGTCTCAGCCTCCACTGCAGACCTCGGTCAGCGCCCACAACATTCGTAGCTGGGGCGAAGGTGGAAAAGGGGAGGCGGAGTGTAGCGGGTTGGCTTGTGAGTCGTGCAGTACTGCTCCCTCTCGAAGCCAGGGTTCCCTGGACCTGGAGAGTGCATCGAGAGAGGCAGGCAAGCAGCACCGACGCCTAGAGCGGATGTGGAGTGTGGACCGGATGACTGGGCTGGAGAGAGGTGAGAGGGTTCAGGACACAAAGGAAGGTAGAGGCTCAAAAGGCACAAACAAGTGGGGGGGAGGGTAGTGTAAGGTTCTCCATAAAGCCCTGTGGCTGGAATGGGTATGGGACCAGAGATGAAATAGATTTTGATCTTTTTTCAGTTTTATGTAGTTATTTCTAAATAAATTAAATACACTTTAAATTTGACATACGATGTATATAATTAAGTCAAACTAACAGAATCAATAGAAGAGTATATTTTCTCTGTGAAGCAAATAATTATAATGGTAATTATTAATATTTTACATTTTTAGTAAACTTTAACAGTGATGATGTTTTGTATATAAACCAATAAGAATAGCTACTTAAACATTCACTTCAATTCAATACAGTTTTATTTGTATAGCACCAAATCACAACAACAGTTGCTTCAAGGCACTTTATGCTGAAAGTTAAAGCCTCTTTATTAGTACAAAGAAGCAGAAAAAATAATAGAAAATGGCAAAAAGAAACTACAGTACAGTGCAAAACTCTTGAGCCACTCCTCATTCCTTAATATTTTGTTAGGGAAAATATAAAATTGGTGCAACAAGTTATAGAAACATGTGCAAACATACATGGCAATATGGTATATAAGGCAAAAATGTTTGTACAATTCTTGATATGACCGCCTTTATTCTTCAACGTAACCTGAACTCTCTTGGGAAAGCCTTCTTTGAATTCTTTAAGCAGTCTTCAGGAATAGTTCTCCAAGTTTCTTGAAAGACATTCAAAGCTCTTCTTTGGATGTCGGCTGCCTTTTGTTCCGTTCTCTGTCAAGATGATCCCACTGTGTGTCAGTAATGTTGAGGTCCGGGCTCCGGGGGGCAATCCATGACTGATAGTGTTTCATTGTGTGCTTTTCTATCCAGACATTCAGGTATACAGTTTGCAGGGTGTTGGCAGTGTGCTTGGGATCACTGTCATGCGGAACAATGAGGCCAATGCCAATTAGCTTTCCAGATGGTATTGCACTGTGGCTAAAAATGGACTGGATTTCAGAATTCCATCAATTTTGATAAGATCTCCAACACTGGCTGAAATGAAGCCCCAAACCATGACAGAGCCCCCACCGTGTTTTGCAGATGGCTGTAGACACTCCTCTTCTGTCTGATTTTAACTTTTTTCCCCTGCCTGTTTCCATGACTTTAAAATACTGTTGATCTGATTTAGATAGGGCTTTTTTTTTTTTTTTTTTTTTAGGCCTCCTATTGCCTATGATGTTCTCCACTTGTCCAGTTTCTTAAATTTTCAATGACACGCTGCAAATTTTCAACAAATTACACTTGTCTCGGTGTACAAAATTCTATTTGTAGATCCAATGAAAGAAATGGAAACCAACATGGTCTTTTTGGCAGGCTTCTTGTAATAAAGTGCCTAAAGATTGAAGTTAAAGTTATCTGAATAAAATTGTCTGTTATGTGCAGCTCTGGTTCATTACTTAGGTGCCTTTTAATGTTGGGGTGATAAATAGATCAATGTTAAGTGGCTTAACAAACAACAATAAAGCATTCCTCTGAAATGATCAGGTATAAGCACTGGACTGAAACAAGAGAGAACTATTGTTCAAGACCGCTCTAAAAATTACAATGAATTCTTGGAAGCAAAACATAAAGAAAATGAGGATTGGCTCGAGACTTCTCCACAAAAATTCATCTTTTTAATTCATGACGTTTAAAGGACGGCACAGTGGTGCAGCGGTTAGCACTGTGGCCTCACAGTAAGAAGCTTCTTGTCTTCCCTTTCATGTAGAGACTTGATGTTCCCCCTGTGCCTACATGGGTTTGTATCCAAAGTCCAAAGACATGCTTGTTAAGTTAATTGGTGATTCCAGCTTGGTGTGTGGTTTGATGAATAGTTAAGAAAATGGACGAGTGAATGAAGGATGTTATAGTGATGAAAAATAGTGCAAATGTAGGTTATAAAATCACTAGTAAAACACACCTTTGGTAGTTTTCACGAAAATCTTCTCCATCAGATTACTTTTTTTTAAACTTAAGATTCCATATAAACTCTATTTATAATACCTGAGTATAAAACAAGTAACAAATAAGCCCTTCATAAAATGTCAAGAAATAACACTTATTGCTATCAGTGTTTATCAGTCTAAGGAAACAAAACAAAAATAACGGATGCCTGCATTAAAATAAGCTAATATTATATTTATTACTTCAAATCTATTTCTTCTCAGGTCTGGAGGGGATCGAGAGTTTGATGTTGTAACGTGGTGATCTGTATTTTTGACTCTTCGTCTGCCCGTCTCTTTCCTCTGCTGTCTCTTCCTTTGTGTCTCCCTCTCTCCATTTGTGGAGTGCTGGACTGTGAAGTGCTGGTGCTGGTTTTGTGATTTCATATTTCCAATAAATTTACTACGACATTTGCCAATATGGTCTATTTTTCTCTGTCTATTAAACTCGGAAACCTCATTTTTCTCTCTAATTGCAGAGGACACCAACTGGTTCCCCAAGGAAAATATGTTCACCTTTCAAACTGCTACAACAACCATGCAGGCGTGAGTGTCCAGTTCCTGTGCACACACGTACACAAACATGCACAGTCACAATTATGCCAGATCTGCTGTTTGAAAGGTCAGAGTACCAGAGTAAACGTACCATGGCAATGTCTTATACAACTGCCTAGAAACAGACCATTACTGGCATACTTAACATTAAGGATTTTCTAATTGATTTATTATCTTCTAGGCTGCCATTGACTTCCCCGTGAGCAAGTTTAAAAATCAACTTGCAAACTATTATAAGTTTTGCTTAAGGAGGACATCCATCATAGTGACTATTTTGTTAATTCTCACATTTCCTTTTGGTTAAAATGTAATCAGCTACAAGTTTTTCTTCAAAGAAGAATAAAAGAAATGCTTAGACTGATCACTCTCATCTCATATGCATCATCATATTTATCGTTGTCCATATTACTAGTCTACACGAAAACCTGAAAACACCCCTTTTGAGGGCCGTAAAATCAATGCTGCATGTGCATTCGAGCTGGAATATTAGTCAGCACGTTTGAATAAAAAGGCGTGCACCTATTTGTGTAAGTGCATGAATTTATCTCTCAAAAACACCTGCAGTTGCAGAATATTTCTACTGTCACAACTTCTGATTAAAATATGCAGAATCTCCCACCGTTTCCAGCAAACTGTTTCTCCCCTTCACTGTCATTTTACCTCTTTTTAAGTCATTCACTTTGTGTTTTCGCCTTTCACCTTGTATTAGATGCTTGTTGCACCATCTGTTGAGCCCAAAGTCACACTCAACCACATATCCCGCAAAAGCTGTTTGATTCTATAATTAAATGCAAACCTACGGCACTAATATGGCTTTACTTTATTAGTTTTTACACATGGAGATTAAACATAAACTTCCTCTGTCTCATTCTGATTCTGTTCTTTGCCTCTCTGAGACTCAGTGCTCTCTGGTGCCTTAACTGTTTCTTCTTCTTTCTTGCTTCTCTTCTTGCATGCTAATTAATCTTGGGACCATCAAACAGGATCTCGTGAGTATTGTTCCCTGCCTGATTTCTTTTTTTCCTCATCTAAATCCCTCGTCCTTAACTGCTGTTCCTTAACTTAGATGCTATCATTTAACCTTCATCATCGGGCTGCTTGTTGCGCTGAGTTAAAGAAAATAAATCATTACAAGAGAGAACCAAGCAGGATGTAGCGCAGTGCTCTCAAATAATATGAAAACTGAAATACATTTAATATTGCGTGTTTAGCTCTCTGAACAACTATAAAGCGCAGTCAGCACAAATAATGTTAATTCATGTAAAAACTCAAAATGGCTAAAAATGTGACAGAAGGGAAGTCCGGTGTAATCCAGTGCTGCTGAGTAAGCCTGCCAAGCTCAAGTACAGAAAATGTCTGTGCGTTGGCTGACCTAAACCCTGGCAGCTCACATGCGCCCTGCAGTTTTACCAGTTTGGCACGCACACACTCGTCTAGGTCACAGCAATAGAGGGACTTTGGCCATTTAAGATATTTGTGTTAGTTATGTTGGTGCTCTAATCCTTCTTCACAGCCTTCCTAATTATCACTAAATCTGTGCTGGCTGACTTCAGCCATGTTTGGAACTAAATGTGTCTGAGAGATTTCATAAGTACAAGAACAAGTATTTATAGTGCAAAAATTCAATCCAAGTGTCTTCCAGTAAAATGCAACTTTTGGCTGTATTCAGTAAGTTCCATAAAACTTTGATAGATAAATAGCCTGTAAGAAATGTGCTGTGTGCAAAAGCTTCCTAACTAGCTTCAGCGATAAGATAAATGCTAACATATTAACACTGCTTAACCAAGCCAGAACCTTAACATTTCATACTACATACCCCTTCCTGCTGCAACACACTGTGACTAACTAAGCCCAGCTAACCCGAGCTGCTACTTAACACTGAAAACATGTCAGGTTTTTATTAAACAGTCCACTCTTCAGTTGTAAGCACAAAGGTATTCAGTCCTGATGTCAATATTTGTTATAAAAATATAAAAACCCCAAATTAACTGATTGTACTAAACAGTATGTATGATTAAATATATCATCATTTGAGAGAGAAAGTTTTCAAAGATATCTGTGTAGTCTATGAAAATCTATGTACACCCTTACTGTTTCCATAGAAATCAAGGAGGTAAGTAGCAGGAAAGTGCTGTTAATCACAATTAGATTAATCAGTTAATTAGACTTGTTAGCGTGTTACATGTCAAAGTTCATGAAAGTACAATTAGAAAAAGATTGAACTAGTATGGCTTGTTGGAAGAGTTGCCATGGCAGCAGGCCTAGGTTTGACTCTTGAGATGTTTTGCCATAATGCACAGTGGCACGTGGCACATGTTGGTGAAAACCAAACACAACATACCAGCAAAAACACCTCATAGCAACTGTCAAGCATGGTGGTGCAGGGAAGATGATTTTTGCAACAGGACCTGGGCATCTTGCACTCACTGAGTTGACCATGAACTCATCAGTAAACCAGTTTTCTAGATGTTAGGCCACGTGTCCTAGAGCTAAACCTTAGCCAAATTTAGTTCATGCAACAAGATAATCATCCCAGGCAAAGTAAGTAGCAATGTTGTGGTAGCACTTTAGAGAGCTGTGCAAAAACAAATGGCTGGTAACCATAACGAACTAAAGCAACCTCGCAAAGAAGAATGGGCCAAAATTCCTCCACAACTCCTTTGAGTCATTGGGGTGTACTTAGCTTTTAAAAGGGCAGCATAGAGACCTTTGAAAACTTTCATTTTCATGTGACTCTGTGCTATTTCTAAAAACCTGTAAATAACATATCCAAGATCAACTCTGTTGTTTTGTATTATCAATACTTGACTAGGTAAACTAGCTAAAATTGGAGATACTTCTGACCAGTTTTATGGCTGAGGTGCCATGAAGTGCCAGTCTGGTGGAAGTGGATTAACACAATATTGTTTTGGGGTTTGTTTTTTTGTTTTCTTAAAATGGGATTTCTTTCCCAAACATAGAAAGTAAAGCCACACCTCTTCATTAAATGGGCATGTTATTTGAGGGGGATTTTACTCATTCATTTTTATTTACTCGAGCAGAATGTGAAGTGCCCACAGTGGGGTATCACTGGTTAAAGGTAGTCTAGCTAAAACTCTGATTTGGACAAATGTTAATCAGTTTCACAGAATTGTTGGGTCACACTTTCAAATGACAATTAAGACTGTTGAAGACATAATCGCACATTGAAAGTGGTACATTTCACACCACGTTTGTACTTTGACACATGGAAGTCCAGTGTGAGCCCAGTGGTATGACTTTCTGCTAGTCAGAACACACTCAAGTTTCTCAGTAGTTCATATGAACGAATGGCATGCCTCCACAAAAAGAAAAATCCTTCTTTTCTAAGAGGTCTTGCTAGGGGAAGATAGTTTTAATGTCAAGAAATGTTTCCATTAAAAATTGATGTACCTCATGTTGTGAATAAATACCCAAAGTACTGAAGAACGTGCATGTATTTGAGTGTAGCTGCTTTTTGAGTTCACATACCTGCAAGAGCTGATTTAAGTATAGTGTATACTCCAAACTCAACATAACATTAAAATGCAAAGAAGGGTGCACTAGAAGCAAAGCGGAACTGATTCTGGGATGGTACAAAAAGTAAAAAAGTATAAAATTCCCCCCAAAACAAACTATTTCTTTAAGAATTGAAAAGTGTAACACTTGAAAAGTCACTTAAGGTGACAAGATACTCATTTCTATGGGATGATGGATTATTATAGATGCAAACTGGCACATGGGGTTATTTACCTTGCTGGTCTTTTTAGTCAAAGCTATCTGCTGTCTACCTACAACAGCATCCTCTTTATAGCCCAAAAACCCCTGCAGCTCAAAGCCGTGGCATCAGCCTCCCTGCACTGTCCTACCCCTCACTATGCCAGCATTCTCCCTCTCTCATCCCTTTAATACTGTGCCACATCATGGCAGGGCTTTCCGGGGATTTGTGCAGAGAAAAAGGAGAGAGAGGGAGCAGGAGTCAGCAGAAGTCATCCAGAGGTACGAAGCATCCCCCCCCCCCCCCCCCCCCCCTCTCCTCAGGCACAGTTTTTGGCGCTCATTTCTGGCTATGGTTCTGTTATTGCTTATTTACAGCCATATCTAATCTGTGTAAGCCAAATAGTTGGAACATGGCACACGAGATGTGAGGACATCAGGTTTTAAAAGAACCAGAAAAGGATCGCCTCACAATGCCCCAATTTCAAAGCCAGAATGAATCAAACTTTTATTCCAGTGTAAGGCTGGAAAATTGAAGATATGCTACATGGACAACTTATTTTTGTTTTTGTAGATAAGTTGTATGCAATTTGTCTGAATTAATTTGAGAAATATTTTGTATAGTTGCAAGCACCTAAGCATTTAAATCTGTAGTACACCACAGGCTGCTTTATTAGAGCTACATTTTAAATATGATGATATTGTTTTTATAAATATGTGTTTATTTACCTCAAAAATTTTGATTCTGCAACATGGAGAAATGACTTTAGTTGCAAGTTCAGAACCTGTTTCACCCGGGCCCTGATACTCTGTCACACAGGGGCAGATGGCGTCTGCGACACGAGGCAGTACATCTCGATTCCTTTGACATCTGAGTGTTATCCATCTGCAGTGCCAATGTCATTAAAGCTGCGTGTTGTTTCATCGAAATGTGTGATTTGAGCACAAGGGAAAATAAACTGCAGAACAAACTTTTGGGGGCAGTTTACCTCTAAAACACACAAAAATCCATCCTGTGTCTGTCTCAAAGTGTTATTCTAAAAATATGGATTTTAGCACATTGAGGCTTTCTTTACCCTAAGGCTGTCAAAATATTAAAATGCATGTTTATTTTTCTTTCTCCATTGTGGCTTTTTATCCACTCTAACTGGGTATTTGAACAACAGAAACAGATCAAAAACAAAACCAACCTCAAAGTGAATGCATTAGAAAATGCCTGCTTTGTGGACAGGGAATGTTATATATTTTATAAATGAGACATGAAATCTCTTGATGACACAATACTCTTTGTGATTGACTTTGTTCTTCATCATTTCCTTTCTGTAACTCTGAAACAGCTCAGTGAAAGCTTCTGTATGGAGATGTTGCAGTGGTGCTGGCTTAAGAATGGGATTTATTGTATTTTCTTGCCCACGGTGAACTCTAAATAATCATCCATATCACAGTCTGCTGATATAAACAGAATTTAAAAATGTATTCACATTAGGGTAAATCTGGTCTCTACCACAGCACAAAAGAATTATTCGTATAACAAGGCAATTTTCACGCAGGGTTTCTGTTAAAAACCAGTGAAAGCAGTGGATTCAATGCAAATTTTTCCACTTTGTTTGTTATATTATGAGATAATAATAATGAAGATAAAACTATAAACAAAAGCAAGGAAAAGTGAAGGAACCATTTCAATGCCTAATCGCTCCAATTTTTACTTTCACTCTTGAATTCTCTCAGTTATTACAGCTGCTTTGTGGCTTGTTTACGTGGGCTTTTTTATACCGTTCCTTATTTTCTCTATATTTTTTGTTTCGTTAAGCAGACAGATCGATAGATAGACATCTGAGACGGTTCTAAACGCTCTGTTTTCTTTCTACTACTAGCTCTGAATATGTGTATAACATGGCCACACAGCCACAGGTGTCTGAGCAGAGCAGTCTGACCCATCTTCTTTTTATAAGAGACAGCGAATCTGATTTATATTGCGTGAAATTCTCCACATTCACTTTCACTATTAACTGAACTAAAACTGCATCATTATTATGTGTTATAGCAAAAATATCAAAAATATATAGACGTTAAAAATGCCATAAGAGTCTAGTGTTACTTCCAAAACACAGGGAAAAACAAAGCCAGGAAGTCCTTTCCATAATCATTACTAAAAAAAAGTGTTCACTTTATATCTGTGATTTTCATCCCTGTTGTCTGCACAAAATTAAGACACTGCAGGTGTGATAGCATCTATTCATTTTCCACTTATTTAACTAGGTGGTGTGATTATGTTTCTGCTCATTTAATCAGCAATTTAGTCTGCAAATTTTACAGTTTACTACTGCAATAATGAACCACATATCATTTTAATAATCTAGGACTAAAGGAAACAAAATAGTTTTTCTGTGATAAGTATATGCACTATATTTAATTTCTAATTTAGACCATGTTACACTAGATCTAGATGATGAAGTTAGCTGTACAAACATGCAAAATCAAACCATGAATAAGTTATTCTCCTGACATTATTAAAGAAGTAAATCAAGGGAAAGAAGACTCTAAAGACTTCTTTCCCCTTTCTGCTGCTTCTATATTTATAGGCTTTACCAACAGACAATCACGCATATATTTCCCCACACACAACCACACGCTGAGACCATTAATAATGAGTGTTGACTGGTAGCTTAGTGAATCAACACTGAGTGTAGAGGGGACATGGGAGGAGCTCAGAAAGATAAAAGGATGTTTATCTGGGACTCTTGCATAGAACATTATGTCAGGATCAGGCAGCAAGTCACCCACAAAGTCTACACAAACCATAATACTTTGCTGCTATTAAGAAGATTAAACGCTTCCAAACAGTGCATGGTAATGCAACATCTCCAATATTTACTTACTCATAGGCTAGTATGAACGTTTATGTGTGTATGATCTGGTTTTAGATGGGTCAAAACCAACACCAGTCACACATTATGTTTCAGTGTACAAGACAGTTTAAATATCAAATATGTGTATCTCTGGTTATTTAATATGACATTTGATTGACAACTCATTTGGCAAATTCTTTGAAAGCCACACTCTGACTCATACCACAGTTTTTATAATATATAAAGCACGCGTTTATGTCCTTTATCTATAGTTTCATGAAAGTATGTACCTTTTTAAGCATTTTATGGTGAACCTTTTAAAATAGATGCATAACTATCATCCTTCTTTCTTTTCAGTGTTAGGGTTAGCAATGTCCCTGCTGTGTGTACTATGCAAGTGTGTTGCCCATTTAGTTCAGTATTACCTGAAATATCTGAGTTTCTTGTCTTTTCATGTGCTATAATTTTAGTCTGATTTGTGTTTTTATTTATTTGATTTTTTGCTTTAAACTTGTTAACAAACTCCACCACTAATATTGATAAACCGGACTGAGTAAAAACCATTTTTGCACCAATCACACACTGGTTGCAGAGGAGGAGTATTTCCTAAAGACTTTAGACATGGTCAATATATGTCATGGACATTATTCCATAAATTGTTCACTAGGTCTATGCTAACTTGACCAAAAAAAGCTACTTCTGAAGCTTTAATGTCTTGTTCAGATGAGAGCTGAGCAGGGTTTCCCTTCTGGCTGCTGTTGCATTATAATCTTGTGCGTTTCAACAATCTAAAAAAAAAAAAGCATAAAAAGAGGTATTGTCACCATGTGGTAGCCCACATTACTCCCACAGCACTGTTTTGACCACTCACGCTGACAAGTAAATGAATATATATTTACCTAATTAGCTCTTTTTTCAAACCTCTGTTATAAATAGATGCGTGACACTAATGTGTGTGTTTTTGTGTGTTGCCTGACTTTTTTTCTCCCCACCCACCGCTTCCCCTTTCTCTTCTTTACATTTTGGTCCTTCCTCTGTCCTCTGTTATCCCTCCTCCGCTTTGATTTTGCTACCCACAGGAACTTCCGGAAGCATCTTCGGATGGTGGGCAGCAGAAGGCTTAAAGCACAGAGTGAGTCAGATGTGTGTGGTTGATATGTTTGCTCAAATTGACTGTGATGTTCTTCACCCCGCCATCACAAGTGTTTTGTTTTCCTGTTTATTTTGGCGTGTTCTCGCCTGTGTGTGTGGCACCAAGCACTGCTGCTGCTTTGCTGGGATTTTTTTTTTTTTTAAATCAGCATATTGTCTCTCTTTGAAGATTATATATTGATCAGTGTGTGTTTGATAAGTCAGCGATATGACTGTGCATGTGTATTTATGTGTGTGTGTGTCTCTGTGCACAGTACGTGCTTTCTAGTTGCAGCACTTTAAATGTTTGTTTTTTTGGTTGTTTTTGTCGTAAAGCACACACAAAAATAAATTACATACTTTTAAAAAGGCAAAAAATGAGGCAATGGGTTGCGGTGATTGAAAAGTGTGTTTTTCTTTTTAAAAATAGTGAGCGGGGCATCACTGAGACGGGTCTGTGAGACAAATGAGATCTTAGACTCCTGTGACTGCAACCTTTCAAGAAACTTGATAGATTGGATTGACTCATCCAGAGTTTTATTGTCTTTTATGATTTTAGAAAATATGGAAGTACAAAGAAAACATGTACAGTGTGCTCTGCTAAAAATGGTGATCTTTTTATTTCTGTCAGTACTCATAAATCCATGTGAACGTTCAAAATTAATACAGCCATCTTTCTTAAATGAAAATCAAAGAATCTTTAAAGTCTCTGTTGAAGCCATTACTAAAACCTAAACATGACACCATCTCCTGATTCTTTCACTGTAGAAATATATGACATCCCCAAATCTTGATGCTGATGTCTGTAAGGGAAAGTGATCTCACATTCCTACAGTACTGTGCAAAAGTCTTGAGCTATCCCTCATTTCTTTATATTTTGCTCAGAAAATAGGAAAAAGGCGCAACGATTTATTGAAATATGTGCAAATATGTTTCCATTTATATATAAGGCAAAAACAGAGTATTTGGTGTGACCACCTTTATTCTTCAACACATAGTGAGCTGCTTAGGAAAACTTTCTTGTAATTTCTTTAAGTAGTCTTCAGGAATAGTTCTCCAGCTTTCGTAAAGGACATTCAAAGCTTTTCTTTGGATGTTGGTTTGCTTTTGTTCCATTCTCTATCAAGTTGATCCCACACTGCTTCAATAACGTTGACATCCGGGCTGATACTATTCCACTGTGTGTGTTTTTCTAACTAGTTATGCTTTTACCGCACTGGCAGTGTGTTTTAGATCGCTATCATGCTGAAAAATGAAGCTGTTGCCAGTGAGATGCTTCCCGGATTGTACTCCATGTTGGCTCAAAATCTGATCATCATACTTTTCGGTGTTCATAGCTCCATCAATTTTCCCCAACAACCCCTCACCTCCTTCACACAGATTGACAATGGAAGCAAAAAATAAATAAATGTAGGGTGGCTCAAGTTCTCTCTCTTCATGGACACATGAGCGTTTTGTTAGGGCCAAGCTAACCTGAGTATAGTTAGTTAACCTGCAGTTTGGTTCTGACTTAAAAAATACACAAAGCTGTATTTGTTGTGCTAAGAATATAGAATAGGACACGTTTAAATCATTACATTAAAAAAGTTGAGCCTCTGAATTTCCTTATAAAAGAAAAGATGAAGACGTTGATGTGAGAAGCAACATGAACAAAGTCAGGATTAGGGATGGGTATCGTTTAGGTTTTATCCGATACCGGTGCCAAACCAGTACTTTTGAAACGGTGCCGTTTGTTAGCCTTTTCTGCAGCTATGGGGCATATATGATATCATTCTTGGCTGGAAGCAGTGCTTAAACAATGGAAAAACCACAAACTTTGGCCAAACACCTCTCATGTTTAACTGTTTTCCACTTTTTCTTTGGTCATTTTAGCCTTTTTGGCCAGGGTGAAGGGAGCATCTGCCATCAAACAAGAGGACAGCCGCATGTAGCTATGATGATGTTTGCTAGTTCAGCTTACATGCATTAATGTAATAACGTGGTTAGCCTACTCAACGTAAATTAGCTACTCACGCAGAGAAGAACTGCTGCTGCTGCTGCCATCATCATCCGTCATCATTTCTGCTACACTGGCAGGGCTAGGGGCCAGGACTCTACTCCTCCAGTTTTTGGGGGATGTTGCTAACTCCGGTCCGAGGCACCACACCCGCAGTAGATGTGCACAGCGTGAGGTCTCGCAGCAAGCTATCAAATACGGCACATTTCTCGGCTTTTTAAAAAAACGCTATGCGTCGCCAGGTGTTTCATCGGATTTGAGGTGTTACCTCCTTTGAGAGTTTCACAGTATCAGCTTAAAGCACTTGTTGCAGGCTGCTGAGTTTGCATATTTTGCTGTGAAGTACAGCCAGACTTTTGACCGCTTCGCCTTGGGTATTTTTAATCTGTAGCTCTGCTCTACAAGAACGTACGTACCTGGGCCCGCCTACTATCCTCGGAAATCTAAAATGATTGGCGAGAATCTAAAGTGTATCACAGCTCAGGAAAGAAAAGCACCGAAATAAAGCACTGAAATGTGCGCTGCTTTTCGGTCTGGTTACTACCGTTTATGTCAGAACCGATACCGGTACCCATCCCTAGTCAGGACCCATCGTCCTGAAAATCCACACAAGCCAAAAAATATGATGCCCTGAGGACCACTGTTGATTAACTGTATCAAACACTTTCATGTAGTCTAAAGATATTCTAAGAGCACAGTGATTACTGTTCAAAGCAGAACAGATTTTATCGCAGAGTAGCTCAGTGAAGCTGGTAGGATATAGAAACTGGAGCGAGGAGAGGATGACTGTTTGTCTACTGTACAGTACGTGTTTGTTCGTTTGTACATGTAGGCAGTTTGTGCAGAGGAGAGATGCCATCGTATTTACACTACATTTGTGCACTTCCTCCATCCACCTTTGCGCTTTCATGTGTTGAAGATGGTGAGTGTATAGCAGAAACAGCCAGTTTGCAGGTTTCTCTCTCCCCGCCTGCACTAGCATTCGCTGAACGTAGATCGAAGAGTTTCAGCCGTTCCTGGAGTGATCCCACCCCTGTCAAGAATGACTCTCCTCATGAACCCAGAGAGAGTGAGTTTACGCAGTCTCACACATGTGCACACAACGACAAACAAACAGACACCAACAAAGAGTTGCTGACAGCTGCAGGGAGCAAACGCAAATAGTTAGAGAGAAAATGTTGTTTTTCAAGCTAACCAGATTACAAACACTTAAATAGGGAGGTTTTAACATTCTCTCATCGGGCTTCCAGAGTCAAGTTTTTTAACATATAAGGAAATCTGTGCTAAAATTACTTACCCCACCTTGATAATGGGGGGGGGAACCTTTGCAAACCAAGCTTTCAGCGTAGCTTCAAGTCTGACCCTTTGGGTCACAGAGATTACTTCTGCATATACTACATTTAAGCAACATTTAATATGGACATCCACCTTGTAGTTGGATAAGAAAAATAAGGACAAACCTAATAGGTGACTTTTAATTTGTATGTAGCAAAATTTGCAGTCGTGAATGTTGGGACGTTGACATAAAACTTTGCATTTAAGCAAAGTGAGATGAGCACAAAAACATTCCCTTTTAAAAAGGTTTTAAACCTCGTAGACAAATATTATTAGCACATGCTTGCAAGCAGCGAATGTTTTGCTTGATAAATTTTGTCAGTTTCTATTTCTAGCATTTACAAAACAAAACAAAAAAAGCCTGACCTGGTTCTGTAAGAGTCCATATTTTAAATTAAGTCACGCTGCTTCCCAGCACCATCAGCTGGCAACAACATAAATTAAATATCAACCTGACATCCATATGCAAGAGTGTCTATTACAGATGTTAACCACAAATTAAGTCTGACAGGACAACAGAAATGAAAATTGTGAGAATAAATTTCGGTCAGTGCATTACGTGTGCGGTCAGAAATCATCCATGCGTCCCTTTGAGCAATCACATTTTGACTGTCAGATTGATTACAGCTTGAGTTGGCTTCGTGCCCTGTCATTAATGAATTTCCACACTCAGGTGACTCAAAAGAAGTTGAAAGCCACTTAGCATTTCTCATGAAACACTAAAGGTCTGCTATTCAACACTTTGACATAAGAGTATGAGTTGACTGAGGCTAAATCAGACGTATCCTTGTGTTACTTGTATTTTATTAGGAAGTCGCATTGAGATCACAATCTCTCAACCCAAAACATCTAAATAATAATTCTACAAATAAAACATAAAATATAAATCCACAACATTGTCCATAATGTCAAAATACCCATAACATAAAACATTAAATGGCTTCTCAAAAGAAACGCCCACAAGTCTTCTTCACTGCTTTCCTTATTATGTTTTTGAATGCATCAATAGGTAGTGGCATGTTAAATGGAGGTCTTTCTGTAAAGTATTCCCTGTACAAGGTGCATAGGAACGAAACGCTGTTTTCCCAGATCTGCCAGATCTCATCAAAAAGCAAGCATCTAAAGGAGAGTAGCTGCTATTTAATAGCAGTGAAAGTTCTCTTTCTGTCGAGTGTGACTACACATTTAATCCCTGGATATTAAAATGAATTTTCAACAGTATGTCTCAGTTTCTCTACATGATAAAGAAGTGCTGTATAGGAAAGAGTAAATCAGAATAAATCAAAGTAATCCATCAGCACTACTCTTTGGGCTTAAGTTGTAAAGAAAATAAATGTGTAAATTTGAGGGGTGTAATTATAAAACAGAAGAAAGAAAGGTAAAAAAAAAAAACAGTTTTTCCTTTACTCAGTTACTTTGATGTAGTATGAATGTTGTAAAAGCTGTAAAAACAAAGAAAATACAATTGTAAGTCCATGCGATGGGCCAAATTGGAGCTTTTGCTGGGCCAATTCTAGGCCCTTTGCCTTATGTTTGACACACCAATATAGAACTAAAACAGCTTTAACAGAAAATAAACTAGCGCTGCTTTCTTTGAGTGGTCAGTGATGGCCAACCCACCAAATCCTTAAGAATGCAGTCAGAGACTTTGCATTTGCAATAAAATGTAGAGAAATAAATAAATAAGACCCTACTAAATGATATTACAGTATTAAAGTCTTTATAAAAATCCCCAAATAATCATTTTTACCACAATCATCTCAAGATTTCCAGTATTCAGAACTGAAAAGCGACCTAATAAGATCCACATAAGGTTATCATTGTTTCATTGTTTGTAGTCAGTTGAAAATGAAAGTCACATTTCATGGACAGTACGTGTCACAGTGCTGTCGCGCTCTCTCTCTCTCCCTTGAAATAAGATGACATTTTGTTGCTGCAGTCTTACAGCTCACTTCCTGATTTTGGCAGTTCAAGGCCAACTAACACAGGAAAATCAAATCTGTGGACACTCGTAGAATCGCACGTTCACACGTACAAACTGACTGTCTCTGCTGTCGACTCTGACCCTGTTCATCTGTCTGTGTATGACCGTGGGTCTTTTTCAACTTTGTGATGCTCTCTCTTTCTGTGAGTACGTCCTCAAAAATGGTGTGTGTCTTAAGTCAAGCCCTGTCAGCTGTCATACGCCTACAACTGTTGTAGGCGTATGTGTCTGGAAGGCTTTGAATCATTCTAAACTGCATTCATCGTCTTTCTGTCTTCCATAGTCTAATGAAAGATTAACGAGTTGTTTATTGCAGCTTAAAAGTGTGGTTGAGCCCATATTTTTCCGCTTTTTTTTGTTGTGGGGAAGAGTGGTGTTAAATCACAGGCGGTTTCCTGGAGACTTTGATGTCAGTCTTGTTTATCATTTCCTCAGTTTTCACGCTGTTTCATTTCAATAGTCTCATACCATACCAACTGGTCACACATCAAAGAAACACGGCTCAGGAGCGAGCATATTCGTGTCTCTCATTAGTGCAGTTAACGTAAATTTCACATCAAACCATGTCAACAAAACAACAAGCAACATAGACAAAACACACACAAGCCTGACTTGATGTCCAACAAATGTCCACTGGTACAAAAATCTCAGATGTAATAAACCAAGCCAAATATTGGGACCTACAAAGGTTTCAGCCACAACATGGGTGGATCAGTGTGAACGAGCCTAAGTGTTTCTGTATTAATAAATATGGAAGATTTTAACCTTCCGAGAAAAGATGTGAGTGAGCATCATTACAGTTATTAACTATTAACCCCTTGTTACTATAGTATAATCTGAAATCACATAAATAAATCCCTCTGTTTGTGAACAGGCAGGTAATTATTTGGCCAACAAACATTACAGCATTGCATTATTCAATACTGTGTTTCACATTTCAGTGGTAACACAGGTCCAATATAGAATTTAATAGAATGAAAGGTTAATATGCTCATTTTTGGACATTGATCAGAAGAGACATGTAACAGCACTGGCCACCAAACATTTGTACGTGGATATTTAGTCAACGGTTTTAGAACTAATTAAACATATGGATAATTATTGTACTCGATATGTGTCCTGTAACATGTCCCTGCTTTACAATAACCGGTCTCCAGACTAAGTTTGATTTTTCTAGCCCATTTTTTGTAGTTGACACCTGAAATCTTGCTGCTATGCTTCCCATCAGTCATTTTCTTTTTTTTTCCCCATTGTTTTTGCTACTCTCTGCTTTTCCTATTCCACCTGTCATTTTTGTATGCCATTGCCATCATTAACAGCTCCATCCTTTCTCTCTCCCCCGCACTCACCTTGCTTCACTTCCTGGACACATCCATCCTTCATTCCCCGAGTTTCTCTTTCTCTGTCACCTTTCTTGCCTCTCACCCAACTTCCAACAACTTGCTTACACTCTATTATCTCAGACCTTCTTTATCTTACATTTTCTGCAGGTGGAGACCTGCAGACCTCTTGTGGCACTCTGGATGAAGGAGGTCTCGACGACAATATAGACTGGGAGGAGGAAAGGGAGATGGAGAGGCTGGCATGTGAGGGAGATGACTTTATACCTCCCAAAATCATGGTAAGAGATCCATAAGGGAACGTTATATGGGTGCATCATCCTTGGTTATTGTTTTCTGTCCTGTTGGTTTTGTTCACAAGGAACTGAATTAGTTATTTTAACCATGTAACTGCCTACATGCTTATTGGTACTGAAACAACAAGCCGTTTGAAACTTTTCTTTGATAGCTTGATCAGTGTTGACATGATCACATCACAATGTTGCTGTAGATTGAATGGCTGCACATCTTTGATGCAAATCTCCCATATCGCCACCACATCCCAAATGTGCTTATTTGGGTTGATGATTTTTGGCTGTGGAGGCCATTTGAGTGAAATGAAGTCACTGCCCTGTTCAAGAAACCAGCTTGAGATGATTTGAGCTGTAGCCATCATCAACATGAGTACGCCTTGGTCATAAAGTGATGGCTATGGTCAGCAACAATAATCGGATAGGCTGATTGGCCTGCCTTGTGATTGGCTGATTAGAAACAATTGAAGAGGAATACAAAGTAGCCAGTGAGTGTACATTAAAATTATTATAATCATTCTTGTTTTGTTTTTATTCTCTAGTAATTAAGACATATACAAAATCTACATCTTTATTACATCTGTAGAATATTACCTAGGGCATAGTTGTAATAAAATATAAGCGTACGATAAGAAATTCTGCCTTTTCCTCTTTTCTCTTTGTATTAATTCTTGTACTTTTCCATCTTACATCGAAACTAACAAGTTTCCGCTCCTCTGCTGTTTCTGCTTCATGTTTAGCTGATCTCTTCTAAGGTCCCCAAGGCCGAGTACATTCCCACCATAATCCGTAGGGACGACCCCTCCATCATTCCCATCCTCTATGTGAGTGGAATGCACCGAAACATACAGTAGACAAGAACTACAGAAAGTCACACTAAAATATACACATATATCAACCATGCAAACTGCCTTTGCTAAGATGTTTTGTGTAATTTTCATTTTCTTCAGGACCATGAACATGCAACTTTTGATGATATTTTGGGTGAGTATTTCTGTGGGGTGCGTGTTCTTCTCTGCCATTTTCACCTTCACTATTTCTTCTTTATTATTTTTTAATTCTCACTTTCTTTCTACAATCAAAACTTCACTAATGGAATATAAAACTATGTGTATGAAATACATCTACTGCCAAACATTTTTGAGCCTGAAAGTAAATGTTTAACAAGTGACATGATGAATAATGAAATTTGTATAGATACAAAAGACTTACATAACATCCTGTCAGAATAAACAGAATAAAACATGAGGTCAATTCCTTCCTGTGAAATAGAAAACAGGCATCTTTACTTTATAGTGTTGCCTGTGGAGTTAAAGGTCACACAAATATCTTGTGGATAAACCTTACTTGCTTTCAAATCTCTAGAAATTAACTTAGATTTGGCTAATGTGGCTTATTTATTTAGAAACTGTTTAGTGCTGCAATGGATTTCTCCCCTCTGAACACTGAGGCATTTACAGTCACATTCTCCAGAGTTTCTCATATAGAAGGTACAAGGATGCCCATGGATGTTTTTACAGATACATACAGATTTTCATTTGAAATTCATCGAGCTGTTTTATTTTACGATGACACTTTCTGACGCCTGAAGAACACAGTGTTGAGTTCAATTTAAATTACATCTTCTGTTTGTGTCTCCGCTGTCTATTACTACACCTGTAGTTGAACTCACCCTCCTGGGATTTTCTTTGTGTTCTTCCTCTCTTCCTACATTCTTACACGTCGCTTCGCTTTTCTTTTTTCTCTCCCTCTCTCGGTCCCTGTCATTCACATCAATCCCTCCCTTTCCCCCTCTTGCTCACAGAGGAAATAGACAAGAAGCTCACAGCTTACAGGAGAGGAAGCAAGTTCTGGAGGATGCTCATCTTTTGTCAAGTGAGGAACAAGAATTTTATTCCTATTAAAATTGAATATTTTACTTATTAACTGTCCTACCCTAAAGCACGCATTTATGTATTGTACATAGTGTATTTTTCCACAACGATATCCCTTTTTGAATGAAATTATTTCTGAAAATGAATTTCATGGATAGTAAAGGGACGATGAATAATATGCATGTATTTGGTTTAGCTTGGCTTCGGTTTGAGGATCTATAACATACTGTATACTTTTTTTGCAGGGAGGCCCTGGTCATCTGTATTTACTGAAGAATAAAGTGGCAACGTTTGCTAAGGTGGAAAAAGAGGAGGACATGAGCCAGTAAGCTAGTTCTGGACATTAGGGTCCATCTCTCCTTAATGATTATTAGTTTATGCCACAGTAATGTAGAATAGTGCAACAATTCCTATTTATTTACCACATCTTATAAAGCATGGCCATAAGCCAGTGCATGCTTTTTTCTTTTAACCTTTATTTAATGGTTAAATACATTTTATCTCCATAAATTGTTGAACAAAGGAACAGTTTCTTTAGTTTTGCCTCTGTACACGACAACAATTAAGTGCAGACTATCAGTTTTAATTCAGGAGTTTTTACCCAAAAAACGTATTAAATTTTTTAGGAATTTGTTCTCCGTTTTCAGAGGATCAAAATTAACGGGACAAACCAACACAAGTTCTAATATAAGGATTGTTTTCAGTACTTTGACGGGAAGTCATTGATTGTCTCTCAGACAGTGTACAGGACATCACCAAATACTGTTTCCTCACTTCGATTTGTTCTGTTACTTGTTGCATGTTTGTGGGTCTCTTTGCCTTCAGGTTTGTATCTTATAACTGAAAACCTGCTATTGAGTAGAGATCAGGTGACTGATTTGGCCATTGAAGAATATCTGATAGCTTTGGGAAACTTTTGCGTTGCCTTTGCAGTATATTTTGGGTCATTATCCATTTGCAATGTGAAGCACCATCTGATCAGTTTTGCAGCATTTGGCTGAATCTGAGCAGAGAGTATAGGCCTGTATACTTCAGAATTTATCCCGCTGCTTCTGTCAGCAGTCACATCATCAATAAACACTATTGGCCCGGCTCCACTGGCAGCCATATATGCCATATAATTGCCTCCTCCATGTTTGACAGATAATGTGGTATGCTCTGGATCATAAGTTATTCCTTGCTTCTACATACTTTTCACTTCCCATCATTCTGCTAGAAGTTAATCTTGTTTTTAATCCGTCCAAAGAATTTTTTCACCACTGTGCGAGCTCTTTCCAGAGGTTTCTGGCCAAAACCAGCTCTTGAATGTAACCAGTAGTTGTAAACCCTCTGTATTTCCATTCATGAAGGCAGTGACAAGTGCTGGCTATGAAACTGGTTGTCAATTAATTTTCCAATTAATGTTGAGCCTCTGAAAATGGAGGCACTGTGTATAAAAATGACTGTAATTTCTAAATAGTTAATGCAATACATTTGTAAAAACCCTTAAATTAAAGCTGTAAAGTTTGTACTTCAATTACATTGACTGTTTGATTTAAAATTGTACTCCACTGAATACAGTGGCAAAACTATAATGACTGTTCCAACAAATGATGGGCCTAACTGCACTTACATAAATACAGAAAACATGACAAACAGCTAACCATTGCCATTGCTCTTAAGCAATGCAAATGAAAAAAGCACATAGAGCTCATGATAAGTTAATAACTTTCATTGTGTGTTTAAGGTTCATATAACAAGTATATGTAAATGCTCTTTTAATACTCTTTCTTTGAATGCTCTCCCACTTGACCAAATCAGCGATGTTCCTCTGGGACCATGCAGCACTATCTCTACAATTTTTTGCATTTATGTGCACCATCTATTGTTATTCTTCTTGTACAGGGGAACATTTTGACTTGATCACATTTGTTTGTTATACAAATCATGTCTTGAATCTGGCTTGTCTGAATGTTGCATTTGATTTTAAATGCTTTCCCATTTTACTTTGCATTTTTCAGCCTGTCTGTGTTCTTTATTAAAGCATTATCCCATGTAACTGTACTCTTTGAATTTGTTCAGATTCTGGAGGAGACTCAGTCGCTTCATGAGTAAAGTCAATCCAGAACCAAACCTGATCCACATAATGGGATGCTATGTCCTGGGTAACCCCAATGGCGAGAAGGTATTTAGATCACTACTACACAAACTCACAGCAAAATGAGTGCAGTAATTGTAGAAACAAATCAATATTATCCATGCTTTCCTCACTTCTAATTAGCAGGTTTACTCGTATAGGCTAGAATACTGTAGAAACGCCCAAATATTCATCTAATACTCAGTCACAGTTTTAATCATTTGTATTGGAATCCATCACAACAGCTCTTACAAATGTATCATTTAAATTAATGTGAATGTAAATGTAAATTACATTTATTTGAATATGTAAAATTTTACTATTGAGCGATAGCAATCTCCACTGACAATGCTGATTTTTAGAAGAACAGAGGATTGGAGACGCTATTGGAGGAAGTCCATCAGCTCTCCAGCAACATTAACTTTTATTGAACTTTGGTCAGGTGGTTTTCTTTATGATTTACAGACAGTAGATAGTAGATAAGAATGTTGAATAAATTAATATTTCACATTGTTACTTATTGAGTGAATAGTCTTGCTAGTAGCAGGTAGTTAGTACCGGTAGTCTTACTAGTCAGCTTAAAGTTTTACTGAAATAACGTGAAATTCTTGCTCCTTAAAGCACATGGGTTGTTAGCTTAGTAACTAATGTCTAATGTGATCAAACAGTTAGTTGTACAAAAAGCACCTTAAAAAACATAACATTACTTAGTCACTAATATGTGAGGTCTAGTCCTTTTGTGTATTTAAATACATGCCAAGAGTATTGAAGGAGTCTGTGAAGATAAAGTGAAAGTTCTAAGAACTAGTTCAGCCCAATCACCACTTGTCGACATCAAGGATGTTGCAGAATTCCTTCAGGTATAAGATAAAAACTATGCAACAACGACACTCATCGCATGATTGCAACATCAGTAAAAATCGGCAAACAGCAAATATCGGACGATATATCAGTCAGCTCTGTTATATATAGCTATCAAGCTATTAATGGTATCAATATACGAATGATGTGATAATGCACAACGCTTCTGTTAGTGTGAATTTTGGTGAAAAGAAATGCGTAAGATGCAGTGCTCATCAGTAAATCCCAGGCACATCGTGTTAAAGTAGAACCGATCATAGTTATATATATAAATGAGTTCTATATATAAATAGCACTGATTTCATAACTTGGGATGGTTTGTTTCTTACCATTACAGTCACTCCTGCCCAATCTTGTCTCTTCTCCCTCTCTCTGTACTCATTTTCTGTTTGCCGCCCACTGCTTTCATATCTGCTCCTTGTGTCTGTTTATATGCCTCTTTGTCTGATCAGTGTGCAGCCCCACTGGCTTTCTTGTTTTCTCCTCATCTCCTCTTCCACCTGTGCAGCTATTATCTCATTCTGAGTAATGTTAATGGATAGAGCTGAATAACACAAATGCTGAATGATACCGCACCCCTCTAGCTGATGTGAACAACTAAGACACAAAGCCAGCCATATACACACATATCTCCTCCTCCCTAATAAATAATCACATAAATAATTATTTACACACACACACACACAAATAGACACACACACATACACAAATACAAACATGATGGCATGCACAGATGCAGACACAGATATAAACTCTAACCAGCGGTGTTAGTCTGACCTAACTGTCTGTTCCAGTCATGTCTGCCAAAATGCTTAGTGGATCTCTCCAGTGTTGGACAGTCTGCACAGCGGTGAAATATACACCCTGACAAACAAACAGACAAATATGAACATTGCTTTCACCAGTGTGTGAATTCAAAACAACACAAAGTCCTTTTTTCCAGGGGTTTGGTATAGTTTTGAGATCTGCATTTGCTTCCTGTCTCAGTGTTTCTCTGTTTAAACACTGCCAACATCAGTTGAACACTTTTATTCATTATGCTCTATGATGCTATGAGAGCCTCCAACCTAGCAGCATGGATTTGCTGACACAAAAACATTGATGAGGCTGGGCAGTGATGATGGTTGATGGGAAGGTGGTCAGGTTTTTCCACACAAAACTGTTCATATGTTTGGCAAATCAGAATTAACATCTCATTTACTGTTTTCTGTTCTGTAGCCACTGAACAGCACATCATCCATGCTGCCTGTTTATCCAAAGTTTTAATGGAATTATCTTGGCTCCCGTTTCAGTCCCTTTGTAAACAGCTACATATTTTCCTAGATGCTTCACTCCAGACTGCACAACGCAAACACTTAGAAAAAAACAGAAGTATTTGTAACACATAAATACACCGCATGGTTTCAGTTAGCCACAACACAGGATTTGCACGACAAAATCACATGATAAAGTGATAACACATCATAAAGTGGAAAAGAAATGCTTTTCTTGCTCTTTAAGTTTCTTGCCTGAATTTGGTCATGAAGGATCTCCCGTATTAGAAAAAGAGAGATTCTCTTTTTCTGAAACAGACAGCAGCACATTGGTGCTATAAGGTAATTAAGGTGGCGACTAGTGATTGTTTTCTTGTTCAGTAATCCATCAGTTGTGATCAAAAATTCAAAAATCTCGTGTAAATTTAAAGCTGGGAATTGATGTTTGTCTTTCTGAGTGTGCATTTGTGTCTTTGGCCATATGAAGCTGAATTTATTGCAATCCTCCTGTTGTTTTTCTGTGTTTGTGAGCTTGTCAGGCGATGCAGACGACCCCTCTGCAAGTGTAGTCAAGTGAAATGCGATTAATTGGTGTTTGCTCTCTTATCTCAACTCAACAGCTGTTCCAGAAGCTGAAGAATCTGATGAGGCCTTATTCTGTTGAGTTCGAGTCACCGCTGGAGCTGTCTGCACAGGGTAGGTCCACACAAACATCCCAACGCACTCAAACGTGTGCTGTAGAGGGACTTGCGCACACACAGAAGTGTGCGATACGTCTGGTAAATATGAAATGATACGGACACGTGCCATCTGTCCTGCTTTACCAACTGCACAAGGAATTTACTCAAACAGCTGTTCCCTCATTTTAAAAATCTGATTTATTTTCACAGTCATCTCCTTTTTGTTTAATTTCTTCTTTAATAATCACTTGCGTTTTATTTATAATCTTCCTCTTCTGTTAGGGTGGCTTCTTGATGTTTTGGTGTTAAAGTGATGTTTAATGCAACTCATTTTTTTAGATTTCCTACTCCAAACTTTGCACAGCACCCAGTCCAGTGCTGTTACTGAGCACTTGGAGACCTGCACATCTCCTTTCTAGCCTCATGTGGGAGTACGGATGTACAGTATTCAGTATCACAATCAGTATTAAAAACAAGCCTGTTCTCATCTCCAGGAACATTTAGAGCGTTTTACTTACACCCAGTTCCAGATTTCCTTTACATTTGCATCAGCATCGGCATATACAAATGTAGAGTACCCTAAAGCAAAGACAAAGAAATGGTTCTACAGCAGAAATCAAAGTTGTGTCCTTGATTGCATTTTGATTATTAGCAAACTCTTAAACTCCAAGTTTTAATGTCTAAGAGCAGCAAATTCTTTTCAGATTGTTGTTTACCACAATTACTGATAGCAAGAAAATCAGCAACAAACAAAGGCTGAGATATAGATTCTCTTTATCTAAACAAATCAAAAACAATGAAAGCATCTGTCATTACACTTCTCCTGCCTCCTTAAAGCCCACTGCTCTGAAAATCCACACCTCTCATTTATCAAACAGGATTTGCTTTTCTGGCTAAGGTTCATTTTTATAGTACCGGTAGTATAATGCTGTGTAGAAGTCGTGAGCTTTCCCTCATTTCCTCCTATTTTACTTCCAAGGAGCCAGACTTTCTTGTCATTTTTAAAGTGGCCCTGAGCAATAATTCTCGAGAGACATCTCTGGCTCTTCAGTTATTCCTACTATTTGCAAAACCCTTATTAGAAGTGGCTTAATGGAAGTGAGACTGCCAAGAAGCCATACTTAAAGAAGGAGGAACAATACAAAAGATTGAAGTATGCAAAATTACACAAGCACTGGATCGAAAAGTCAGTGGAGTGATGAATCCAAATGTGAAATTTTTGTTTCAGATTGTCATTAACAGTAAAGAGGAGGTTAGACGAGGTACAACAGTGAGCGTCTACAGCTATCTATAAAAACACGGTGGAGGCACCGTCATGGTTTGAACTGACTTTTCAGCCACTGCTGTTGGGGATTTTGTCATAATTGATAGAATTATGAATGGAAAAAGGTAGCATTTGTAGAAAGGGTATGAACGGCAGCAGCTTCCTTTCTCAGCATGACCGTGGCCCCGCACACACTGCAGATACTGTCAAAGCATACCTGGCTAGAGAAACACGCAATCCACCTATTTCCTATTTTCATAGGAAACCCAAACCTTATTCTATCCAGATGGACCCCATAAAGATACCTGGCACCCAGTTTTCTAACCCCAAAACAGATATCTTTCTTATAGTATGTTAAACTTCATGTCTTTGTTTTAATGATCCTATCCTATCTACTCAGGCAAAGAGATGATCGAGGCGTACTTTGACTTCCGCCTCTACCGCCTTTGGAAGACGAGGCAACACTCCAAGCTGTTGGACTATGAGGATTTTTTGTGACAAAGACATCTGGATCAATGGTGCAGCGGAGCCCTCCAGTGCCACGAGGAACCTGTTAAAACTGATCCAGCATTTGAACATTGCTCAGCTGTAGTGCTCGGCCCGCCGACTCGACACAAACAGTCATACCCGCGTTCACCCTTGAGAGGCTGGGAGAAGAGGGAAGGCAATAGTAGACCAAGGGGCTGAAGATGAATTAAATTATGCTGTGCCTCCGCTCTTCCTCGTTTTCAAAAAGAAAGGTCATCGACTAACAGGGAAAAAAAGGCCAAATCAACATAAAAGGGGGGGGGGAGCGAGAGAGAGCTGGATTTGTTTGCATCATGGCAAACAAATCTGTCTGCCTCTTGAGTTTGAAAGCAAAATCCATATGTCAAATGTGTACAAAAGAAATACCATTAGAGTCACACTCCTCTGTTGCAAGGACTTCATTTTTGAAGCTGATGATGCGCGTCAGAAAACTTCCTGAAATTCATTCTGTCATACTGTGGTTCTGTGTTTTGACTGGACCTCCCAAATAATCTCAGACCCCAGAGTAAAATACTAAATAAACCATACGTTGATGTGTATATATATCACATTAATATATTAGCATAGCTTCAGTCATGCAAATTACTCTATTACAAGAGAAATAATGCATCATTTATTTTTGATGTGCATTGTTGTGCAATTTCATATGGAAATACTTTGGAATAACTCAGGTTTTAGCCATGAAGTAATTAACCTGTTTGTCTATCAAGATATTGTAATCTTCATCGCCATTGCTTGGAATGAATGTATTATCTCTCCAGAGATGCGTCTTTGGTTTGAGGAACTATTCTCATTGGGGGGAAAGTACAATGTTCGAACATCGTGTGGGTGTGTGGGTGTTTTCCTTGTAAAACAAAAAAAACAACAAAACAAAACAAAAAAACATGCAGATGTGTGTATTTTCTCTTACTGTTCATCCGGTAAAGGAAAAAATATCATTCCCTCAATTATCTTTCTGTCACATACATCCAAACACAAAGACAGTCTAGTATCCTTCATGATGTCAAGAGGGATGTAAGAGCCATGCAAGTGCTCCTACCGCTGTAGTGTAGGAGTTTTCCTATTGATCCTTCCTGCTCATTTGCAGAAGGTCCGGGCCACTTAGCGGGCCCTTGTCAACAGTGCTGGCTGCACTCGCTATCTGCCAAACACACTTGGCTTCTCTTAATGGCAGCCAACCAGGCTTCCGCTGCCTCTCGCTTCGCTGGGCTGTGATCCAGTCCGAGGACCGGAGCTTTCCCGAATTTGCCAGGAGTTTAAATTGTTAACATCTATTTGCTTCTCCTTCCAGGTGCCAGTGAGTTTCTAAGGCTGGCCCAAGTGACCTGAGCAGTCTCAAACAGATTAAGGAGGGTCAAAGCACTCACACAAAAATACAGTACACACACACACACACACAAATGCTAGGGCTGGGACAGTAGTTTAAGAAACCATTAAATCAGGACTAAGTTAAAAAGCCATTTCACAGATACAGTACCACATCTGAAGGTCAGCTCGCTCGTAATGAGGAGGAGTGCTCCTGTGAAAATATTTTATAATGTCTTCTGTGGCTCAGGGGGAACATTTTTAGAAAGAAGCTTATATGAGAGAGCTTGCATTACAAACTGGTGCTGCTGTGTTTGAGGGCTGTGGGAGTTTGTATAGAGAGGAAAGCTGCATTAGGGGAAGTGTAGGATTCAGGGTGTTTGGGCATGAATGAAGATCAAACACATGTTTGAAGTAATCAGTTCAGAAGTCGTGGTCATTCCAAAGGTTGACAGACTTTAAAAATGTATTAAAAACAGCTGATTTAATCTCAGTCTGTTAAGTGCCCAAGTCCCTAAAATCTACGTTTCCCATAGCAGCTTTACATAATAAAAAGCAGCAACTCTTGCAAAGCACAAAAATCTCAATTCCCAATTTTTATTTTTATTTTTTGCCATTTAAAGCAGGTAGATTTTGCAAAAGGCTCAGAATATTGAGGTTTTGTGCTTCCTGAGTGCTGCATCAGAGGAAGCGATTGTTGCGAATGTGTTCACGATCTCGAAGGTGCTACACGATGTGCCGTCAAGTCACAGGTCGCCGTTCAGCTCCAGTACGGCGAGAATTCAAAGTGATCGAAACAGTGGAACTTCAAGACTGGTTGCTGAGTGTAGGTGCAGAAAAACTGCAGTCAGCACGGTGAAACCCTTCGGCTTAGAGTGGTCAAGTGGTCCTAGCCCTGCGTAACACAGACACATGCAAATAAACACACGCCAGGCAAAGCTTTTCTACATCAGTGTGTGGTAAATACTTTTCCATTTGTCATTTATTTGCGTTAATATTTGAGCATTGTGAGCAGAACTATTTTTTTTTTTTTGTGTGTGTGTTAAACTCAACCAATCTCACTGGAGTGCTTTTTACAGGCTTAACATTGGTTTTTATTTGCATTTGCCCTCTCTGACTTCGAAATGCTGGCCTACAGTTTGTCTGGCACAGACAAGTGCTCTCTCAGCCTGAGTCACGCAGTACATGTTTTCACTACAGATATAAAATTCCACACTTATGCAACCTGTCATTTTCCTGAGCCATTTTTAATTCCAGCAAAAGCATTACGCTGCCAAATTCTCGGAGAAGTTGTCCTAAACAGCTCTAGGGTTTAATGGAATATTATTTGATGGGTGAATTCAAAAACACCAAAGCAAAAAAGAAAAATATCACTATAATTTAAAATATTCTGAATTCACTGAACTCTGACTCAGGAGTTTGAGAGCACTTTCCTCTGCTTTCAAACAAATAAATAAATGAACAAAAACTAACATTTCACCAGAAATCTAATTAAAGATGCAAATGTGTCTACTTGTGATGCACTGTTTGCCTTTTTTGATAGATACTTCGGCAGAAAGATATTCGATAGTTATTTAAAGGCTCCTAAACCTAAAACAAACAATACAGCCATGTTTCTTGTGATGGTGTCTCACAAACACAATCCAGCATTTCATTCCCATTTATAATCCTTAAACTTCACAGTGTCAACGTTACTGGACTATCACATTTGCAGAAGACATTGTGATGAGTGAGAGCAGGGGGCGAATGGAAGAGAGCCTGGAGAGGTGGCGGTATGTTCTGGAAAGAAGAGGAATGAAAGTGTGAATGAGACATGGACAGCTGGACAGAAGGAGCAGAAGTAGTGCTCGTGGACAAGTTTATATAACTGGGGTCAATCATCTAAAGCAATGGACAGTGCACGAGAGGTGAAAATTAGAGTGCAGGCATGGCGGAGGAGATGGAGATGAGTGTTGGGGGTGATTTATGACAGAGGGACAGTAAGAGTGAAAAGGAAGGTTTAAAAGATGACAGACTTGCAATGATGTATGTTTTGGAAATCATGGCTCTGAAAACAAAAGGAGGCTGGAGTTATCAGAGTTGAAGATGATCAGATTTTCAGGTTGGAAATGAGTGTGAATGAATGGTCAGGTTAGTTTTAGCGAGACAAAGGTTGAGAGGCAAGGCTCAGATTGTTTGACCATGTGCAGAGGAGGGATAGTGGATATACTGGCAACAGATGTTAAAGATAAAAAGATCACAGAGGAGGTTCATGGATGGAGTGAAGGAAGACATGCAGAGCTGTTATTGTGACAGGGCGAGGATGCTAGGGATAGGCTGAGATGGAGACAGATGAGGGGATGCTGCGACGAACCCTGAGGGAAGTAGCTGAAAGAAGAAGATTAGAAGTTAACTTCATAGGAGATAAAGTAGGATTATGTGGGAAAAAGTCTCAGTGAAATGCCTCGAGACCAAGATTAATATACAACACTCAGCCCAAATGGAGTCACTTTTCTTTCTATGCTGTAGACTGATTAATGGAAAATCCAAGTATAATAGAGGAAAAAATGACATACGGCCTTGCATGACATGCAGATGGGTTGTTACATGGGAGTGCCAGGAAATCTCCATTTGGAAATTCCTTGGCAAAAACAGAGCACTGACAGGTGATTAGATGAACCATCAGTCTATCGCTGTATCATCGACTAACTTCCACCAATTAAATCAATGAACCAGAGTACTTAGAGGGAAGCAGGAGGAGTTTCCTGGCCTGAAAAAGCAAGCCACTGTCGAAGTACAAAATATATAAGGAACTAAAGGCTAACTGTAAAAGCAGTAGCTCTTGTCTTTGCACTTCAGACTACAAAAGAAGAATCCAACAGCAAAATCAAGGCATCAAAAGTGAAAACTAATTGGTGGCAAATGGGGAAGAGAAAACAAAAGTCAAAGTCTGAGTAGCTTTGAAAGTTAAAACTCAGTCAATCAAGTTTGCTGTCCAAAAGGTATGCCATAAAAAAGCCCTGCTGTTCTAACCGTAGCTCCCAAACAAGCCTTGCTATCACTTCAGCGTCAGTGCCTGATTAGTATGTGCTTTGAAGTGGAAAAAGAAATTTTGTTACATACCGCAAAAGCTGAATTATTTTGCCTACACATTATCACAACACGCACAAAATTGCAGATAAGGTATTCCTCACTCTCAAAAAGAAGTTTTAAGGTAGTTTATCTCCCTGTTCCTGAAACACCTCGGGTCCCTAATCTTGCCTTTAACACAATCTGCCTTCTGTACACTGCTTTTCCACTTCTATCTCTCTTTTTCTTCGCACTCTTTGAGCTTGAGTGGAGCATTTGCATTGAGTTTGATATGCAAAACAGGGTTTGCAAACATCACAGACAACTAATACTCAACAACAACCTATGTAGCACCAGTCTAAAAGTCCACTTCTTTCCCAGGCCAGCACTGCCTTTCACATATTTCCCTTTTACCTTTAAGTTTCATGCAAAAATTACGGTCAGTTTATTCAAAAAAGCATAACGCAGATGTCTCATGATCATATACATTTGTATTGCCCCAAAGATAATGTAGCACAGTATTTTTGTGTTGTTGTAATCTTCAGACATGCACCTTTTAATATTGCAGCACAATTCTATAATTTATAGCACATTTTTCTTTGGACCACTTAGATATGGGTCGTGGAACCCTAGGGAACCCCTGACATCACTTTGAGAAACAGTGTTTTATGGCACGATTCAAACAGTCCTTTAATCTTTCCAAGAGTTGCTCTGGCTGCAAGTTCAATTCAGTTGGTGTGCCAGAGATGCAGAGATTGCAACCAGCCTCAATTTAGGAAACTAAAGAAAGTGAACAAAGAGGTTGGGAACAAACATCTCTCATGGAGAAGTAGGTCTCTTATGAATGCCTTTATTGTATTGAGTGTTTTGTTCGTTGGTGTTTTTCTTTTACCTCCAGCATGTTAACAATTAATAGAGTGCTACTCAGAGTAAAGCGAAGGCCCAGATTCTGTCTCATTCAGCACTTCTCATTTGCTGATATAGGCGTTTTAGGCTTCCTTATGTGCCCCGTGGGGAGTGCAACACACCAACCAGTTCAAGACCTGCAAAAGCCTCTAAGCTGCATTTACACAGTTTGTCATACAGCAAGCATTATACTGTGCTGCAGCGAATTTGTGATCCATTTCAAAACTGCCCTTTGGATACTTATGCATTTATGTTTTGAAGTTCACGACTGCTTGTAGAACGGTCGAAGTTTCACATTTCTTTCTTCTTTTGATATCAACAGTAAAATGTTTTCTAATCATAGTATAAGCAGAAACAATTGATTCTTCTGTTGTTCTAGTTTAATATTTTGTATTTTTAATGTTAAATTGAGACTTTTAGCTAACATTGATCCGAGTGTAAACATCAACAAAATCAGAGATGAGCGTTTAAATAGAAACCTCCCTCGTGAATGAATTTTCACCACCACCTCAGTCATGACAAACAACTTTCCAAAATAAAGTTTGTCTTTTCACGTGGGCAACTGCAATACAATTAAATTCACACAAGAGGTCAGTGTGACACTTTATTTCCCTAAATGTTTTAAAGCCTCCACTGGAGTTTAGATTCTGAAGGTGAGTTTACACGATAGTGAAACAAGGGTCAGTAACAACAACTAAGTCGATGTCAGGTTTATGATCTGTAATGGAAACATAACTAAAAAAGTTTCACAAAAACTGCAGGTTTGGGCATATATGAATTCTGAAATCAGAGTTATTCATTAATCATATGAATGATGCATCTCTAACTCTGTAAAAGATATCAAATTTTCACACTGGACATTTTCTAAATGGACGCTGGTCTCCAAGCATGGTTAAGTCCAGCAGCTAATTTTACCACTGTGAACAACTACAGAGGATTGTAAATCAGACTGAACAAAAGCATTCACTGTTGAGGAATTGTATCCATTTCTATACAAAGACTCCCAATTTTTAGAGGCTAACAAACATCGTTTTAAATATAAGTATAGTTGGTTACTTGGTTATAGTTGGTTAACGTATACTTGGTTGCTGATTGTTTGTGGGCTCGATCAGGTGACTGATTTGTCTGTTGAAAAATGTTCCATTTCCTTTGCCTTTAGACACTCTTTTGCAGTTTGCTTTGGGTCATTATCCATTCCACTGTCAGATCAGTTTTGCAGCAAGTGACTGAATCTGAGCAGAGAGTATAGCTCTGTACACTTCACAGTTCATCCTGTTACTTCTATCAACATTCACATCATCAATAAACACTAGTGGAAAACAATCCCTTCACGTGCACTGACTCTAATCGGACCTCACATAAAGAGTTACCATAGACAGAAAGGGAAGTTCAATACTTGGAATCAACTGCAGGTCTTTTATCCTCTTAATTTGTCATGAAATATCAAGGCAGCTGGCTTCGCCAGGCCATTAATCTAATCTTTAATTTAATGCCTCAAATTAACGTTCACATCTTGATTTTTTGATCTGAAATATGCTTTGGTGGCGGTGTACAGAGAAAATCACTTATCAAAGTGACTTCTTCGTCTGTCATCTAGCATTACGGTCAATGAAAATGTTTTGTAAACGGTCTTGGACACTTCTAAACCGTAAATCCTGCATAGAATTCCTGAAGAAGTGCCATTTGATCATTTAGCATTTCTTGCTGACATGTTCTTTACGAGGTCAGATTTGTGTTGTTTTATCTTTAGTCTTTTTTTGACAAATAAAGCAGGACAAATTACTTTCAGGATTCACATGCAGATTTCCTATTAACTAAACCCCATTTTTGAAAAATAACCGTCCACGAGCGTGCTGAGCACATGAAATGTGTATACGTGAATTGCTGAATTAAAGCACGACAGTGTTTAAGTGTTTGTAAGGATATGGTAGATGCAGAAATGTTGCTCCCGCTGTGCATTACACACATACAAAGAGCACAATGTGATATTACCGTAAGCCTCTCAAGAATCACAGTATGTTCTGGTGCACAGCACAGACTAGTGGTCTACCTCCGCAACTGCATCAATAACTCAATCCACAACATCACAGAAAGGCAATTATACTTTATTCAAATTATGAACAAGGTACAGGTATGTAGAGAATATTTACTTTAAAGGTCCCATTTGATGTAAAGGACCTCTCATGCTATGACAATACAGTGGTATGTGTTCAGTAGTTAGCATGCATTTAGGAGGAAAAGAGCCCACCCCCCCCAAAAGCTCTTAATAAAATTAATTACACTACAGAATGCAAAATTGTGTGAACAATAAAGGTTAATCACTTAGCCTGACCATTCTGGCAACAATGGGCAGGTCTATTGAAACCAGCTACAAGTTTAAATACTGTATAAAATATTTATCATACAGTTGTTTTTGTGACTTGCACCCCACATTCACACTCAAACAGTAGCTCACTTTACTCTTGTTGGTTATGGAAAATATTCACACCAAAGGAAATGCATCTGTCTTCTTATGTTCATGACAACAAATTAATCTGACAGTTAACAGCAACTTACAGTAGGTGCACTATGTTACAACTATGTGGTAACAGTCCACAATCCAGAGCAAACTGAAGATAAACGTTATTATTTGTTGGATATCTTCACCGAAATTACACTTCAAAACTAATTTTAACCTTATTGGAAGTCTAAAACCAAAGTGCATGTCCCTACGCTCTAAGGTGGATATCTTTTTTTGGGGGGAAAAAAAAGATACATGAGCAAAACTAATTAACCACATACAGCCCTCTCGATTCAACTCGGTGGGTGTGGACGGTGTACATGACAGGTATCTGACAGGGTGTACCGTTGCACCATAAAGTTACACCATGTGCATAGTACTCGTCTTAAAAAACAGACATACAGTACAGTTCAGAGTGACATGCAAGAAGAAGTACGTACAAAAAGATTCCAGTCCCTTTCTCATACATTCAACACGTTAGTGCTGAAGTAATTAGTGTGTGGAAGCATTGAATGTAATAACTACTTTCAATATCGTGCTAATACGCTAAGTTAACTAAAGACACACTGATGAGGGAAACAATGATGGCTCAACAAAATGTACAAAAGTGTGGGAGGAAAAAGAAATACTGGCAGTGGCCAGTGGTACCCCTCAGCCTCCTACTAGATGCACCTGTGGTCTGAATTTCAAAATCCTACGTCATCTTGTTCTCGAGTTATCACATTTACATTTCAGAAAACTTGACCTCTGACCTTGAGGTCAAGATCACTGAGATTTAAACCCGTCAGAGATTTTTAGTAGCTACAATCTGAAACTCCTACGTCGCTTCATTCTCAAGTTATCGCATTAATAAACTTGAGCGTCCTGGCAGGGTGACGACAACCCCCATCAGCCTTTTACTGCTGAGGCATAAATAACTTAATGCTTTAGGACCGAAAATGAAGCTCGTTAATAAAAAAAACAAAACAAAAACAAACCTACTTTAAAAGTTGAAATATTTGCAGAGTTGTCTACAGCCCAGACCAAACATGAGAAATGTTTCTAAGTTCAACACTTCGACAATATGCCATGCATAGATTTGTACAAAAAGTCTGCATTTGCACTATGCTTCCATTTTAGACTCACTTCAGCAGCCATTTCTAATAGATCAGCATTATTTATTTATTTATTTCAATTTATCATAGTTTACAAAATGACTTTGAAATGTGCAGTTTTAACATAATATCGGTACCTCCTACAATACAAAAACAAACAAAACTAGTAAAAACATTCACAAGTTTTTTGTTGTTGTTGTTTTAAGCTTGAGGTTCAATTGTGATTTTCTGTTTAATTTGTCTGCATACAGACCTCAACTTGGAGAAGTGAAACAAATACGTGAACACAGTGAAATCATGTGACGCTCGGGATCCGACCACAAAGCCCGTTTTTGTCTAAACAGACCGATTTACAGCTTCAACAACACGTTTAACCTACAGAATCATTTAGAACTAACACGTTGTGTTTTCCCCCAAACACATCAGGCAGTAGCTCACCTTCACCTTCACGCAGGATTTATAGCAAACACCTAAAAATCACATAATTGTACATCTTAAAAAGATTCACCAGAAGCACTAGATCTTTAAAACAAGGAAAGAGGAAGGATGACTTTTTTATGCCCTCTTGTATGCAGCAATGAATGTTATTATTCACAAAGCACTATATCAACTGTATTAAAGCTTTCTGAAAGCTATTGATTGTAGTAAATGAGAAAAAAAACAAAAGTAATGGCTGTACAACAATGTAACTGTTTAGAAATAGCTTATACAGTGTTTGCATTGGGAAAGTAAACACATGCATTCGGTGAAGTAAACATTTTTTCACTCTCCTTTTTTTCCCCATTTTGGGTAAATTCTATAGATACTTCACTCTAAAATGTGTTACCAAACTGGGCACTGCTACCACGAAGCAGAGTGAACCAGACAATTGTTTTTAAGAAAACTGCTTATTTAATTGTTGGTGGTGATGGTGAAGACAACCATCCTGCCCCCCACCCAAAACCCCCCTCCAAATATTCCTTCGTCCCGTATACCTGAAACACAAGTGGCTAGACTATGATAAAACCCGAAACTGTACAGCTGAAGCCTGAGACAAAGCATGCTAGGACTATAAGAGCATGCAGGGTAGGAGAAGGAGTGGGCCAGGCAGAAGGGGGCGAAGGTTGAAAGTAAAGGAGGATGCTCCACCCTTGGATGGTTTCCATGTTACAGTTTAAGTCCCATAACCTTAAATTAAACTGTGTAAGAGGACAGGACAGAATAAAAGCTTAGAAAGTGATCATCAAAGTGCCTTAGAGCATTATTTCCTCCCTTTTGTTAGTGTCTGCCACACTCGACCACCTCCCAAGAAATGATGTGTGGGCTGCAAGTATAAAACTGTGAGTAAAGGGGTTTTGTGCTGTGTGATTGCAGGCAGCCAGATGCCAGCGTGCATATTAAACCTCCCGCATCAGGAAAGAGTCTCATCCTCTCCCACGTAGGGCAGGTTCATACTTCTCATCCCGTCACCGCTTTCCTGTTTCCTAAGTAACACAGCAGAGAGGCAGCGTTAGTTATAGCAGTGCTGTAGGCTCGCTGTCATTCCTATTTCACTGAACAGAGAAAATAATCAGATACTATTAAGCCCTGTTTACTAAGTCAAAGCAACCATTTAGCTGTTACATGGCACCGAGTTCATTTCTACAGCAGATACGGTGAAAGAGAGCCCCAGGAAAGGTTGAAAAAACAAAAACTGGTGAAAGCGGGGAAACAATATCTTAAAAAAGTAAAGATGGCATTAATTTACAGACATGTCCTTTCATTAAATGTCAAGACTGCTTCATGCAAGGGAAAGTAAAAACACATGAAGATAAATGGATGCTCTTGGCCCATGATGAACTGAGTGTGGACAAAAATGCTTTTTATTATGACTTGACTTTTAAAATGCTTCTTTAATTTGTTTTGTTTTGTGGGTCAACCCAGAAAAAAACCTAATAACCTAATGAACCCTCTGTGATAAAGGACATCGTTCTGTGTATCAGCTGGTCACCCGCTGTTCGCGTAGTTTTGTTTACACTCAGTAGCTTATGTGCGTCCTAATTTATCTTCCATTATATGAATGCCTAATTGAATGACATATTTACAGTATTTCCCCGCTACACAGTTCATACTACACCAAAAGCACCCTCAGACACAGATAACGACAGGAAATTGGATTGCAGGTACTGAAGGTTCTTAAGTGAAGCTCAACATTCCCTAACAAGGCTTCTCCAGACATCCCCAAACCACCAGAGGTTAGTTAACAAATGTGATGCACAGGAGTATTTGACCATCACCACCATACTGGGAGACAGCTGCTTATATCATGCCAGCGGGTCTTAAAATATTCTCGTGACCACTTAAACAGCATTACAGCAGGCAAGAACTATGCCAGCATTATTTACCTTTTTTGGTTACAATGAATGTAGCAGTATCTCACACTGCCTGCTCTGCCTTTCCTACAGGGCAGGAGAAGGGGGAGAGAAATAACACCAACAGTCTTTCAGACAAACTACTTGGCAAGCCTCGGCTGGCTCTGCTGCTGCCTTTTTCTTTAGAGTTTAGAAACTGTAGTGTTTTTGTAAACAGTGCTTACGTGAGGGTTTGCCCTGGAGGACACAAACTGCTGCGGTCCTCCTTCCGGCCCCAGTCAAAGGGGTTTCCGAAGGATCGCTTCCTGAGCATAGTTCTTACCAGGATCTTCAAAAAAGTAAACAGTACTTAGTAATGTAAAGATGAAAAGCTTCAATTTTATACATTTTAAAAATGTCCTTCATTTTAGAGCCCTAACAATGAGAACACAGCTAAAGAACTGATTTCTCCTAGATGTTATTGTCCTACAAAACAGTATGCAGTACTCATCAAAAACCACTATATCATTAATATGTAATTCATATTTAAGAAAATGTTTCTGCTGTGATAACAGATGGCAATGTCGTGGTAGATCTGATGAATTTGGAAGTCAGATGTATTTTCCATTTGTGACTTTTAACTTTTTTTAAGTTAAAAGTCAAACAAAAATGTTAAACAACATTAATTAATGCAGCTAAAGAAAATCTTTTTTTTTTGAAAAAATGAGTCATGCATCTGCTGTAGCTCAAAGTGTTGAAAGAGGAACTGAGTAGGTGCAGTGCCTCAGCTGTGGGATGGTGCAATGTGACTGAAATTCTTTTTCGTCTTTCGGCTGCTCCCCTTAGGGGTCGCCACAGCGGATCATCTGCCTCCATCTCACCCTATCCCTAGCTTCCTCTTCTGTCACACCAACGCTCAACATGTCCTCCTACATTACATCCATAAACCTTCCCTGAGGTCTTCCGCTTTTCCTCCTGCCTGGCAGCTCCATCTTTAACATCCTTTGTCCAATATATTCACTATCCCCCTCTGCACGTGTCCAAACCATCCCAGCCTTTCCTCTCTCCAAACCACTCAACCTGAGCTCTGCCTCTGATGTGCTTATTCCTATTCCCGGTCTCTCCTAGGGAAAATCTCGAAATTAACTCTGCAAACCATACATCATAGCAGGTCTCACTAGCGTCTTATAAACCTGCCCTTTCCCTCCTGCTGCTATCCTTCTGTCACAAATCACCCATGATATTTATCTCCCACATCACCCTGCCTGCACGGTCTTCTTCGCCTGCACTTTAGATGGTTGACCCCAAGTATTTAAACTTATCTACCTTCACTACCTCTACTCTTTGCAACTTTGCTGGGTTCCATTTCATAAGTTGCTAAAACACTCTGTTGTACTAAGTAATTAAGCTAATTTATACTAATGCAAATTTGCTAAGAAATAATCTTTTGCTCCTGATGGAGCATTCGTTCTCTCTGGTACTTTTTATTACTCTTTCATTGTAGCCGAGTTGCCCATAAATGATACCCAAATGTGATATTTCCTGTTATGACACCAAGAGAAAAGCAAATTAGGGTCTGAAGTGACTGTAATGTTTTTAATGCTTTTGTGAGACAAACATTGTTCACAAACTCACCACTGTTGCCAGGCTGGGGATGTGTTTAACAGAATTCTCCACTTCCTCCTCGGTTACTTCAATAAGCATACAGCAGTTATCGTCCTCAGGGGGAAGTGGCTCAGCACCATGCCTTGTCACCCATGGGTGTACCTGGACACAAGCACAAGGCAAACAAAGGAGTTCTTTGAGTAATCAGATTATGTGCCACACATATAAACTTAGACAGTGTCTTTGGAGGCACAACAGTAAAAATTTACTCAGGCTGAATCTAAGTGCAAAATTATACTTGTTAGATCAACGTAAGCTATTCATTCATATCTATAAATATATGTAAACTGCTATAGATTATACTTCACAAACAGTTGATTTATGAATTTAATGACATAAAAGACTGTAATGTCCAAACAAAAGAACAATAATCCTTTTGACATTTTGTGTGTGTGTGATATTTAAACATGACACACGGCCACCGGCAGCTACCCGTGTGTTTACCTTAATCTGTGGGATCGTTATCCTGGTCTCTGGATTCTTGTCCAGCATTTTCAATAACAAATCCTTGAGATCATCTGATATGTCGGCACTGTTGTAACAAAAACTAATTAGACAACTGAGTAAATATGTTATTGAGAAAGTGCCAAAATTGTGTATTTAATTTAATAAATATGCTATTTATACAATAAACACTGGGAACAGCCATCTGTTAAAAGAGCAAGGCAGAACTTACTGTTCTGGTAACACCACGGGTTGTGTCTTGATTTTTTGATGAAGACTGAGAATGCGCTCATCCATAAATGGACACTGTGAATACAAAAAAAGTGTGTTGATTTTAGCAGGATCACTAGTACCAAAAAAATGTTAATGTTTTTTCCCCAACTCACCTCTCCAAAGACAAAGCAATACAGTGTCACTCCCATGGCCCAAACATCCAAAGCCTTAGCAGAAAAGCAAAACAGGTTTAATTTGATGTGAAAATGATTGTTGGGTAGCTGAGATTCAAAATTTCATAAATGTTTGGAAAGCAGGAACATTTTAATGGAAAAAGAAAATCAAAAACAAAAGTTCTTGCATTTCTGAAAGTCATCCCAAGAGGGCACTAGTTAGCCGAATACTGCTTCACCTTTCCAGAGAAGTTCTTTCTGGTCTCAGAGAGCGTTTCAGGAGCAAGAAAAGCAGGAGTTCCAACTGTGCTGGTCAACAGGGCGTCAGCTCCCTCAAACTGGTTACTAACTCCAAAGTCTGCAATCTTGATGTGTCCATCTTCTCCCACCAGCAGATTCGACGGTTTGACGTCTCTGTGGATGATCCTCTGGTAATGTACTATTAACAGAAAAAACGAACAAACTTTATTATCGCAATCGGGTCACATTCGTAGTATTCACTTTATGGCAGAATTAAGATGTTCTAATGGTGAAAAACGGCTTGACCATTTTTTTTAATGGCTTGGACTCGTGAAGAAAAATCTCTGGTAGTGTAGTTAGACAGCCAGCAAGACGTTTGGTAAATGATGATAAATTATGTCCACACTACCTGGTTAAGATGTGAAAATGAGAGTTAAGTGTGCCTTAATTATTTAAACTGTTTTTAACTAATCTACCTGCACCATGACTAAAACAAGCCTACTTTCCTTTCCAAATGACTCCAGACTGTTTTTGTGTCCATCCCTGCTTGCACTGATATGCATTAAGAGCCGCTGAAATTATGTGAAATGAACTTTGTGGAGTGTTGCTAGAGTCAAGAGCAGCTCAGACGAAGGCCTTGTGTAAATGGCAGGGAAGAGCTGTAGGAGGACAGCACTTGATTGTACAATCAGAGCTTCATCTTCTTACCACAATCATAATTCTAATGGAAAGCATTAGCAGACTTTTATCTCTATAAGGACATGCTGATACTATGCAACATCACTGTAATGAGCTAATTTTTAAACAAAACTATTAGTATGGGAAAAACATCTCTGGCTGATATTTTTCTCCAAAGAGAAGACTGAATTAAAGAAATGACGCAACACAATTTCAGATCTATGGTCTAAGCTGTATTTGTGCTATTATTAGTTCACCTGGTCAGAAAAACCTGGGCTACCAGAATGCAAAGGTGATGTCATATGAATATATACAAAGTTATATGAGCAAGGAAAAAATAAAATGAAAAACTGAATCTCAGAATTTTGTCCAAACAATAATGAAAAAGATATTCAGCTTTTGAAATTGGTGCCTCTAAATCTGACAAGTATACACTCACCAACCACTTTGTTAGGTACACCTGATAACCTGCTCGTTAACACAAACATTTAATCAGCCGATGGCAGCAACCCAGTACTGTTTAGCAATGTAGACATGGTCAAGAAGACCTGCTGAAGGTCCAACCGAAGAATGGAGTCCGGAGACGAAAAGTGATCTGAGTGAGTTTAAACGTGGCCTGGTCGTTGGTGCCAGATGGGCTGGTCTAAATATTTCAGAAACCAATGATCTACTTGGATTTCTTCCACACACCTTTATTAATCGCCTTGTTGAATCTATGTCATGAAGAATAAGATTAGTTCTGAAGGCATGAAGGGGTCCAACCAAGTATTAGTAAGGTGTACCTAATAAAGTGTCCACTGAGTGCTTTATTTTGTACAAACTGAAAAAAACAACATTTCAAGACTAGAACAACTGTCACAGTCGGCGTGACCAAGGTAAACTTGTTTAATGAGCCATTTTGATGTTGTACACAGTGCTGGCCATCTTGGTGGGTTAACAACATAAAATCTGTTGAGTAAAATTAATTCACTTTGCAAGTCAGATTAAATCTATCTACACATGCGTAATAAACACTAATGTAGTCACAGGGTAGGTGGAAGAGTAGCAGGAGGTTTTGAAAACTCACAGTACTCGATTCCCCTGAGAAGATCCTGGAAGTAAAAACGTGCCTGGTCCTCGCTGAAAGGCTTATCGGTCGGCACCTCCATCACAGCCCTAGATACACACGGTACAACATCAACAGGTACACACACAAACACACTCAATTACCAATCATAACTAATGAGACTGGGCTCATTCCAGTGTCACAATCATATAAGAGGCTTAGCTTACCCTTGCTTCACCAGCTCAAACACTGTAACAGAAAACAAAGGAGGTTAGTGAGGACAAGCAAACTAAAAAAAAACAAAACACATCTTTTAAAGATGAGGTTAAAATTGACTTTGTTTTATGCTTGCTGTGATGTGTTGTTGTCTGGCCACAACATACCCATGTACAGATGGTCCTCACCGGGGTCATCCAAAACCTGGCACCACATTGAAGAGGAATGGAAATGTGTGAACACAGATACACAACAGATCATCTTTTGATCTTTTGTACCAGGCAAAGTTAAATATACCTTCGGTGGAATTTCTAATAAGAATACATAGAGTAGAAAGATAGCTTTACAGTCTAACACAATTTATGTACATTTTAAGGTTCTTCAAAATGCCATTGCTGTTTCCTTTCCTTTCTTAACTTGTTTAAAATTAGCGTAATACCAATAAGTAATCCTTAAGAGATCAAATGAAAATATCCACATGTTTTACAAGATTACTCACTTCTACTAGTTTGACTACATTAGGGTGGTCAAGCTTTTTAAGGATGGCAATCTCTTGATAGACTCGCTCCAGCGGCCCTTTAGGTTGGGCAGGCCCCTCGGGAGCGGCTCTTGCCCCACGAGGAGGAGGTCTCCCTGATGGAGGAAACAGGGGACAATATGGGAAGGGTAGAGGGACAGGATAAAGATAGAGTCAAATCCTAAGTATTGGTATGTTCTGTTAACATTAACATTATCATTACAGACATTACAGATGCTCTGCTCTGGCCCTGAATCTAAGAAACTTGGAAAGAAGCTGACTTTTTGAAGATGTTTCATCTCTCATCCGAGAAGCTTTTTAACACCTTGGCCATGTGATGAGACACATGATCAACAGCAGGTCAACAACCCTCTTAAGGGAGAACTTCCTCTCGGGTTTAAATACCTGGGACGCTCCACCATTGGTTTTGAGAACTGAAGAAGCTCCTCAGATGAGAAGTGACACGTCTTCAAGAAACTTAAAGAAGTCCAGTCGCTTTTCTTTCCAAGCTCTTTAGATTACCATGAACTGGATGACTGAGACCTTACACAGAAATATGGCCCTTACTTACGTGGGAAACCTGCCTGCCTCATCAGCCTCTTCTTGGAAAGCACCTTCATCGCCTACAGCACAGAGAGGGAAACTTAGTTGGGTTGCAACAGGTTAAGAGAAACAGAAAGAGTCCAGCAGCCAAGAAAGCCAAAGAAAAGATAAACAGCAGCATGCTTACAGGTTTCTTACACTTGCACCCTAAACCTAGAAATTCTGTAGCTTGAAAATGCTTGGTGTGTTTGTCACTGCTGTCACTGTAGACAGCTTTCCTCAATCGTGGTGTGAAATGATTGAAATCTGAGCCGTAACAGACACATTTTCTGCACATTTACATTAAACAGCATTTCAACTGCACTACACCGTCTATCAAGTTTGGTATTTAAGTGGTTACATGTCATAAAGAAAGCCCAACTCCATTCACTACACAGTGTTTTCAAACATCAAATTTCGTCTGGAGGTGCCGACAGGGGTTAACGAGAAGTCTGGGTGGCAGGGTGGAGTCATGTGCCTCAGCTGACCCGATAGCGATTGAGAGCGCAACCTCTCTGACCCAGAGGAAGGGAAGAAAGCTGACTACAAGTTGGGCAGACGATAAGAGCACAACAGCTGAGAGATGCCCTGCGATGCGGATACACGCAAGTCTCCCACCTGTGAGCTTTGGGAGCTCTTATCCATGTCTGCATTCCAAGATGTGTGGAAGTGGACCAACAGTTTCTTGTGATTTCCCTTGCGTAAACATTGTTGACATACTGTTGAATTGTACTTTCTTTTTCTTTTATTTGAGAGCCAGTTCTTGACTGTGCAGACACTGACACAACTGTATCTATCCCTGGTCTAGACAGATCTTTCTGACCAATGTCTCTCTCTCCACCAGATTATGTCTTCAAAAACTGCCAAGGTTGACAGGAATTTGTATCAGACTTGAAGAGAAAGCATGGTGTGTAACAGCGGCATTGTTTGGTGAATATTTCCCTATTCTTTAATAACTTAAATGCCCTCAGTTATTATGTCAATGATATAATCACTGAATGCGACACGAGGCCTTTGTCACTCGGGAGGAATATTAAAATAATCCCTTTGTCGTTGTCAATCGCTATCATGCAGCTTAATGTGAACTGCAGCAATAATCAAGAACGGCAAAAACACAAAAGCCTGAAATGATGTGTTATTACATTAGTCGACGAGCTCAATTATCTGGAGACATGTTCACATGCAGAGGCTCCACATCAAATCACACCAGTAAATATTACAAGAGGGGTTGATTATTGCAAAGTTAACCAGCGGTCGCCTGACCTGTGATAAGGAAATAAATCACATCTGGACTCGCATGTGCATTACAAACTCACATAGTATGTGTTGTCATCCTCATTGTAAGCCAACTTGACAACACCATAGGAGCCCTGTCCGGAAACAAGCAAAAAAGAAAACATGAGGGAAAAATCTGAATAAATAAATATATATATGTGCTGTCAGCGTTACTCTCGTTAAAATGACGTTAACCCCATAACCACATTAATGCGGCAAATCTCCATTAGCGAGTTAGCGCGGCTCGCCCCGTCATTTTAACGAGATTAACGCTGACAGCACTAATATATATATATATATATATATTAAGCAGTTAGTTCTTAATGTGACACTAAAAGTGTAACGCAAATGCAAAGGAATACATAGATACACACAGGAATAAATACACAAACACACAAGGGAATTGAGTGGGCTGCTTCAAAATGAGAACAGAGAAATTTCAAATCATCGCTCCTCTCTCTCTTTCATTTTTGATTTCAGGCTAATTAAGGAAACTGGATCTGGTTTATGCTATCAAGCTTCCCTGCCCACACACAGGAAATTCAGGATAAAAAGTAGGCCTAATTACAAGCCTGTGTGTACGAACAAAAACAAACAGAGAGAGAGAGAGAGGGCAGTGTCGGTTCCTGCTGGGGGAGCAGATTGCAGATTGGAGAGACAGCACACAGCTCATCCTACAGTCCCGGAGATAAACTGATAACACAAGTTTCTCCAACAATTCAAAGAGGCTTTAACTGTCTCCACTGTGCTCAAAAGCGCACACATTAAAATGTCTACCTACATACGGAAATACACACACATTCTGCCTTAACGATGCCCACAATCTAAAACATTCATATAGGCACACACACCCACTCACTCATACACACACACACTCTCCAAGCCTTGCACAACCCTTAGAGAGTGCTATTTTTACCAGCCTCTCATCCATCTTCCAACTCTCCCATGGCCTCGTGGTTTACACAGAGTTTGGGAAATGAGGACAGCCGGGAAGGAGGATATCAGAGACTGTCCTTGATGATGTGTGCTACTTGACAGACATGCAGTAGGCGGAGAAAATGGAAGAGTCAGTGAAAGGGAGCAATCAGTGAGCTGTCTCTCATGGTACCTTTCCAATCTCATCTTTCAGCTTGTACTGGTTGAGTTGAACACAGTCCTTTAAGAGGGAGCGAGAGAGGGGGAAAAAGAAAACAATCGTCACATCATCATGAGTATTCCTACAAAATCTGCCTGAATGTTGTCTTGAACCTCAAATTTGCCTTTGACACTTTCTCTCCATTAACATTTTTTAATACATTTCTTCATACCAGCCACTGATTTGCTGCCCTCTAAATCAGGACAATTACTCATTTTTTATGCAATCCAGTTTAAATCAAATTTCACTTCTAATCAATAATAAATTCAACTGTAATCAACAGGACTCATCAAAGACAAGAATGGATAAATCACAAAGAAAAATGTATATATATTTGAAAACTATCTTTTCAAAACTCCCAACGACACCTTAAAGTACCAGTACACAATGACAGAATCACAGTAAATTATGGTAGAGCTGCTAATCTAAACATTTTTCCATTTTTTTGTTTTGAACAACAGAGAGGAGCTGACAGATGTGTGAAGGCTTTTCAGTCAAATGCATTGTTAAAGTAGAATGATAAGTGAAAGGGTTAATCTAACATCATGTAGATCTCATGTAGATATCGTCAAGATTTAGGCAGTTGTACTACTCTTCCTGATACTTCTCTTCGCCATTGTCATTAAGAGCTTGGTGTGTGTGTTTGTGCTAGGATATTTTGAAGAGCGTCAAAAAGACAGCTTAGCAGTACAAAGGCTGTGAGAGAGAAAAAAGGAGTAAGAATAGGGAAAAATTCAATAGATTTTCTTCAGTATGAAGGGCAGAGCTAATAAAGTTGGAGTTTATTGATATTACAGTCTTGGCTCCCATTCCAAAGGCTGTCCCACACATCATTAAAACACATTTCTAAATGTCATTTATTTGACTGCTCCTCTCTAGACTGCAAGACATATCTGCAGGATATCTCTAAATATTTCACCTAATTAACCTTTATCACTATCAATATGTAATTCTGAGAAAGCAAAAAGTCTCTTCAGCCTGCTGCTCTGAAAAATCCTAACTACAACTACATGTAACAGCTACACAGCTACATCTACTTGGACTATAAAACCTTACCTTTGTGTCCACAAAGCTTGCTCTTTATCACTTTGCTGCTGATTTTAAGACAAATGCACATGTAGTTCTTACTGTCAGACAGCTGTGGTATTACTTATGACACACTAACATGTGTGGGGCACTTTAGTGCCTCGCTCTGTGTCATTAGTTAGGTTATCCATGTGTAATGGTTTATGCAATACACAATGCTGAAGGGAATACAATGAGTCACATGGTGCAAAAATTACATAATAACCAAAATATTATGGCATATGCTGCAACCTCATTATAACTCATACTGACTTAGCACTTGTGGTAGATATTAAACTACTGCTACCAATATGGCTAACACTTATTATATAGCACGATTAATTTGATTTAGCTATATTTTCTCCATTTAACGCAGGCTGAAACACATTGCAAGCTACAAAATCCTTATACCATTAAAACTGAAACTAAATTAGCTTTAATGCTTAATCATACCTGGAGGTCTGTGATGGAAACACTGTGGGACTCCACAGTGGGCCGGCGGGGCAGGCGTGGAGAAGAATGAGGTGACGTGATGGGGGAGTACGGTAATGATGGATAAATATAGCGCCCATTAAGTCCTGGTGAGCTACAGGGTGAGGTTGCTGTTTGTGAGCGCTCCTGCAGAGAGAGTTTCCTGTCTGAAAAGTTTAACCTTCCCCTTTGCTCTTGGCTTCCGGGTAGTAGAGCTTCTGGCCGACCAACTGTATGAGACAGAAGGTCACAGGATGGAGTCCGGAAAGGTGCTGCCACAGAGGAAGCTGGCTCCGGCGTCTCTGAACTGTCCATTTCTTCTACCTGACATGAGATGGATTTGAATGGTTTATACTTCTCTTACTTACTAATCATCCACTTCATATCCTCTATTCACCTGCACCTTGATGTACTTACGGTTCTACTAGACAAAGATTGTTATATGTAAAATCCTGCTAAACCTTACACTTCATACAGTAGACATCAACATCTCTAGCATGAACCCTTGCCTTTGTTGCTCTTACCTCTTCCTCCCCAGCCTCTCCAGGCGGTCGGCTGGGTTCATACTCTGTTACGACAATTAGGGACTCCATTGGATCCGGCGAGGGTGTCTCAGAGTGGGTGTTTAAAGGTGGGGCAGGACAGCTGCACAGTAGATCAGGCAAGGGCTGAGAGGGTTGCATTGGATTTGCATGACTGCTGCAAGAGGCTGGAGGCTCAGCAGATGGCCAAGGGGTTACATGACAAGGAAACATGGTGCCTCTTCACAAAGACTGCCAACCAGTGCTCCATCAGATGGGAACGTATGGGGAATGTCTCTTAATCTATGACAGCAAACTAAAAAATGAGAAAGTGCATGTGATTAATACTTCACACCCTTACAACTTCTGTGTTATTTTCTTTTTTATTATGACCATCTCCTAGAGTATGCTGCAGATAGTCCGTTCTTACACTATCCCAGAGGTTGTACTCTGAACCTTGTAACCTTTAATCTATAATTATGTCTGCAATCATGCAAATGATTCACGGTGATTGCTTGTTAAGATTCAAAACCACTCAACTTTCAAGATATTTTCACTACGTTCAAGTATATTTATATTTATTTATATAAATATTAGAGATGGCACGATACCACTTTTTTATGTAAGATAAGATAAGATAAGATAACCTTTATTAGTCCCACACGTGGGAAATTTGTTTTGTCACAGCAGGAGTGGACAGTGCAAAAGTTATGAGGCAAAAATTAGAATACAATAAGAATAAATACAGTACACAACTGTACAGAATAGAATAAAATAAAATACTATATACAGTAGAATAAAATAAAATAAATATACAATAAGATAAAAATAGAATACAAATACAAATACTATATACAACTGAGTAAAAATACAACGATGACAGAAAGGATTATTGCACTTAGTATTATTATGTCTGATACCAATACTGATATCATAAATTTGGATATCTGCCGATACCGATATAAATCCAATATAGGGTATTTCATAATCAATAAAATGTTTTTTTTTAATATTTTGCTGCATTTTGTATAAGTTCATACTCAAGTTTAAAAAAAAACCAAAACACTAAAGCTATTTTTTTTTTACCTATATGCAAAAAAATACACTGCACCCAAAATATTTCATAGTTCAGCAATACTGATCAATCTAATAAAGTTAAACCTACACCATCCTCCCTATTCTGGTATTTTAAAGAGTGCTTAGTGGAAATATTAAACAACCTAACTAATAGGGTTGCCAACTCCCAGCAAAAAAATAAAAAATAAAAATAGGGAACCACCCCCCACCCTCATAATGCTTAATTGACGTAATGGACTTTAATTTAAAGCACGTGTAAAAGAAAATAAAAAAATTTTAAAATGCACATAAGTCAATAATTTTTCTACAATAATTAAATAGATTCAACATCTTTCTTCAACAGAATTGCAAATGAAAAAGTACTGCAGCTTTCTAGGTTATAAATTTGACTTAATAGTTACTATATACAATAATGGATTTCTATACATTTTACATCAGACGAAAACTTTGACTGTAAGATTCAGATAATTATTTATTAAAAGCTAGAAATGACAATTAGAAAGAAAAGTATGTCTTTGTGCCCCCTTTTCCCTGTTCATGCCCTATCGGCCCCGCTGGCTAAGCTTTGCTAGATCCGCCCCTGCACACTTACCAGCCGTCAGCTACATAGAAAAAGATCCTGGTGTAGAAAGTAATATTAAATAAATTCTAACAACAGATTATCAAGCTTAAACGTTCTGCTGTTGTTTATCCGCTGGTTTCCTCTTTCTGGCGCAAAGTGGGCGATAAACAAACAAGAGAGACGGTAGTCGTGACAGAAAAGCTGATCAGCTGATCATTGATCAGTTTCATGATTGAAGTAGCAACAGGAGAGGGAGGGAGAGAGAAGAGGCAGTCGCTCCATATATTGGTTGTTAAGCTTAACGTGGGAATGCTTTACGAACATTCAGAGATGAACTTACACACTTGCTTTACTTCTCTAGGATAGCTTTCTCCGAGATGAAATGCTGGTTTATGAGCACGTAGCGAGGCTCCAGATGCTCAACCAGACCCCGGACAAGTCTCGCACGCCACAGCCGCTCTATCACGAGATGCACACTGCTCCGATGTGCTAAGGTTATGAGCTAGGTTACACTATGTCACTAGTTTTGTGAGGTGCTTTGTGATATTTAATGGATCAGATTACATTTTTTATTTCTCTCCGATATCCCATCCAGTAATTTAGATCAGTATCGGACCAATACCGATACGTAATATCGGATCGGTCCATCTCTAATAAATATATATATTCAATAAATTGGATTTGGATTTAGGGGAATAAATATATTAAAAAATTAATACAACCTAATAACACATAGTACACAAATATCCTTATTATCTTTATTGAGGTGCAAAGCAATACATCTACACATTATCTCATCATCAGCAAATATTAATTAAACCAATAGCAATATAATGTGTTTGTAAAAGATGCAATTTCCTATTCACACAGTCCCTTTTGCCAGAGTTCTCCTAGTAACATCTGCACAGTCACCTGGACTACTAGACATTACTCTTACACTTCACCTGTGATTTGGGTGAAGCCAGATTAAACAAACTACTAAACTTCAGTTCCACTATTAATAATTTTAGCTTGATGCACAGTAAGCCAACTTCACTGAAAAGGTGCATACTTCCCCTGTTTTTGAACTGGTGCCATACAACTTTAAACTGTGAACTGGGAGCCGAAATTAAGAAAAACAGAGGTTGACTGTTTCTTTTCAGCCAAGAATAATTTAGGGCTGGCATAAATCCTGTGACAAAGTATGGTAAAATTTACATGTAAGGTTCAATTATCCACAGAGCCTGAGCAGCACGACCCAACTTGTGGGTGTAATGAAAACGTGTGGGATAAACAATCAGGGATGCTGTTCACTGGCTCTGAAACATAAGCAGATAGGGCTGCTTCCATAAGAAACATCCATGGTGCAGAAATTTTCCCACACGTTCTGTTAGGTGATAATTAATTCAGGCAAACGCGTCTAGTATCGCAAACTACAGATACAATGCATCTATAAACGCATGGGTGCAGTCTGCTTTTGATGTTGGGCACACAGTAGCGTGGTGGTTAATTTTTATCTGTGAAGCATCTAACCAAAACCATTTCTTGCATAATTAAAAGAGGCTAATTTCCATCTTGAAATCCACTCAGTTTATTATTTGCCTATTACGTGACAGAGAAATGGAGACAGGAGAAAAGAGAAGAGGAAAAAGAAACAGACAGATCCCCTATATTTTCTGTCATGGTTTTGACAGGATTGTGGCACTGTCGGTGTGTGGGAGCTGAGTAAACCTCACAGATACAGAGAAAAAAAACAACAAAGGGAAGCCATAAGGCAAGCAAGACAGTGGGAGATCCAGCCAAGCTAAGAGCGAGAACCATGTGTGGGAAGAAACACCCACTCCAGGTGGGCTCTCTTCTTTCACTGCCAACCTATATATACAGTACTATTGTAATGTAAACTGACAAAAGAGGAAAAGAAATGCTGCACATTACAGAATAACAGTTTAATAAGAAGGAACTGAAATTGCTGGGTGTTTTAACTGCCAAGTCTATTTAGCCACTTAAATTACCCCCTTGTGATTTTTTTTAAATGTTTTTTTAACTGTTATGTTAAAACATTTTCAAAACCAGAAACATTTTCATTTCAATTTTGCTGTAGAGGATAAATGTTGCTTATTTGCGTCTTTCTCAAGTCAATTTAACACCTCTGGCTTTCATGACCTCTGAAAACTTCTGACATGTTATTAAAAGCAGATACTTTTTGGTTGGTTTTAATTCATTAAAACAAAAGTATTCCGACTAGAAGTGAGTGTTAACTTACCCAGTTTGACCTACAGATACACAGATGACACAAAACAAGGCCTGTTTCCATAAAAACAAAAGGGTGTTTATGCAGTATCATCAGTTGATGATGGCATAAACTCCTAACGTGACATTGTAACTGTTAGTCAGACAAGACAATATTACTGCAAATCTCATTTCCTACCTAGACGGGCTGGGTTTTCAGCAGGAGATGTACTTGAATGCTGAAATCACGATGATTCGGTTTGATACAATATTTTGCATCCACTATTTGCTAAAGTCATTTTTGAAACTGCAAACTCCCAATTCCCTCGCACTAAAGATAAATACGCTACCTCAAAGGTCACCAAGTTTCTGTGACACAAGAGAACTGCACAGACTTCAATTTCATTTTTGTACAAAAACACTGTGCATCATTAATGACTGAACTGCTGGCTAAAGCCCAAAACTTCCCTGATCCCTGCGGATCACAGCAGCACGACGAAGAACAAGGAGTCAGATTTGAGCCTCGAGAAACACCAACAGATGCTGCCTAGCTCCAGATGCCATACCGTGCCTTTTATCATAACAAAAATCATGTGACCTGCCTGTCACTATCTAAGCGGGAGAGGATGGGAGGGGAAGAGAGGACTTATCACAACTTGCAGGGGGTCCAAGCCATGTAGAGCATTAATAACAACACAGGCACTGTGTTATGGAAATACCAGTACAACACAGGGCCATCTGGAGCAGAGGAGGATCCCCAGCTTCATTAAAAGATCAACAGGGTTACACTGTCAGCGATGTCCGGCACCGTGCAAGAGATAAGCTCCTGTAAATGGAGGAATTATTGTCCTTGATCAACTTAGCTGCAGTGTTGCCACATAATCACAGCACAATTTAGGGAGAATCCGAAAAACTCATTTGGTGACCCAGACATTAAATTGAATTTATTTATTTCAATTTTATTTATATAGCAAGCTGCATTTTATTGCAAGATAAAGACAATCCAACAGAGAGAAACCCACCAATCTGAGGGTCCTCGATACGAAAGCACTTGACAATGGTGGAGAAAAAGATCTACCTTTTAACAGCCCTCCAGTGGATTCATGGAGGGGCAGCAATGCAAACTCCACAAAGACTCTGTGATAATATGTATCAGTCATCCCCTACGTTACAATGGCACAAATCAAATATCAGCCATTTGAATCAGCTGTGTTGGATCAAGGACACATCTAAAACCTGCAGGACACCAGCCCTCGAGGCCTGGAGTTGCCCATCCCTGTGTTAAACGGTTTTAATGATATGACACAAGAGCCCCCCGCCACAGAGGGGACAGAGATAGTAAGGGATATTTAAAGGATTAAGAAAACTGGGATTAACAGGTTAATGGGATTAATTAATGGGTAAAATATGTTAAACCTATTAAATTGGATTTTAATTTTCTTATTGTTTTGTTTTTACTCTAACTTATTTATTTGTGTATTATTTAAAGTGTGCACCTTATCTCTCTTCACCTCTCTATTGGACAAACTTAATTTGTACACATATTGTACTAGTTCTGTTACCAGGCTTCAAAACATAAATTGCTGAATGAAAACAAAGAATTTCAATAATAATAATAATAATTATTATTATTATTATAATTATAAAAATAATATGGTACAAGTAAATTTAAAGGGCATTTTCCAGAATGAAGGTCCAGCACATTAAATGTGTTTCGACACATTTCTACTCTGTATCTACTGAAAGGTTAAGGCTAACCTTATAAAATAACCACAAAACCTACTATATAAAAGTTAAAATTCAATTTATTCCTGTAGAGTGATGCCAGGAGTTAAATGTGTCAAATATATATACTTTAAATGGTTTTCCAAAACAAAAAATAACATAATGATAACTAAAATAAAAAACATCGGGGACTCTGTGCCATCAGAGGCTTTCTCTCCTCAAGAATATGTCAGCGCAACTTCCCAAAATGGTAACATTAGATGTTACCAGAGCCCAACATGAAGATTTGAGACTAAACCGAGACTCTGCAATTTCACAAACACACAAGCAATCTTTGAGATAACCGACAAACAATAACACATGCAACTGGCACCACCGGATTTCGTGTTACTTACACCCACAGATAAGAGCTGCTACATCGACTGTAAATGTCAAAGCGGTTAAGCTGCTCCGGTGTTGTTTGGGCGTTCACAAAGTCACCGCCGTCTCAAGTCTAAGCTAACTTAGCTCTGAGCTTCTAAGCCAACCAGCTCAGCTAACGTTAGCAGCTGCCTCATCTGGCAAGATACAGATGTTGTGGATGAAGGAGTCAGTGATGCTAGTACGTCCCAGTAACGTTCATGCTACAGCCGCTGGCAAAGATGCAGGAAGCAATCGTTTAAAAAAAGAAAACGAAAATTGTATATATACTGTGTGATTTAACAAACAAAAACCTTACCTTGGCGTGTTATTTAGGCCTACAAGTGAGAAATGTAAGACTCCCCCTCCTTCCTCGTCTGCTGTGTGAGTAGCTTCTGCCCTGCGACAGCTAGCTAGCTGTTTGAGAAACGGAGACTGTAACAGACTGAGAACCGATGTTTTGACGACCAATCCAGCTGAGCACGCAGGTCCCGTGCTTCACATGGAGGAAATGATAACTGCAGGCATTTAACGCAACGCTTTTATATGCTAACAAACAACCTAAGCTACTTCCGCTGAAGGCTACGATGCCCTTTTGCCTTCTTTTATTTCACGAGTTTTAAATATAACATTCACGGTTCCTGGTCGTTTCTGCCTCAACTGCTTTATGACCTAGTGGCACCATCTTGTGGTGTACTGGAGAGTTGGACCTAGTAAAATAAACTGGCCTTGGCTCTTTAATGATGGGCACATTTTATTTAGAGGTCTAACATAATAAGACTATTATATTTAGGATGGCTGTGATGGCTACCAGGACACTACAGCCAAGCCACTCTCATTACACGTCCTTTGTGTCTATGTGGTTTTGCATCTGATAGCCATTATCTTTAAATCATTGAGCTTCCTGCACTGTCTCCACAGTACATACTGTATATTATTGTAACAGATCTTGCTTGCTCTGCATTTGGTATAAAATGCTCTCTAGATTTTTGCATTAATTTAAAACAATTCAGGAAAACTAGGGGAAAAAGGTAAATTTTGTTGCAAATTTCAGACTTAGAAATCCTGAATGATGATTCATGGTCATAACTAGTTAATTTACAATCCAAAACATTGTGGGTTTGTTTGTTTGTTTTTTAAAGGGTACACTTATGCATAAAAAAATGTGATAAACAATCCCTCTAACACAAAGCTGGTGTCAAGTAATCCAGGGTTCTGCCCATTCACATGAAAGAGATGAAGATAAAACTAAAAAAAAAAAAATTAAGATATTAAACACAGAACGCAGACTGGAATCAGCAGTCAGTTTCTGAAACAAGAAGCGCTATACAGTAGTTAAGTATTAAAGGCTCTGCATAAATGTGTGAGCACTTTGAGTGTTTTGGTTAACAACACTTGAAAATGATATGCGAGATAACAGACTTATGAATATCACATTTCTAGTATCGAAACAGGGGAGAATCTCATGGATTATAATTGAGCATTTCATTAATGTTTAAAGGGGTTTTACTTGGCCTTTTTAGCTGCAGAGTAAGCAAAAAAATAAATAAAAAAATTCATATGTAGGCTTACGCTACATGCACATTTTATGCAAGGTTAGCAACTATAGTACAGCCATCCTGTTTTATGGTTCTATATTAATGCTCAAAGAGCAATAAAGCTGTTGAAAAAAAAAAAAAAAAGTTGTCTGCAGCCAACACAAAAGAGGTAGCATTTAAGAATCAATGCCGTACTTACTACTGATGCCTACTATGGGGAAAAAGACTGTATGGTGCTGAAATCCATTAAATGCTGCCATCTACAGAGGGCCAAGGACTCCTCTGGGACTAGTAAAATTAGTTTCCAAAGAATTGATTGGTTAGTATGTGGTGATTTTATGCCCGATTTTATCTGGTCCACAGCAGAAGGCAACATACTCAGGTAACCTTTTATAGTACAGAAAACCCAGGGTTAACACTGAAACTACTTGGATAAGGCTAAACACCGCATTCCTAGTACATTACTTATTAAATACATTTGAAAAACAGGCAGGTGGCACAAGTGAATCTCTTGTAAATGGGAAAAGAAAAACAGAACAAAAACATCAGGACACATCAAATTGAAAAAGTTTTTATTTTAATTAAAAGAAATTAAAGCAACAGACTGCAAAGTACGAGATTTCAAATGATATCCAACGTATCAAATTCAAGGGGAAAACAAAAACTATACAATGCAAAAATGTTAATGTAGCTGGAGCAATTATCGCCTCTTCTGGAAGATGTTTCCCCTTCCCATTCCACCACGCCCTCGTCCTCTTGCAGCCACTGGAGAGCACAAAAAACAAAGATGGCATACTATCAGTTTTTAACGTAGAGTACCTCACTGAATCAGAAATACACCAACGGTTCAGTAACTTTAATAATACATTCAGTACTTTGGTTGCGAGAAGTACAGTGAAGTCTAATTTTGTATCCTTAACACCCACTTGGCAAAATATCAGTTCCATCTTAAAGGGGATGTGAAGACAAATTGAACAACAATGAAACATTTAAATCAGTGTTTTTGACAGATCCCCACACCTATGACAAGACTGTACTTATTAAACAAGGAACAGAGCAACACTGGACAGAAAGCACTTTTCTCATGGTAGGATTTAGTTATGCTGCACAAACACAAAAAGGCAATCAATGTATGCAATGAGTATAAAATCACCATCAGTTGCGCCCACTACTGAACATACTTGACAGGTGTATCAATCTACTGCAAATTTTCACTCACCTTGTGCTTTAAGAATAGCTGCCTTGCCCCTTCCTGCACCAGATCCCTGGTTCTTATTCTTCATACTCTTCAGCATAGGAGCATTTTTTAACATATCGGGTAAAATCAGAAAGCGGATTTTGCTGCCACGGATGTAAACTTGCTCCAGCTGTGCCACGCGGCCATCCCGATAAGTCACTGTGATATTAGACATCTGTAAGAAACAAAGATCATTCTTTCAACAAATGTAATCAAACTGCTCTTTAGTGTTTTATTCAAATCAACAGTAGTTATCTAAACTTTACAAAGCCATAAAAGGAACAGTTTTTTACCATCTGATCCGGGACCGATTTTTAATTAACTGGCTTTTACTAATGCAGCTACCAGATTGGGGTCTCCAGTACTTGATTAGCACAATTCACTCTTAATTTGACACCAACAGGTGGAAAGCTTGGAAACCTTTAAACAACTATGGGGAAAAAAATAAAACACAAAAAAACAGAAATAAATGTTATAATTAAAATAAAAACACCACAAATTGAACCTGAGCATTCAGAACAGAGAGACACAGAACAAAGACACTATTATTTGTAATGAAAATTCCTTTGAGCCTCATTAAGCTTTTCTATCTGTTTTGCCACACAAGACATTACGCCATTTATGGGCATGTACCTGAAAATAAAGTAAACAAAACTTGTTCAAATTATCGAGCAGCCTATTAAAGACTAAACTGTTGATTACTCTAATGAAGGCAGAAAAGAAAAAAGAAAAAAAAAAAAAACATAAAAACAATACAGTACCAACACTTTGGTTGATGGGACCCCAGGAGGGAGGAGCAACACCATCCACATTCACTTTACACTCTTTATCATGTACTGACCTGGCAGTTCATGTTGTCCTCTGCTTCAATCAGCTTGCCTCTGTAAACCTCTCCAGTGTTGGTCTCACAGGTCACAATGTGTCCTTCTGCCTCATGCAGGACCTTGATTGGAACGCCAATGGACATTTTTCAAGAATGTTTCTGGAAAACAAAATTTAGCAGAAGAAATGTTACACTGTGCACATTCATAGGCTGTAAGCTCCTGCAAACGCATTTTTTTTTTTTTTTTACCATCAAACATCAGACTCAAAATTATATTTAGCCATAAAGTTTGGTTACAGTTAACTGGCTTGTTAATTTTGGGATGCGTTTAGTTACAGAAACACCAGGGAAGCAATCACTTGTCCACACATTATCCTCGCCAATTTATTTTTCACTCGAGTACTGCCTGTGTAACGACAATCAGCTCTCTTATACCGTTTAAAGAGTTGCTGGGAGTTGATATATAACAATCAGTGACCCTCGTTAAGATGGGATAAGCAGGCTACAGTTAACTTCTGATCAATAAAGCGAATCTCTCAGTCAAATCATTGAATATCGAAGCTGCGAGAGGAATTAGCCTTCATTAGCGAGCTAGGCTAATGTACAATAATATATCCTGGTTGCATACAATAATGTAATCCAATTAATGCCATGTGTAACAAACCAAACTTAAAATTACACAAATACGATTTCAACATTAACGTTTGCCTCTTTATTGCAGTAACAAGTTATTAGTTCGGCAAATAGACGGAGCCATATTGGCTCCTGAATGAACGCGCTTGATTCAAACGTCCAAGAAACAAACAACGCTGCTAATGAGCACGGAAAAAAATTACGGTCTCAGTTGAATTACGAGTATTTTTGTTTCTTACCTGGAGTCTATCGTAAAAGCTAGTTTCTTTGTTATTGCTTCTTCGTTTGACGTTGCAACGTGCGCCAGACGCGGTTCCCTACCTTTTGAGCCCTTTTTCCGCTTTCCCACAATCCACCGGCGGGTCAATCGAATGCTTCCTGCGATGCTCCGCAGTGCATTGTGGGATCTGTATTTTTATGGCTTTACGGGTTCACAAGGAATTTGGCGAAAAAAATGATACATCAAATGATCATCAGTAGATCTTTTATACATGCCGTTTATTGTATTTTTTTATTATTATTATTCCATAATATGTCATTGTTTGTCATATAAGTTGCAGGAACTACTCTCTTTTTATTTGATAGGTTATTTTTTCCAGTTTATTGATTGCTTGTCTCTAGATTGATGGCTGGATGTTTTGTATTATTTTATCTTTAGACTCAAGGGACAACTAGTGGGAATCTGAATAAAGAATAAAGAATGAGCAGACATTCTTATCTGTCTCTCATCAGCTGTCTATGAATCAAGATCTAGGCAAACCAATGACCAAACAAACCTTAATTATGTTAAAATAGCTGTTGAGCTGACTATAAATAAAAATAAAGTTGCATAGTTGCATACTATTGTTAGTAGCGAAGGCTATCGTATGTGGGAAATTCCCTCCCGAAATTACACTTTTACACCTACCATTCACTTCGCAGAACAGCATCACAGTAGCTCCCTGGTGCAGGCCCTGGTGCACAACTGAGCAGTTGGATAGATTCACCAGAGTCTCCAGCTTGAGAAATAGTTTGTTCTCAGATTCTCTGGTAACTTTTAAGAATCACCAAAACACAAGTTTTAACATTAACAGTAAGGAGGGTAACCCGTTTAGCCAGGTTGCAAAGAAAAAGTCACACCAGAAGAACTAAGATTTGAAGAAAAAAACAACAACAATAAGAACAACAACAAAAAAAAACCCATGGGGTAAGAAGAATCACATGTACTAACAAATTTAAGTTTGAGGCGTTTAAAAAGAAGAACATTTGTGAGGTGTAGAACAAAGGATGCAGTACTTGTAATGGTTATGCGGTGCATTGGTGGAGGCGGGTAATTTATGAGGCTGACTGAAATCATCAGCCAGAGAGGGAATGCACAGAGTATGACTCTTTAAATAAACACTGTGGTCTCTGCTGCAATAAATCTTTTGTTACTGAGTTTCTGATCATTTGCATTTCTTTCTAAAAGATAGCCTAATCATTTTGCATGCTGGTGTCACACATGTGTAATTTATGGCAGCATGACACACTATAAATGTACACACTGGATTGTTTTCCTCCAGGTCATCATACCACAATGGTCCCTTATCTTTTTTTATTTTTTATGACTCAGGTATGTAATATCCATAACCAAATCATTTTGATAACCCTTCTCATGCTTATCAAAATATCATAACATGCAACAACAACAAAAAACATTAAAATGAAATGGTTTCACCCATTTTAATTCCCTTCTTGCATGATTACAATGTGTAATAAACGCATTTAAGTTTTTGAATAAACACAGTGCAAGTTAGATACGTACCCGTATTCCTGGGTACTCTCTCTGGGATTGCTTTAGGGCACATAAAAGCTGGTTAATGTAGGTCTTTGCCACAGTGGAAGAGCTTTTTAATGAGAGAAGGGAAAGCATTATGGGATAATAAAAGACACCATCAAATGAACCTTCATTTGATTTCCATTGCATTAGGCTTATTGACTGGCGTCAGTGCCAGGCTGCTCTGTAAACATTTCTTACAGAGTGGTCTGTGGTCATGTGTATGTACTTTACCTATGTATGTGTGTCCTTTTCATAGTGTTATGCAAGCAAGCCTTACACTAAAAGCATCTACAATACAGGCATATGGGGTCATATCTGTACAGGCAAACAAGCTCTTTGTTTTGGATGGTTAGTGAACAACAGTGAACATGTGTTGCCCGGCACTGATCAAATCGCTGATCACAACAGCAGCAAAACAAACAGAGTTTTAGTTGTAAGGCCTGTGATGTCATCACACTTCTCACTTATAGAGTTACAACTGAGGAAGTGGAGACTGTCAGAAAACAAATACAGCACCTTACACAACAGAATCTGTTACATCCCACATCAGATCTGCACACTGTTAGACATCTCCACATATGATACCACATATTTTAAATACTTCAAGGTTTTTCTACAGAAAAAATCCTAGATGTGCAGGAACCTCTATCCAACTGATCGTGGCTCAAGAAGTTCGCCTTGTTGGGAGTTCGCCTTGACCGAGACTGTTCGAGCCGGGGCTCGAACAGTCTCGGTCGTTGTGTCCTTGGGCAAGACACTTCACCCGTTGCCTACTAGTGGTGGTCAAAGGGCCCGGTGGCGCCAGTGTCCGGCAGTCTCGCCTCCGTCAGTGCGAGTGTGTGGCTGGGCCAGTGTCCAGCCACCAGGGTGGATGTGGCTACAACGTAGCTTGCAATCACCATGTGTGTGTGTGAATGGACTGGACGTGTAAAGCTCTTTGGGGTCCTTAGGGACTATTAAAAAAAGCACTATACAAATACCAACCTCTAATAAAGCTCTGGGCTTCCTCAGAGGAATAGCACCTAGCTACTGGTACACGTATGTGGATGATCCTCAGACTTCAGAGTAGCCACACCCTCAGACAAAAACTGGTCCATCCTAAGAACAAAACTCCCAAACATAATGCCAGATTTATAGGAGGAGTAAAGGAGGTCTTCTATTGCCATCTCTTATGTAGCAGGTTTGTAGAGAAACTCATGAGAATTTCTTCTCATGATATTATAGTGCACTTCAGACCCAGCCACACCCTTAGAGAAAAACTGGTTGATCTCAAGGACCAAACACAAACTGAGCAACATAGCGTATACTTCGCAGTGCATCAAGGAGAAACCAAGCAGTCACTTGTGAATGACCATCATTGAACGGAGGTGGTGACACCAGCTATCAGCCACCTACAATGCAGTCTTGAGATCCTTTCCCAGGTGCTTTAACCCCTACTCATACCTTCCCTGAGATGACCTCAATAGGGGCACAGTCTCTGAGTGGTTTCCCCCACAACCCCTGACGATGGTCATGACCAACATCTTTTTCACACTTTGGCTCATCTGATGACTCGCATGATCAATATTGGGTTAACAACCACCTCCAAGTGGAACAACCCACACTAGGGGGCAGTAGGTCACATCCTGTCATGTGACCTATTGAGGTCACTTCAGCCAAGGTGTTTTTGAAACAGAAGAAGCCTGTTGGATGAGAAGTGAAACATCTTCACAACTTAAAGTCTAGTTTCCTTCTTTTTTCACGCTCTTCAGAGTATCATAACCTGGATGAGTGACAAAGTTCAGTTCAGTGCTGCAGCACAAAAACACCACATAATTGTGACATATTTAAAGATATTTAATTTTGATGGCATACAAACAACACAGATAGCAAAAACCTGCACATTACAAAAAGTATATTATCTTTAAACATTAAAGTGCACATTAAAAAAAGAAACTCCAAACTAAAAAAATAAAATTTTACATTAAAAAAACAGATTTGCTGTCGAGGCTGATTTGCTGAAATTTCACGTTTGCAGAACATTCCGTGTGTTCTGAGAGCAAGATATTTGAAATAACTAAATGTCTTTGTCATGATATTTCTGTGATTTTTGAAGAAAGGGAACAGTCATTCTGTTTTAATGGGAATGCCTGAATATTTACAAAAGTAATGCAGCTTCCTCTGTCTTTCAACTCCAAAATATCTGTTGCTCCTCCCAGATTTGTGGCGGACGTTGCTGCTTCCTGTGCAGAAGATGCCAAAATACCTGGCTGATGCTGGACTTCTGATGGGGTGCCAGTTGCTTTTTGGTGTCCGTTGGGTGTATTACTGTTAGGTACAGAATCTAAAATCTCATGAGAGGCATTTGATGTAGTTTTCTCAGCACCGGAATCTGGAACATAACTATTTACCATTGTGCCACATGATAAATCCTCTTTACTCGTACGGGCAGATGTCTGCATGATACTAGTGCTCCTTACACCTCTGCCATCAGCACTTTCAACCCCGAACACATGCCCATCCCTCTTCCCCAGGATGTGCTGATAGAGAATCTTGCGAAAGGTATGTCTGAATTCTCGAAGGCGGTAGGCGTAGATAAAGGGATTCACCACAGAGTTGGCATGGGAGAGAATGATTGCAATGTTCATCACCCAGATGTGTGGGCGCTCACAGTCCTGGCAAATATGGTTGATGCAATTGATAATATGCACAGGAAGCCAGCACAGAGCAAACAAACCAACGATAATAGCCAGCGATTTTGCAGCGTGTACTTCCTTCTGCAGAATCGAACGAGATGAGCCAGAAGATGGAGTTTTCTGTCCAGGAGCAGGTACGTGTGCAACTTTGAGGCTCATCATTCGAAGCTGTCGGCGAGCTGCCATGAAGATATGGATATAGATGACCAACATTATCACCAAGGGCACCAGCACGCAGCCAAAGAAATTGAAATAGACCATATAGTCAAGGGGAACCACTTTCTCAAACAAGCAATCAGTCATTCCTTCAGGGCAGCCTTGGCTTTTGGTGGCAGTTGTAGTGGAGTTCCAACCTGTGTAAAGAAAACTGTGATTTATTGCCAGTTTCATCCAAAAGCAAAATTATAGGGTTTCAGCTCAGCTCAGTTTTCCTCAACAATCTCCTCAGCAGTTAGGACCACTTAAACATGCTTAAATATGCAACTTAAACATGAAAACATGAATAAATAAATGTATGCATGTCTCTCTTGCCACTGCCAGTGCAGATAAGAACACAAGACCTTTCTAGAAATACATTGTTGATGCATTTATCCATTTACACTATACAATGCAATAGAATTGTTGTAATAAGCAGTGGGAAGATATACAGACAGAAGCGGGGCATCCTCCCTTACACAAGAATAATGTTTGCTTGTTTGCATCAAAATACCTCCTCTGCATGATTTTGACTATGTAAAGGAAGGTCGTTTCATGTTTCACACAGCATCAATTAAAAGCATTGACTCTGTGTGGGAATTGGCAAAAATCTTTCCCCACCTGTGTTCCAGCCAAACATCGGTGTCAGGCCGATGCCCACTGAAAGAACCCAGCACAGTGCAATGATGCCCTTTGCCCTCTTCCCTGTCACCAGACTGTTGTACCTAAAAGTTTGAACAGAACACAAACATGCATTATATATGCAGCCAGTTGCTTTATCTACTCTGTCAGTGATAGCATTCCCTCGAGACAAAGTCAATACAGTTTAAATGAAGAGAAAATGATTTGTGCGCTGAAGCATTAACACTTTATTCATTTAATAAGCGAAAGCAGGACTTCAATTGGCCCGCTTTAAAATGCACTTACAGTAATCTGATTATCTCTGCAGTGCTGATGCCCATTTGTAGCTATGGTAATTAAAGACAGCACTAATCAAGTGTTCAAAAATCCCTTAAAAAAATAAGGATTTCTTAAAATTAAAAATATATTGATTTCATTAGGGCATTGAATTTTTTGTACAACACTCCCGTTGTGTTACATAAGTGTAAATGAAACTGCTGTTGTTGTAAAGGACATTTCCATTTAGGTCAAGTTACTAAATGAAAATCACATAGTGGATGCTAATATCAAATAATTTTCATGCTGACATGTCACATTTGAGTGATATATTTTAGCTTTAAAGGTAAAGTACTGTGAAAAAGTCTGGAGCTACTGCTGATTTCTTTATATTTTGCTTAGAAAGCTTGAATTCAAGAACATAAAGTTGTCAAATACAAATACATTTATATATGTATTTCTAATGAGGTCAGCTACAAAAATAACTGTTCCCATAGGCCAGGTTTTGCCTACTAATGCTCTGCACCAGAACCAAACCTACAAAACCTTAATGAAGGTGTGGACATGTATTTATTGTGGCCGGCCTTGTTATGCATGTTTCTGTTTCACAGCAAAAAAAAAAAAAAACTCTTGAAGGATATTTAAGTGACTCATACAAATATGATTTATCAAGTTTTGCTGCAGCCAGTTAAGTCTAAATTTAACACTGGAAAAAAAGCTTGTGTTGTTTTAGTTGTGGGATTTATGATAGTTGGTGTTCATTTATTTGGAATGAGAGAGGGAAATGTCATCAGAAAGATAACACAGCACTGTAAACGCAGTGTAAAAGTTATGTCCTGTCCTGTACCTCTTCCCTTTCCCAGTCCTCACCCTGCACGTTTAGAGTCCAGTCCCTTTCTGCATTTCATTATTAATACTAGTATTTAGTATGTTGTATTTTTCAACTGCATTTTAAATTTTCAGTCACAAAGAAATGGTAATTAAAACATGATTAAAATGTCTCTACACATGCAATCGTCAAAAAATAAAACAGGAAATAAGGAAGAATTTGAACTGGTACAATTATATTAAGCCTGAAAGTCAATACTTGGTATCATTACCTTTATTCTTTATTCTTAGTTAAACTTTCTTGTAATTTCTTGAAGTAGGCTTTGGGAATAATTCTCCAGGCTTCTTGAAGGACATTCAAGGGTCTTTTTTGATAGTGTTGCATTCTATCCAGGTATGCTTTTACTGCATTGGCAGTGGGTTTGGGATTGTTGCCATGCTGAAAACTTAGACTAGTACCAATCAGATGCCTTCCAGATGGTACTGCATGGTGGATCAAAGTCTCATGGTATGTCTCTTGTTCGTAGTTCGGTGTCCAGCACCACTGGCAGTGCAACCCATGACAAAGCCTCTATGTTTCTTACAGATGGCTGTAGACTCTCAATGTTCTACTGCTCGCCTGACCTCCTCCATACATGTTGAAAACAACTTAAACCAAAAACTTTCGATTTGGATTCACCATTCGATAACCTTCTTGGGTAATTTGGCATATCTCAGCCCTTTTTCCCTGTTTCTTGACAGCCATTCTCCCACTGAGATCATTTTGGATGAGGCTTCAGTGAACAACAGATGGGTCAACTGAATGGCCAGAGAAATCTCTCAGGTTCTGTGTCAGGTTCTGGGTCTTTGCTCTGTTTTTTGATATTTCTTGAGGACATGACTTTCAGATACTGTTCATCTGCTGTAAATACATTTTTTGGCCTGCCACTTCTTCTACCTTTGACTTATGTCTGTGCTGCCTTTGGCATTTTTCACAGATCAGATTCAACTAAAGAAGTGGAAACAAATTATGTATTTTTCAATAGACTGCTAGAAACAAAGTGTCTAAAGATATGGCTGAAAATGTCTTCAGTAAGGGTTGATTTTATTGGCTCAGTGTTTAGCTCTCTCGGATCTGGATTTACTGACCAATAGCTGTCCTTACAGCAATGCACAGTGTGGTCAAGTCTCTAATGTTTTGTGAAACCACTTAGTGGATCCTTGATTACTGTGGTCTATGCTGAGCACCACACTCAGTCAGTAAATGAAGATTTTAAGAGGACCTCAAGTCTCTTTGCTATACTTCTCCGGATGCTTACCGGATGCCCGTGGTGGCTGTAATTACTTAAATCTTTAAAACAGATACTAATTAAATCTGGTTCTATTATGTGTTGACACAACACTGGTTTAGCTCCCGAGTTAGGTGCCGTTTTCTATGTTTCAATGATTAATTGTTATGAAAATGGTCAAGTACAACAACTGTTTGAAAACTGAGTGAAAAAGCAGCCATTGTCAAAGAAAGACCAGAAAGCCTGGTAAAAATACTGCTCAAGACCGCTTTGAAAGAAATTACAAACAAGTCCCCAGGAGGACCCAGGACACGCTGGGGAGATTACATCTCTCAACTAGTTTGGGAACGCCTTGGCATTCCTACTCCCATTTGAGCACAAAGAGGTGACTCCGGAGAGGGAGGTCTGGGCTTCTCTGATTAGTTGTCACGCCGCCTCAGGTAAGTGGTAGAAAATGAATGGATGGATAAAAGCATTGGAAATATAAAGAAAGAGGGTTTGCTCATGTCTTTGCACAGCACTGTATTGAAATCTTCATATGCACAACTTTTGATGCAGGAAAAGAATTAATTCAGAAACCTGATTAAGGAAATAGAAGTTTGAAAATCACTATGAATTATCAGTATACCCAGCATCACCTTGCATACACTGACTTAACTGTCTGTGTATTTTTGACTGAGATGTTGCATGGCCAACCTGGTAGCACTAGGCTTCGTAAAGCCTCCTAATAACTACATGATTAGTTGTTCTCTGGTCATTGGTGCTGGGGCTGTGTCACATAAAGACACAATCAAACTGTTATGCAACCGCTTATGCAAATGCGTCACCTGCTTTGGATTATGGCTCGGTGGTGTGTCAACAGATGTGTTGCAGAAACAAGGAGCTTTGTTTTAAGCTTCTAAATAAATGATCCATTAAAGAGCAATACTATTTGAATGCTGCTGATTTACATGAATGCTAATCATGAAAGCTTTAAGTAGATTTAACCAGTTCACCTTCAACAACACTAACTCAATTAAGCCTGTCGAGCGATGGAGCCATGTTTGTCCGCAGCTGGACAAATTAGCCTTCAGTTAAAAATAGGATCTCTCTATAATTTAATGCCCTTTGCTACACCACTGCAGTGCATGTGAACATTTGACATCTGCTGCTGATTCTGCAGCTGGAATGTATGATATCTCAGTTGAAGTTTCATTACTTTCTCTCACCTGAGTGGGTTTTTGATTGCGATGTAGCGGTCCACAGCAATAGCCAGCAGACTAAAGATGGAGCTCTGAGTGAGCACGAGGACGAAGCAAGCGATGAACAGGCAGCCGTAGAAATTTGCACAGAAACCAGTACTGAAAACATCACAGATTCAAAAAGGGTGTTTATCACTACAAACCCTGCCAAAAAAAAGCAACAGTACATTGTGACAGATCTTGTAGTAAAGGATGCAGGTAACACAAAATTTGTCTCATTTCCAAACTGAATAAGAAGGAAACAATACCTAATAGCGATAGCGAAGGGAATCGCCAGCAGTCCCACAGCAATATCAGCGATTGCCAGTGACACTACAAAGAAGTTGGTGATGCTCTGCAGGTTGGAGTTGAGGCAGACAGACCAGCAGACCAGGACATTCCCAGCCACAGACAGGCAAGCAATCACCAGCTCCAGGCCAATATAGACCAGACTGCTATTCGGCATGGTTGTTTTATTCCACGTTTTTGCTTTCTTTGTGCCGTCATCCCACACACTCAGCTGCTTCACATGTTTTTAGACTAAATACCTGCTCGCCAAACCACATGGTATGACTGAACAACAGAGCGACTGTGTCACAAAAGGACAGCCAAGGCAGGAAGTTCCCACCACAAGCCAGTGCACTTTGAGGTCTTCTCGCACCCTTTGGCGTCACAAACCCTGCGTCAGTCTGTTTGTCTTCCTCTTTCTTTTTGTGTCTTAAAAAAATAACAATCTCTGTTCTGTTGGGTAAACTTGGTCACAGGTGGCAGTAGAATGCACAGGAGGGAAGTTTCCACAGTGGCTGCAAAATTAAGAGCAGTGTTCTGGAGAGAAAGAAAGAGAACACAGTATCTCTGTAAAAACAGATTGCAGGCCGTACACATACACATACAGGATTTGAAAAAAAAAGAAACGAAAAAAAAAAAAAGCCATTTATCTCTAGAAGACAAGGGGGCAGGTGTTTTTTTTAACCATACAGGGCCAAAGCAGACAGCCCAACAATGGACCTTTTATTTTAGGAAAGATTTCCCAAAACCCTTCTACGTGCTAATCATTCCCCAGACTGGCATGGTTTCCTATGAAGTCACTGATAATAACGCAAAATAAACCACCCATAAATTTCAAAGAAATTGTTCTATTACTGGATTTTCTTTGCTGGGCGTTTTACTACATTTCTCGACTCTGTATGTTAGTTCTATTATAGGAACACATTACAAAATGATAACCTTCAAAAATAGACCTGTATTCAGTTTGCTGAGGTAAACCACAGGGTAGTGAGAAGGAGAAACAGGTCAAGGATGCACTAAGCCTGGAAAGCAGGTAGTGCATTATTGTTCTAATAACTAAACTCGTTGTAGAAGTTCGTGTGGAAGCCTGCTTGGAATTTTAATGAGATATTGCAGATTAGTGTGTTGAACCTTTTTTTCTTCTTTGTAAAATGTTAAAACACTATGTGTGGGGTGAACAAGTACTGGTCCAACCCAACGGGCTTAATCATTTCCGGACTGAGTTTATAAAAAGACTGATAATGCTTGTGGCTGGAGGCCACAAGACTAATTTTGCATAAAGCCCAGAGAAAGTAGGGAAACCACCTAGCTCAGCTTTGTCTAAGACCAACAATATGCCTTACAGATTAAAAAGCTCACTTATTAAACTACTTTATCTCATTTCCTTAATCAATGCACAAACCAATACAAAATTAAATGAAAGGTGTGTTGGTTGTACTCTCAGCTTTCTTTTCCAATGGATTCTGGGAACTGTGGTGCATTAAGTAAAATACATGAGATTTTATAACTTGGACCCCACATTCCTAGGACAAACGTAATTGGAGATGTTTGAAAATAATTCTCAGGTGGCTTTGTGTCTTGTCACTATAAGTGTCTAAGTCCTGTTGTAATTCTTCATGGCATCAATCTAACAAGCTGCTGGAAATATTCTTCAAAGATTTTGGCCTATGTTGACACAATAGCATCACACAGTTGTTACAGATTTGTTGTTTGAAAATCCATGATGTATATATCCTGTTCCGCCACATCCCAAATATGATCTATTGGAGTGAGATCAGGAGACCGTGGAGGCCAACTGAGTGCTGCAAGCTCAGTTGTGTTCCAGAAATGCATTGTCCTAATGGGAGAAAAAAACTGGCTCAGATAAACTGCTCAGTCTCTCTTCCACTCGACCTGACATCAACCTATTGATGAGCTTTGTGTTTTGGTTAGGTTGAGGTTAATAAATCATTTTATATTTAAGTAAACTTCTTGCATGAATTCCCTCCTTGTCATCTACTTTGAACCAGTTCGTGTTAACCTACTAACTTAGCTTGTGGTTTGCCAAATGCTTATCTAAGTTGAACTGGGTCTTGAGTACAGCTAAAGTAGTTGTGGTATTTATCATTGTGACAAATATCCTATTGAGTTCTACACAAGACAGCATTAGTTTGGATTTGTTGTTGTTATTATGTGGTTGATGATGGAAGAGACCAGCATTAGTATTGTACTTGGCTGTTATATATATATATATATATATATGTGTGTGTATATATACACATATATATATAGTAAATGGAAAATGGTAAATGGCCTGTATTTGTATAGTGCTTTACTTAGTCCCTAAGGACCCCAAAGCGCTTTACACGTTCAGTCATCCACCCATTCACACACACATACATATATAGGTAAGTAAGTAAGGCACAGGAGTGCATGCATCCTCCTTTGTATGCTTAATTGTCTGATCTCAATAACAGACCAAACATGTTTTCTCTTCAGTGTGACAGAATGTGGTTGAAGACAATGTCTTTGGAGAATTTCCCTGTTTTCCAGGAAGCTCCCAGTTTCTGGTTGCTTTTTGGTGCTGGTAGAATTGCATAAATACCCACCACAAGTATCTGTCTGAAGACCAGGGTTAAGACGAGGGTTAAGATTAACTTATACTGAATAACTAGGATTAGGGAGCATAAACTCTGTGACTGGTGCTTCACCATTGTATTTTTTCTTGTGGGTTTCTGGCCTTACTAAACACATGGCTGGACTGATCTTGTGGTGTAACTATGTTGCAAAGTTAACCTTGAATAGTGTTGCGAAATATTTAGCTTAGTAAGTTTTGTCTGGTAGCTTTGCGGTAGACCCCATTAACTGCTTTGATTTGCTGTGAGCTTTGTTATAGCTTGGTTCCCTCTTCGTTGGTGTCTTGGACATTTTGGTTAGCGTGGAAGTTTTTGTTTGTAGGAACCTTGTTGTGTGTTACTGTGGTTGATGCTCATACTTTAATTCCAGCTTTGGTTGTCTATTGCTGGAGTTTTGGCAATGCAATGTTATGTTGGTGTGTATGTGGTGTTGGGCAGTTCTGATGAGATCTGGTGCTCATTTAGGTAGCAACGATTAGATTTTCACTTGCTGTTCCTAGGGTAATTGATTTTTTTGCTTTGTTTTGTCTCCCCCTTGTTGAATCAATTTGCAAGGATAGATTTGCTATCTAGAGCAGATACTACTTGGACTACACAGTCACGTGGTTATCGTTTGTGGGCCTGGTTGTGTGGTTGCCATTTTAATAAATGGAGATGTTTTAATCTTGCCTTCTGTTATTGCTTTTTCTCTTTCCAGAATAATTCGAAATGCCAACAAGGAGCCTTCATGTTTTTTGTTTGTGTTTGGTTTTGTTTTGTTGTTGTTGTTTGTTTTTTTTGTTTTGTTTTTTTATTTGGGGGGGGGGGGGGGGGGGGTAAACTAGTAAACTACTTGGTTGAACTCCCTCCTTGTCTCCTACTTTAAGCCAGTTTGTGATAACTATGGCATTTAACGATGTGTAGTTGCCACTAAGGAGGCCAACATGTGCCAAGAAAATATCAGTGGACCACTATTAGCAGCCTGATAAAAAGCAGGAAGGATCCACGCTTCCATGCTGTTTGCACTAAAATTCTGAAACTACCATCCAAATGTTGCATTAGAAATCTAGACTTATCAGACCAGGCAATGCTTTCCAATCTTCTATTCTCCAATTTTGGCAAGTCTGTGCAAACTGTAGCCTCAGTTTCCTGTTTGACAGGTTCAGAGATGCTCTTCTGCATACCTTGTCGTGTAAGAGGTGGTTATCTGAGTTACTATTTCCTTCCTATCAACCCAAAGCAGTGTTGCCATTCTTCTCTGATCTCTAACACCAACAAGGCATTGACTACATGTGACATTGCAAGCCAATTAAATAACATTTGTTCCCCATTCTGATGCTTGGTTTCATGGTTACCTGACAAAATACATTGAAGAGCTGGTATTTGTAATGTAATATGAATTGTCATGGTGGAGGCTTTCATCAGCAGAAAAATCTGTGAAACTCATTAAAACCCATTTAAACATCCACAAATCTCCTTCACATTTCCAGGCCAGTCCCAGCCTTATGTTTGGCACCTGTATTTTAGATGATCTCAAGTTGTTGTCGTTTCATAGTATTCTCTTAAATCCCTCCAGTGAGAATAAACTAAAAGTAATATTACACTGAGGAATATTCTTCAGAGACTCAGCAACAGCTTCTTAGTACTCACCCCCTCTGCATTAAATTCTAAACTTTCCCTTTACCCTTAAGTGTGGGCTGGCTGATTGGAAGCTCAAGGGTGTAACTGCTGTTGGAACATGCTAATGACGCCTTCTTAGTTTACCTGATCAAAACATTGATATGACTAAATCTGACTTTCTTTCAAGATTTTTCCTGAAAAAAAAAGAACTATAGTAGACTTACAATACACTGATAACCAGCATGTTCCTTTGCCTGAGATTATATTTTTGAGGTATGTTCAATTTCTGTGAGCAGATCATGACATGGTCCTACCAAGCCTTTTTTTTAGGTTAATAATAAAACATGTTCGGTCATTTTTATTGATTACATCTTTATTATACCAAAACTATTCTGAGAGAACAGTGGAAGTTACTGAATACAGTGAAAGCAAACTTGATACAACCAACTTCCTGCAGAGGTGTGAGGTCTAGATACGAGATAAGATTTGACGATTTGATAAGATTTGAAGTGTTTCTTAGTACAAGACTTATTCACACAAATTCCTATAAGCACCCTGTTTAATGCTTGATAGTTTTTAATGTAAAATTCACAGTCTGGTGGATGCACTGGGGGCAACTCGGGGTTCAGTGTCTTGTCAAGGTCTTGTCAAGGCATGTCTTTTGTCCTGCCTTCCTTCTCCCACCACAACTGGTCATGGCAGATGGCCGCCCTTCCCTGAGCCTGGTTTTTCCTCCCCACTGTTGCCAAAGTGCTTGGTCATAGGGGCTCATTTGGTTGTTGGGTTTTTCTCTGTATGTATTATTGTAGGGTCTGCCTTACAATATAAAGCACCTTGAGGTGACTCTTGTTGTGCTTTGGCGCTTTATAAATAAAATGGAATTGAATTGAAAATTGAAAAGGATTTTTTGACACGCATGCTAGAAGGGTCGGGGATCAAACCACTGACCTACAAAAAAGATGATGAACTCCTTCACCTCCTGAGTCACAGCCACCTAATCCACAACAAAAACACCCTAAACAAAAAATAATTAAGAAAATAAATATACGTAGGAGTATTGGCATCAACCGAAATGTTATTTTTTTGGGGTTTTTTGCATGTGTAAAAGTGTAAAAGGTATGAGCTATTGTTAAGGTTAAAGGATTAAAGAACTGAATCCTGTTTAGAAGATACAATGCCGGTTTTTCAAAGCTGTGAATAAATCCTTTGGGGAAAATTAGTGAGGGTTGAAGGAGGAGAACAGGTTTGATTTCTTTTTTGATCTTTAGAAGTAGTGGTTATAATGTAGGCTTACACATACAGATATTACATAGGAGGTGTTTTTAGGATAAAGGGGAGAGCTTATAAATAGAAATGATTTTTATACATATTGCATTTTTTGATATGAGTTATTGAAGTTATTGAAGGATTGCACGCGCTTACAGACACAGAGTCCATAAACACACATGACAGTATTGATTCCAGGCGAAAGGCCTCAAATTCATTTAGCTTTTAACTGAACTTAAAGAAGGACCAAAGAGGAAGGAAAGCATATATTTTGGTTAAGTCTGGTAAACTAGAATTAGAAGGTATTGTTATATTAAAAGGAGCAAAATGAAATAAAAAGGCTATACCAAAAACAGATTATAATATAGGAAATGTGAGGTTTTAAAATGAAGTTAGTGTTAACACATAGGAGTTGTTTTTAGGCAGCATTTAGCTATGATGAAATGTATACAGGAGTAATTGCTTATATGCTTAAACTTAATTGATTAAAGTGGTTGTTTTTCTTTTGGAGCTTTTAGTAGAATAGGCTGGTTCTAATGATTTTTTGTTAAAAAGGTGGACAGTTTGTGTACAGGATGTTGATGATCAGATAGGGAAAAATAGAGCGAGCAACCGGACGTGAAACCAGCGCTTAAAGAATTTTAAAGGGATGAGGAACGTTGAAGGAACATCCTCATAAGCTGCTTTGATCTCCTTGCGTCAGTAAGACATAAAATACTTCTGTTCATACTTAATGCCTTTTAGGACTGTGACTCAATTTCAGTATTAAACGTAAAGTAATCTGAAAAATGTTGATATTATTGTAATATTTGTGAGAGGTTTTTTAAAGTTTCAGTTTTAAGTTTCAGCTTAATTTCATTGCAGTGTATTGAGTAATATCAAAGAACTGCAATGCCGTGCATGGAAAATAAGATTTTTCCCTTTCAGTGCTGAGCTATATTGTGTGAATTTGATTTCAATATAGATGGATTTTCCATACTCTACTTACACTAAGTAGCGATATCCTGTGTGTTGCAGTTAATCCCCAGGCATTATCATAAATAGATATTTTATTGCTATATGCATCTGTGCTGTATGCTCTGTAGATGTGCTCTCACAGCCAGCAAAACATATAAAGTGAAATAACAGCTGTTTATTGTCCCTAAAGACATTCATGAATGTTTAAATACAGTTTCAGATGCACATTTCATACTCTGCTGATCACATATGTGCAGCTCTACTTGCATTAATCCTGGCAGTACACTGGACCAAAGTCCGACTTTTCCCTCTTTTATTCTCCTACTGGAGCTTTCTTAGAAGCAAAAGGAATTTAAAAACCAGGCTTGGTCCAGCAGATTTACAAAACTGAAGCAAGAGACTGCATGAGCATGGAAAACTTTCAGAGTTTGATTGAGAAAACTAAATTGGACTTTTAGTTTAGAGACTATAACATAAGATATACATTCTGAGTTTACCTAATACTTTTCCAGCACATTGCTTTAACCTTCCCTTTCACTTTACCATTATGGTCATAGCTGTACATATATATAGATTCTCATAGCAGCCTTGGAGGAAGTGATAAGAAAATACACATCCTGCTGGAGGGGATCTGCCAGAGTCCTGCCAATCAATGTGCAAGTTCACCAAAAGTCAAACAAATATAAGAAAATTTGGTTTTGTTACTCCTGGCAGCACTGTGGGTATGAGGGAATGAGGAATGAGGGAAGAACTGATCTGACAACATACTGGGGATTCCTGACAGCAGGAACAGACAGGACAACGGAGAGGTAAACAATGTGCAGGGCAACCGAAAAGCTTCAAAACGGTGTAATATAATATTTGCCCTGTGACGGAAAAATACGTACTAACTACATGAACTGAGGTACAGTGAATGCACTGCTTCATCTTATTATAACAAGTTTACTACATTACTACATCTTTTTCAAACTTCAGCCGCGTTAAAAAAAATTTTCAGTAAAACGTCCCCACTCCATTGCAATAAAACTTTAATATATAAAATAATGACACTTTGATTTACTGGTTGAAGAATAAGGAGTAATCCAAGCGTGTCAGACGTACCGATGTTATTTGAGTGGGCGTTTACCCGGGAGACACCTGTTCCTCTGTCAACTTACAACTTCGACTTACTAATTATGTCTGAATAGGAAGAAAGCTATTAGTTATTTCTTACCTTATTTTTAGAGCGATTGGGAGGGGGGGGGGGGGGGGCGTCCTTTTTCCTCCACGTGTTCAGATGATCACTGTTCCCGCAGTAAATTCAAATTTAATAAATTAAAAGCGCTGAAAAAAAAGATCAAAAAAGGGGGGAAGAATTTAAACCGGCAGACGAGGCAGTGCGTATGTTTGACAGGAGAGGTCTGAAGGTGAGCACCGACTCGATGCAACAGGAAAACGCTCACCCGCAGCCTCGCCTCGCTTCTCGAGTGTGTAGGCTGATTATACTGCTTAAGTTGTGGGGACATAAATCTGTTTAGTCATACTCTTTTGGGTCCCGCCTTCTTTTTGAGAGCAAAGCCAAAGCCGTTGCTATGAGCCACTAATTTTTCGAGTGTGGACTGAACTCTGGTTAAAGTCAAGAAAATGATATATTTAGGTAAGGTTTGGAGTTGGAAAGGCTTGGAAATAAATTCAGGTCGGCGCAGTGTTGTTGATGTTAGAAACACGACTGTGTGTGGGTGAGTGGCCTAGAGGAATGGAAATAACCGATCATAGAAGAAAGAAAGTGATATTTAAAGAGCAGAACTCAATTAAAATAAATAACACACCGACTACTACTTCCATATCAATAAATAAACAGCCATAACGTGTCCTCTGAGCTCGCCAATTTATTTATTTAGTCGGAATTAGTGTGTTTGTACATTACACGTCAAATAGTACTATAAACTGTGCATATCCTGAATGATTATGCGCGGTGGAGTTCCTCTATACTGTGCTGAGTGATGATTTGTCATACACCAAACTGCGGTATGTAAAGAACCAAAGAATGCTGTATGCAAAATGTCAGTTTTTATGGCATCCTTTGAGTCATGTGACGAGTTTATTATATCAGTGGTTTGGGAGTCAGATATTAGTTCTGGTTCCTGCTTCTAATAAATTATGCATTAACTTTACATTTGAAGTAAAATAAAAAGCTGCTCTTACAGGCTATTCAGGACTTTATCAAATATGGTGCACATTAAAAAAAACACATGGGAAAAGCTCAAATCCGTACTGCATGGTGTTAATCTTTTGGATGTTCGGGCATCACTACTAAAAAAGGAAGAAAGATGGAAATCACTGTATGGGTTCAGAAAAACTTTAAATAAAACAACAACAAACAAAGTTTGTTGGTGCATCCAAGTTAAACTATGCAGGAATCTCAAAGATGCCAAAAACTGTCCCTCTAATGATCACTTGAGGCTGGTTTCAAAAGCGAGTCATTTCCCACAGAGTCATGTTAAAAATACAAAAGTTAACTATACAATCTTATAGGTATAGTTTTCCCTTAATAACGTAACCTTTGAGATACTGATAAGGGTTAAACTTAGGGAAGTGACTGCTTTGATTGTCAGATGTGGTAACAAAGGGAACTGTAACCAATACCTGTCTGTTAGTGCTCATGTCCTCTAATTCGACTCACTGACTGAAACCTTTACACTACAGTGCTTTTAGGAGCACATAATGGAGTGATCTGATTTAATATTACAGCTTGCTGTGTCTTAAGAAGCTTGAGCTTTTTTAGTTTCTGTATAGTGAAATTCAAGTATTTAGTAACTGGCTCCATGTGGTGTACACATTCACTTAGCTAGCCAAAGATTCTGTCCCAGGTGGAAACAAACATTTGGAGGTTGTATAAGGAAGGGTATCCGGTGTAAAAGTCTGCAATATCGAATGTGCTGATACCTGTTGTGGTGGTCCCTTGTAAATATAGGAGCAGCAAAAAATAGCTTACTTAGTATTAACCAGAAAATAGTTTTGTGTATAAACAAAGCTTCCTAAACTTTATTTATGGTTCCTAAAAAAAACAAATGGCGTCACTAAAACTGCTAATGTTTAACAACAGTGGATGATGTTATGGTGGCCATGTCCATTTTTTATCTACAGTCTATGGTTAACACATCACCATGTAAGGAAAAAATATTTATACACGAGATTCAGCTACCAGCTTCTGTAGGCCGAGCTCATTTAAGATGAACTGAGGAGAACAGGAAAACTGTCAGAGCCATCATCCCACGATCCCAGGAGGAGAGGGACCAACCGGCTTGTTATCAGCGCGCTCTTAAAAAGTGACTCTGAAGAGAAAGAGTCCAGGTGCTAATCTGTCAGCCATTGAAAAGATTTGATGCATTCTGAGAAAAAAAAATACAAAAACAGCTGAAACTTTTATGTTACGCAAGAATGGAATGACGTTTTTATTGATTTCCTCAGTTGCCCAAAAATGTGCAGAGTTGCCAAAACGTGACATGAATCAACACTGTGGTAACGCCGTGTCCCAACACTTTGGGGTTTCTAGAATCAAAATAAAATCTGAGAGTATTTCTCCAAAAAACAATCCATTTCAGATTTATTAGATACAAACGTCTCGTTTAAATTAAATAAATGTTTTAAATGATTTAGAAAAATGTTTATCGTGTTATTTTTGTGGAATTTCTAAATGTTTCATTAGCGTTTTTGTACACTGAGTTTTATAAATGTTGAACATCCAAAGATTCATTTTTTTCTTTCCTTTTTTTTTTTTTACAAACTATCTCAAATGATAAACATGATGCCCAGCAACATTACGATGCATATGTAGTTAATGTTTTAAACACTGTTTAGCCTCTCTAGGTTTTCTGGATAATACCACAGACTTCACAAAAAAAAGGGGGGTGATTTTGTTTAGATACAGGAGATTTTATTTAGCATTTTGTGTACAAACATAGGCCGCAAATGCCTTCCAAACATGTTTGCCCTCAGAATACAGTATTCCTTTTTTTCATTATTCCTTTTTACAGTTCTACAAGCAGAACATTGAATATTTAACAGGAACAAGAGTTAAAAGTTGAGGAATAAAAAAAGTGTTGTTGGTCACCAAGTCTCATCCTCACCTTTACATTGTTATATGCTCAGTAACGCAAAAGAATACTTTTTGAAGGTTGGAAAAGCCTAATTTAATGGCAGCATGTTGTTGAAGAAGTGGCAATAGCAGTGTCGTGTACAGTAAATGCAAGAGATTTGGAACTTTCATATAGAAGAATATATGATCAGAGTACTCCACAGAAAAACTAAACCTTTTTTTTTTTCTCGGTTGGGACTGAGGTTGTGGAGGGAACTGTATTATGGAGGGTACATGCAGTTACGGTGACAATCAACAGACCAAAACAATGCAGATTTAGACTAATATAAGACTCTTTTCTCCTCTACCACATACTGTACTGATAGTTTGGATTTTGAAAGAGACTAGAGATGTACCGTCTCAATCCCCAACGATCAGCGGACGCCACATTAAATAAAAGAGAAACCAGATTATGCATACTCTAGTATTATACACATTATACAACTCTATGGAAAAAGCAGGAGGAGTCTGAGTTCCAGGAACTCACAGAATCTACCTTTTAAATTAAGAAGAACCTGCACTTCCTATTAGCTAGACAATCACAGTGGCCAGTCTGTTGTTCAACACAAATAACTAAATATGAACTGACAATGCAGGAACTGAGAGTTGAAAAATCACTGCAGTTCTACATAGTCGGGGCCAAATAGAGACAAACAGTTGTAATTCTAAGACGTAAGATTTTCCCAAAGAAAGCACACCAGATAAAGACAGTTTTTGAACATTAATTTAGCTTTAGATGGCAACATCTTAAATAAATAGATCCAGGCTGTGCAAAAGCATAAATAAATAAAAATAGAGGATATAAAACTTAAGAAAATAACAAAGATGGACTTGGGGAAAATGTTTTGATCCATTGCCCTAAAAAGACAGATGTTAACACAGTTTCTCTTTTAACATTATGTGCATCACAGTCAAATGAAGGTGGCAGGTAGGATAGGCATGGAGCTGAGAGTATGAGCTAAGACCACACTTAAGTTTAAGGTCCTGTCTTAGTCGTCAGTGAGATGAACGATGTGTGGCTGTCCTCAGCAAAGGCAACGGGAGAACGAATGTTTTCACAGTCAGCACTATCACTGACATTCAGAGGCCCACGGGCGCTAAACAAAAGCGTAAGTGTCGAGGCACGATAGGGTAGAGTAGAGCAGGCAATTAGGACTTGCTATAAAGGTAACAAGTGTAATAATGAATAAATGACTGGTGGTGGTGCATTCGGCCTCTCACAACCTACACGAGTACAGGCAAGAAAAATATCTTTGAGATGCTGCAAGGGCAAAGCAAGAGCAAATGCGACGTTTAGAGGGTTCACCTGTATCCGAATGCAAGAACTGTGTTTTCCATCATAATTTACTCATGTGCGCTTTTCCACTCCATCTTCATCGTGGCCACAAGCACACGTGAACCCTTATCAGATCCATTTAACTCATTCATTGGTTTTACAGCCAGTCATGATAACTAGCCTTGAATTGGCTATAAAAAGTAAGCAGTATAAGCAGTAGTGATATAAAAATCTTTAGGAAAAAAAAAGAACAAAGAAAGGATAAAGATCCCCATGAACTACATCCCACATCATGGATACAACACAGCAATAGCAGGAGCGCACAGAAATAAAATGAACAAAACATGCCTGCATGTTAAATCAATCATACTGCAAAAAAAAACAAAAAAACAAAAACATTTTAAGAGCTTGTCTCTAACTTGGCCAGTGAGTTGTGGACAAATAATTAGGAGGACATTTTGCCATGTGTGCGCAAGTAAATTAATATTCCTTCATTTAAGACAAAAGATGCGCTGTTCGCTGGACATAAACGCAGAGTGCTCAGGTCACTTCAATGGTAATACAGTAGTTCTAACATTGCATTAGTGCACTTCTGCAGCTACAGATTAAATGGTTACAAAAGGAGACAACGCCATGTGTGTATGAGATGTATCATGACATTGCATAATGTCTACACTAGACAGGCAATCTCTGGATGGGAGATGTGCTGATAAGGACCATCTTGCAGTCATAGAACTTCAGTCTTTTCCACAGCAACATACAGTATGAACTACAAAGTGTGTGTTACCTTCATAATATTAATAATAATAACAATATCGAAATGAAGAACTGATAGAACAGCTGAGCAGTTTCTATTAGAACAAGGCTAAATCTTGCTTAATTACTGCAAGACTTGAAGTCAAGGCTAAAACCTACTACTTTCTTAAACAGAAACCTAAGTTCACATAGAAAAAAACAAACAAACCAATTTCTCCCCGACGACCCCAAAATAAATTACAGTAACAGCAACAATGATTATACTGTTAACCAAAAAGAAAAATACAACTTTAAGATTATGTACATGTACTTTATCTGTAAATACAACCGCTTCCTTTTTCCTAACAAAAACCCCCCAAAAAAACATATTGATTTGGCAAGACGTCCTATGTTACAATGCGAAGGACATTTCGTCAGCAAAGATATGAACACAGACAACTCCTATGTTAGAAAATATATTGCTTCCTGTGCATTTAAGCTGAAGGTTACTTTGAGACACAACACAAATAGAGGAAACTTGCTTTTGTGGTCGGACAAACGGCAGGCAGTCAGACTGCAGTGTATTACAAATCACTGGGTTCACTTCACCAAGCCGTAGCGTTTCACTCCAACCGGGTTTGTTTACGTTGTAAACACTTTAACATACAGGTGTTGGCTTCCTGTGATACAGAAAAAAAGAAAAAGCCAGCACGACGGCGACAGCCACACGCTGACTTTCAGTTCCATCAAATGTCTGCACTTGTTTGAAAGAATGCGCTGAGATTATGTAAAACATACTTAGGATTTTCCTCAACTGGACATGAAGCAACGTTTGAGATGGAGAAACACATTTTGCAACATTTTTTCCTGCGATTGGTTAAAATAAAGACGTACAGAGAACAATGCCCAAAAGTTCGTGGAGATTCTGATTTGTTGGCGAACCAATTCCAGAAAAATCAACAATCCTGACTCGTTCTGTGCGATTTTGTTCATTCGAACTTCTCGAATTATGAACCACAACTGTGTAAAAGCTGCAAAGGTTCACCACTGAGACCAACAAAAACCAGGTGGTGGATGCATTACACTGGAGGTACATGGAATCATACTAATTATCAGGTAATGACAGATAGGAATGGCAAAGACCTCACATACTCTGTACTTAAGAGGCCCAGTGGCGCCCTCTTGTGTTCAAGCACAACAGGCATCACCGGAGACAAATCCTTCCCAGCTGCAAAAGCTGAGCGGAGTGCAGTCAGTCAAATAAAAAACACACGACAGGAGGCTCGCTCTGAGCCAGTGTCCGTCTCTTTGTTCACGCAGCGGTGGTCAGAGTCAGCGTTAGCTCTATACTTCAGTGGAGAACAGGATGCTCTGTCGTTTACTGTCTGGGGTGGGAATCGTCTCCAGCTGGAGGAAATACAGCAACACCTGGACCTGTATTGAGAAAGTTTAAAAAATGAGCAAATTAAAAATATAAGTATCGTAATGAGCCAAGCACCTTTACAGAAAATACAAACACAAAATGGCAGAGGGCAGAGATTGAAGATAAACTGTGTGGCTTACCTGTGCCATCACTTCCAGGGACCAGCTGTCCCCCATGCTGATGGGCTGTGTTGGGTTAGCGGGGATCTTGCTGTCCTTCTCAGCGGGCCTTAGTAAGGTCGGCCCGAACACCGTTGCCAAATTATGAAGAGACATCTTGTTGATACTCTCCTTCTCTGCCACCCTGAGGCAAGGCAAGGCAAGTTTATTTGTATAGCACAATTCAACAACAAGGTGATTCAAAGTGCTTTACAGAGACATTAGAAACAAGAACAAATAAAAAGCATGATTTAAAATTGATTAAAACAAGCAAATAAACTAACTAACTAATTAACAAACAAACAAACAAACAAACAACAGTATATAAAATCAAAACAGATCAAATCAGAACAGTAGATAAAATCAGTAGTTAAATGTAAGTTTTGAAATTTAAGCTTAAAGTGTGGATTTGGTGCTTTATTCAAATGCAGCTGAGAACAGGTGAGTCTTCAACCTGGATTTAAATAAACTGAGTGTTTCAGCTGATCTGAGGCTTTCTGGGAGTTTGTTCCAGATATAAGGAGCATAAAAGCTGAATGCAGCTTCTCCGTGTCTGGTTCTGACTCTGGGAACTGATAAAAGACCGGATCCAGATGACCTGAGGGATCTGGATGGTTCATACTGGGTCAGGAGGTCACTGATGTATTTTGGTCCTAAACCATTCAGAGCTTTATAGGCCAGCATCAGAACTTTAAAGTCTATCCTCTGACGGACAGGCAGCCAGTGTAAGGACCTCAGAGCTGGACTGATGTGGTCCACTTTTTTGGTCTTAGTGAGGACTCGAGCAGCAGAGTTCTGAATGAGCTGTAGTTGTCTGACTGATTTTTTAGGTAGACCTGTAAAGATGCTGTTACAGTAATCAAGCCTACTAAAGATGAATGCATGGACTAGTTTTTCCAGGTCCTGTTGAGACATCAGATCTTTTATCCTTGATATATTCTTGAGGTGATAGTAAGCTGACTTTGTTATTGTCTTAATGTGTTTTTCTAAGTTTAGGTCTGCATCCATCACTACACCCAAATTTCTCGCCTGGTTTGTGGTTTTTAGATGTATAGATTGAAGTTCTCTGGTGACCTGTAATCGTTTTTCTTTGGCGCCAAAGACTATTACCTCAGTTTTGTTTTTGTTTAGCTGGAGAAAATTGTGGCACAACCAGTCATTGATTTCCTCAATGCATTTACCAAGAGCCTGTACAGGGCCTCGGTCTCCTGGTGACATTGTGATATATATTTGTGTGTCATCTGCATAGCTGTGATAGTTTATTTTGTTGTTGAGTAGAGGAGGAGAGGAAGAGTTGAGTAGATTAGTAATAAAGATGCAGAACAAGAGCGATGTTAATGTGCAGGGATGGAGATGGACTGCTCTGAGCGCAAATATGAGCAAGTTGGAGATGCTACAGTAAGTGCGGCAGAAGAGTTTATAGGATAAAACGGGATAACTGTCCACAGACACTCCATCCAAATAATAATCACAAGCTCCTCCACCTCTGACATTCCTTGTCATTTTTTACATATTTTATTTCCTTAACCTTTATTTATACAGGTAGTCCCACTGAGACTTAATGTCTCATTTACAAGAGAGACCCAATAATTAATACCGATAAAAAGATTATGAGTCTGCCCAACAATCCTGATATTCTGTTTATCATTTAAGTTGGCTGTGGAGCGACGTCTGCTAAATATGGCCTCTGCAGTGTGAGGATGTCTCTGTTTTACCTTAATTACAAGAACATGTTGTGGTTCTAAATATGCAAACAGGCATGAAACTATCCGAAAACATTCTCTTGGATATCGTAGTAACGGCCAATTTTTGGGGCTAAACGATTTATGATAACAAAACAATAACATTGTCAACCAATACTGAAAAAGCTTTGACTCTATAAAGACATTAAAAGTAAAAGTAATAAATCTCCAGTTCTATTCAGTGCACAGTCAGGCTGTTTGCAGTTGCAAGTGATTTATACCTAATAGTATAAAAGCTACATCAATACAGAAAATCACTGAGGTGAACACTGCACCATAATGATGTTCACATAACACAATAAACTGTCTCAAGTTTAAAACAATATTAACATTTAGATGTTTTGGAGACAAATGTAAAGAAAATCCATCTGAAAACACACTCGTGAGTGATCACCACCTAATGCATCAACTATAAAAATTTACGTTCTTGAATTTGGTTTGTCTTTCTTTCTGTGCACATTGGTGTGCGGTCATGTCTACTTTCTGTGCATTTATTTTTGTGTTTAGTTGTTTATACCTCTTTAAGTGATCCAAAAGGAAAAGGAATGTGACCAGGTTGGGTTCGGGCAGTGACAGCAGCAAGTTCAGCATGCAGCTCTCTTTGGCAACACTATCAGACAGGGCTGCAGAGGAGGGAAGGGAAAGATACAGCTGCTTATACATTTCTTGTAAATAAAGCAGTTCAAACTGCTTATGTGTGGGAAAACCTCAAAGTCAGTATCTTACTGATGCCGCCTGCAAAATTGGGATAGAGCTCATCGGTAAAGAGCGGTTCCGGCAGCTCTCTGAAGTACAGCTTCAAGGTCCCAGCGATGGCATTGACATCCATCTCACTCATCATCACTGACACATCTTTGTTATCTGCAGGAGAGACGAGAGCAGCCTGAAACTGGATGTTTGCCAATCATAACGCTAGGAAACACCTCAGAACAAACTGCCGTGCCTCCTAACTGTTAGCGTCGAATTAAAAGTGCAAAGTAGGATACCCAATTATTCGTTAATACATAAATTGATTCCCCTGTCAGTCTGGTTAATGATTTCAAATCATTAACCTCTTGATGTCTTCTTCATGATGTCTTTATATAGGGCCAAGTTGGTTCGGATGGCTTTTGTCCCTTAATAAATGATCATTTAAAAATGAAACATGTAAGATTGACAAATATGCAAAAATAAAACCCCCAAAACAAAAGAAGTCATCAGGTATACGGATGGCAGAGATACTTACTGGTGTCAAAGGCAGTCTTCAAGGCCTGAATGTCGGTGGCCACTCCTGACACTCTGTAGATGCCCACCTCCTCCATGCCCCTCCTTTCAATCTCCTCTAGGCACTGCCGGACAATGTAGGGCACCTTGGAGCGCTCTCGTCTGGATGAAAACAAAAAAGGAATCAAAAAGGAGGGTCTGAAATAACATTTGTTACAACTGTATATACAGTATGCTACGCCAACTGACTTCAGCCATTCACTGGCCTATTCTCTAAAACATGACAGTCTACCACAGTTTGGGATAAGACTGAGTAACCTGACACAGGGAATAATACAGATGTGATTATTCTGATTACAGAAAAATTACTGTGAGCAACTGTCCTAGCCCTAAAATGTCAGAGGAGAACACAAATAGTAATGACCTGGACATTTCACAGTGCTGGTGGGCAAATAGTCACTCTTCATTTATTTACTCACTTGGTCACTGTGGAGATCTTAACTCCAAACACACCCATGGGTTTCTCCGAGGGCATCCTCTTCAGGCTAAACTCTCTGCTGGTGAACTTCATGGACAGTTTAATCTCAATCTGATGAGAAACAGAACTCAAAGTTAAAAAACAAATCAAACCATTACACAATCTGAATCGACCTGCTTCCCATTTCTCATTAATGCATACTACTATGATCTAAATGTAAAGCTACATTAGAGCTGCTAGTGAGTGTAATACAGGAGGAAAGTCTTGTTTAAGTGTTGATATCTTTATTTTGTGTGATCCACTCACCCCATTCATGGGAATAACTGTTCTCTGCCAGTCTTTGCCTTGGAGAGTCTGAGGATCAAGCTGAGTTGAGGAAACATGATAAAGAAAAAAACATAAATGCTCACACTGAAGGATACTCATACTGAACATTGAGAAAGTTTCAAATAATGAAGCAACATAAATGCAAGTAATCACCGCAAGTCAAAAATTAAAAGCTCAGGCTTCAGTCTTCTGGATCTGTATGATCTCAGTGAGAGTGGACAGAGGCCCCACCCACCAGCTTTACAAATCTTCTGTTTGTGAATGGCAGCCAACCACTCAAAGGTTGTCTTAAAGGGTTAGAACGGGGTGGGAAACTCCAGGCCTCGAGGGCCGGTGTCCTGCAGGTTTTAGATCTCACCCTGGGTCAACAGACCTGAATCAAATGATTAGTTCATTACCAGGCCTCTGGAGAACTTCAAGACATGTTGAGAAGGAAATTTAGCCATTTAAATCAGGTGTGTTGGATCAAGGACACATCTAAATCCTGCAGGACACCAGCCCTCGAGGCCTGGAGTTTCCCCACCCTTGGGTTAGAAGCTAAAATGGCTCGATTTCAGACAGTGGATGAGCTGCACCGAGGCCCAGATAAAAATATTATTTGGAAATTTGAGTCATGTGAAGATTCAGAGAGTACATTCAAACTAAAGACATGTTTCAGGATCCATTGTGCATGTTTGCTGGAAAAAAAACAAAATAAACGAACAGTAAAAGTGCTTATGATAGTCTTCTATTAGAAGTGGTAGAAAGTACAATTTTGAGAAATTTTGCTGTACTTCAGTTACGTTCTTCTTCTACTCCACCACCTTTCAAATGGAAACACTGTTCTTTAAAGACCTTTATTTGACACAAATACTCAATGGTAGATTTTTTTATATTTAGAAATTTTCCTCAGATTTTTTTCTTTTACAATGAAACTATGCAACATTTATTTTGTGATCCTCTGACTGGGCATGAGACAAAGCAGGTTGCTCATGTAAAATGCTGCTTATGCATTGATGGAACATTAACAAACTAATAATATGTCAGGTATAAGGACAGCTTACTATGAAACTACTACTTTAATAAGCTGATAATATTCATGTACTTACCTAATATTAATTTTGCAGTGCATTTACATGAAACAATCTATATTATTAAACCTTTTAGATCTAACCGGATCAAAAAATGATCACTTTTTTACAATTGAAAGAATAACTTCAGTATTTTGTTTGGAGCCACTGCAGCTTTATAAATTATTGATGTTTATCTGCTTTATTATGATGATCTTAAAAAGTCAAGGCTATATTTAAATACTGTTGTCCTACTTACTGTGCTGCTGTGTTATGTCAGAAAAGCAGAGCATAAAGTTATAATTGCATCAACTGTCTTACTCTGCTGTAGCAGAATGTTTTGAAATGTGATTTGCAGACACACTACACCCTTCGCTATATATTTAGAAGCACGATAAACAAATGTAATTTATTCAGAGGTACTAACTACACTCAAATCAAAGAGCCATGCCATCCTGGGCAATAAAGGCTGAGTGCGAACAAACACAACTCACAAAACGCAACAAACACGCTCATACACAGTATACGCATGCTGGGTGTGTTTACCTAGTATAAGCCCCATCTGGTTGGCTGCAAAGCTGGATCAAGTTTCTCACAACCGAATCAAACTGAAGAGATTGGAGTGCTCTTTGGTTTGAGCCATTTATCTATAAAGAATTACATTCCACTAAAAAACAGCAAAGCCATAAGAGCTGGCATCCTCGCCGGCCTAAAAGCTTTCAGACACAAACATGATGCTGTCGTCTCTGACTTTTAGTGGCTTTTTTTCCAATAATTCGACAATCTGGTCAAGTGAACGATGATAAAAGCTGGAATTTAGCCAGCATTGCAACACGAGGGTAAACAATAGTTGTCACAGCTCATTCAGATGGAGACAGGACTTTACACAATCCATGAATGCAAGGTGTGGATGCGTACGTTTAAAAATTGAAAGTATGAAACAAGAGGGATGTTTATGGTGTAGAATGAAAGGGAAAGTACTAATGATGCAGTAAAAATGGGGGAATTCAGGCTGATGATGTGACAAACTGACACCAAACTTTAGAACTTTAGTGGGCTGAGTGATTTTTACATTCTGGTTTTTTTCTACTCTCCTTGAGCACTAAAAACACTTTATACAGCTTGATTCATTCACCCATTCATACAAGCATTTTTTGGTACAAGTTCTTTTTTAACATTCATACACAATGACACTCCAATGGACACATCGTAGAGCAACTTGGGGTTCAGTACCTTGCCCAAAGATACTTGGGCAGCCAGGCATGGCACCATCAACATTGCGGTTAATAGATGAGCTGCTCTACCTCCTGAACTACAGTGACCCTTAAGTTTAGGAAAGATTATGGAAAAACAAGCAAACAAAAATGGACTGGTACTTATGTAGTGCTTTTCTACTCTAATTGAGCAAACCCAGTCAAACACACAATCACACTCGTGCTTTTTATAAGCCTCATCACTTGGTCTAACATTCACACAACATTCACACTAACGCTCAGACGGATGCATCGGGGTTTAGTATCTTTCTCAAGAATACGTCAACTTGCAGACTGGAGAAGCCATGGATTGAGTCACCGATCTTCCCTTATAGCATACGTGAAATTATCATAGAAAAAGAAAACTTCATTTTTTTACTTTGATTCTAAGATAAAGAACAAACATGCAGGAAAAACTGCACTAGCTAGAATACACACCAAGGACCTGCTCAAGTGTACATCCATGTTATATGTACTCTTATTACCCATCTATCAGGTCAATCCTTAAGCACCCATGTTTTGCCTCTTATTTTGCCTCTTATGCTAGATACCAGCCAGTCTGAAAACTAAACAGTCATTTTTTTAATCTCAGCATGCACCTGACTGATCAAACACTCAAAAAAGCTGCAGAGTAAAATGTAGATTCAATAAGCCACCGTGACTTTTGCTGAACACAGCAGCAACATTGCCTTGGATTTGTGAAAATCCTGCTGAGTAACCTTCCAACAGCTCTGTGAGTTTTTTCCTTTTAAAATGACATCATCTGTCAAAATAGGATCGTGTCTGAGGCTTAGAGGAGCCACTAGGTGGAGTATGTGACTGTAAGTCACAGTTTGGAAACTTATCCTAGTGTAGATAGCTTTTTCCAACCAGCATGGATGCAGAATTCTCAGAATAAATACAGCTGTCCTCCGTAATGCGTGTGTGTGCATACGGCATGAAACAACATGTACGCAATGTTGCACCAGTGTATTTGTAACAATCATTTAAAAGGTTACAGCTATTATTTTGTGGGGGGTTTTTTAACTCCAGAGCAAATGGGCTGCTATATACATGAAGGTTAGTGTGTGTGAGTGTTTGTGGTAAACAGAGCAAAAAAAGCTTACAGCAATGTCCAATCATACTCGTGCACACACAGACGCACACTGAAGCTGACGAAGGAGTAGAAAAAGGGATTGTTTTTGGTAGCAATGGATGAAAGAAGCAACTCCTGTTTTTCACGTTTTTTATCTTTGCCTTTGTCTCTGTTAATCTTCTAGGTGACACTTTGCAGTATCCGGCGGGGTGGGGTTGCCTTCGTGATTAAATTCCTGACTACCTAAATCTGCCATCAAACTATGGTCAGTCAGATGGGTTCAGCATAATGGCAATTTTATGGGTCTGGCATTATTATGGAGAGAATACTTTATGGTACTGATTTCATATTTACTTCCTCTGTGGAGGGTGGTGATAAATATTTGAAACAGCTAAGCCTGGCAGGAAGCAGTGAGCACGTACAGCTTTTTACAGCTTTTATTAAACCGCTACAAAGTCACTCCACTTTTTCTTTTCTTTTTTAAATTACAGTCACCTGCAAGTGCAGACAACTTCACTGAAACCCATCTTCATTTAGCCAGCCTCTACCTATCCATCACATATTCCTCTAACAAGCTTCACTGATCATATGGTATGCGGCACCTATTGTGGCATAAATGCTTATCAGCAATGAGTCATGGTGGTCACGGCTGAGAAAAGGGTGACATCATGTCATACCGGGATCTGTCCTTTCCCCATGATGCGGTCTGTACCGTCTCCATCCTCTTTGTTCTGCTTGGTCTTGTTGTAGCTCTTTTCGTAGCAGAGCAGCCTCAGGGTCTGAGAGCCCTCCAGCTCGATTTCAAACTCCTTCAGCGAACAAAGAGAGACAGAAAAAAAGCTATTGAGGAAAGAATAAATAAAAGCAAAGGGCGGGAAATATTTGAATACAGTGATGTCTGCAGATAAAGATCATGCAAAAGAGCCATGATAACTTCAGAGACATCACCATGGCATTGCATCTCAATACGACCAACGACAAAACGCAGCTGACCATCACTTCCTGTAATTATGTAAGAGAACGTACTGCATATGTTTTGCACATATTTTTTGAGGCCCACACTACGTTGGTTCACTTAGCTTTTGACCAGATGTGAGTCATCACCAGCAGCTCTTCATTAGTTAATATTATTTCCACTTTGCTGGGCAAAATCCTCAAAGAGTCATTGGGTCCACTATGGAGCACACCCTGTCACACATGAACTAATCCTGTGATTATGTCTCAGAGCTTTTCTTGCTTCACCCAGCTATGCCATTAATGCATTCTTGTTTGTGCACGTGTGCTTGCTTCCATGTATATATGGAGTATGTATATGTGTGTTTTGTATATTCTTGCTGAAGCTCTGGATGCTTTGGATTTGTTTAGACATCTTTTAACTGCTCGGAGATGGATGCCTAAATGATTAAAAGACCAGATGTCAGCTACATGAACTATGCTAAGACGGAAATGTGTGCAGGTATGTGTTCCTGAGTTGCACTGATATGACGGAGAGGATGGAGAGATTTGTGCAACTGAGGATTCAATGCAGGCACCAGCTGGTACATGTGGGTGAGCAATCTCTTTATAATGTCACAGAAACAACTACATGTCTACTTCATCAAATCCAGCTTTGAAGGTATGTGTATGTTGAATTGCACACGCTTTATCTCTTACCTCATTCCATTTGGGTTCACTGGTGTATCGATACACTCTCGTCTTGGCTTTATTTGAAAAGAACCCAAAGGAGTCCACCTCCAATGTGCAGTAGAGATCTGGCAGGGAGGAAACAATTTAATACAATTTACATTTATATGGCAAATCACGTCGTCTTTGTGAATGTATTACATTAGTAAAAGAATGGGCTGAATGTTTGATGCTACCCTAGGAAAAGAAATCAAATCAAATGTCTACGAATTTCAGCCCGTGGATCCAATTACACACTCACGATTGAAAGTTTAAACAAAAATAACACTGTTTCCGCTGCTTATGAACAAATTAAAATTGAATTGAACTGAAAGGTTGCGTGGGTGAAGGTCAGTGACTCACTTAAGCTCTGTTTGAGGCCGGAGGCAGAGTGGATGATTACATTCAGGAACCCGTAGAGACCGGAGGATTCATCCTCTGGAAAAACGGTCAGTGAGCAGACAGTAATAAAAAGTTAGGAGGCACTAGAAAAGCATGCCGATCTCTGCATGTTTTGGAACAGAGTGAGAAAAGGAAGGAAGAGGTTTAACAGACGTGCTCTGTATTAAACATCTGGGTTTAAAACCAATCCTCAATTTTCCCAGTTATTAATGATTACTTCATTCCTGGGGACATTATGGGAAAGCTCAAGGTTTCCAATAAAAGCACAGACAAACCAAGGCTGTAAATAAAACTGCCTCATAAGCACTCATGAATATCTTTAACTTAAAAGAAGTCTGTAAAAAACACAAAATTATGTTGGACAAAATAAAAACAGTCACTCTACCTTCTTTGTTAATACTAAGTGGAATGTGGTGGACAGTTTGTAGTTTTATACAAGAGCTGGTCAACATCTGCAGCTCCATGGACGTCAGGGAAACTGTTTTAAAACCTTGAGGGGAGACAGTATATTTCAATTTTAAATCACACTGTACTTTAAAAAAAAAACACCACGTGCCGTACAGATATGCAAAAAAATATTGGTTTCTTAGCCTCAATCGATTGGTAGTATTTACATAAACATGCCCAAATTTTAGTATCTTGCACTTCAGATGACTGAGCCGGTCCAGCCTGACTGACACTTACACTTCTTCTGCTGCTCCTTGATTATCTCCTTCCACTCTGCACGTTCATAGTCGGATGAAATCAGGAAACTGTAGCTCTGAAAAATAAACACATGAGAGGCGTTTGAGAAAAACAGATGGTCACAAAATAACAGGAAGACCAACACGATAGCTCAATGCACGTTCATGTTCATCCTTTAAGTTTCTCGAACTCTCACAGCAGTGACCAAGACTCACGGTTACTGTTTAATGCATTCACTGTCTATATGTCTATATTCTCTTTATGCCTGTTGTCATGTACTGACGTTGAGCCAGCATAATTGTACAAGGTGTCATGCAGAAATTGATACACACTCATAAAAAGAAAGTATGCAGTTACAACAGAAGTTAGCAACCCAAAAATTTATAAAAATAACTTTAAAAACAACAATTAAAATGAGGAGAAGGAGCAGTGAGGGGAAGCTGATGGGAAAGAGCTGTTGATAAAATAAAAGCAGAGGTAGTTTAGGATAGAAAGCATCATTACCTTTCCATTCTTGTTGTAGAATCTGAGGGGTATGCTTGGGGATGTTAACAGGAGCAAAGACTCCTGTTCAGACAGCTTCTTCCGGAGGCGATCAATGACTTTTGAACCCTTGTTTGCTCTCTGGTGGTGAAAATATTTGACTTTATTTGGAAGAGCGTGAAAAACCTATTCAACTGTGAGTAACTGCTACATTTGGACTGCTTGAAATACAAAAAAAACAAAAAAGAAATAATCTTGTTTAAGTTTCCAAACAGATATCGGTGAAACTACTGCACATATCCAACTCGAAGAAGCGTCTACTTCTGAATATCTGCATGCAGAAATCTGGATTAGAGCACATCTACGATACCTTCTCTCTCTGAATCTCGCTGCGGAGGTGTGAGATCTTGACCTTCATGGCGTCCAGCTCTTCATCGGGGACTTGAGGGATGGTAAGTGGCTCAGCCTCCTCGGGGCCCTGGAAGGTCATTTCGCTCAGGGGGATGTACCACTTACAGTCGTACTGCTGGTTTTTACTGCAGCAGGAGAAGGACAGGAAATTAAAAGGAGAGTGTTGGTTAAAAGAAAGTAAAAAAAAGGGGTACATGAAAGACGATGAGCCAGGGATAAATGAAGAAAAGTACTTATTATCTGTAAAACAAAAAAAAATATCAAGAGGGTCTTTTGGGAAAATATTTCAAATAATAGAGATTATTAAATCTGTGTCAATAACTCTGGTTGTTGTTGTGAAGCTTAGGTCCTGTTCTAACATAGATGTTAACTGTCATTACTAATTTTAGACTTGTTCGCCAGCATTGCTGCTAATCTGCTGGATGCATGTCAGTGTATCTCATCCCTGAGACTGAGAAAAATAAGCAGATTCTTCTTACCCTCCAATCTGTTTCTTCAGCTTGGCGCAGAGCAGCAGATCGGTGAAGAGGAAGACGTGCCGAAGCTTCCTGGCTCCCTCCACCAGCTCCACCATGAAACTGTCCTTCAGCAGCTGGCGGTTCTATGGCAACAAAAGACAACACTCAGGGGGTCAGTAAAAAAGACAACACTTTTATGCTGATAACTAAACAGCTCACAAAAAACAAACAAAAAGAAAAAACAGAGTCACTTGGAGAAATGTGCATCCAAACTGAATTGCTGACAGTCTGGATAATGGGGGTAATGGAGGCGGCGGCATTTTAGGGAGCTCAGACCATTTTAAGAGTCACAGTAATAAATGTGTGAAATTCTCTGGAAAGGTCACAATCAGTTTGCAGAACCTTTTCTTAGGTGCCGCATCTAAAAGCATTATCGCTCCTTCCATTCTCCCAAATTCCTACTTCTCTTCCACAAGTGTGTGAAAGAGGACACTAGAAGGAAAGGACGGTGAAGGAGGGAAGGGAGAGAGGAGTTTAGCTTTACAGCATCAAAAATGACAAAAACCTCATTAGCTCATTGTGTGCAATCATTACTTTCCCCATCGCCCAAAAGACATTAAAAAAATTTATTTTCAAATGCTTGATCTGGCATCATCATCACGAACCATGGGATCACACAGGAAAGGATGAGTGAGGGAGGAAACGAGAGGAGGAAGAGTGATGTTTGTGACATCAGTGACCAGAGCTCTGATCACTGATGTCAGACTATATAATGAGATGTGTAATATCATCATTTGCCAAAAGAGGGCAGTGATGCCCTTTGCTAAGAAGGAGACGCGAGACTGGGCATTAAAACAAAAACAGAGAGCAAATGAAGCTCAAACCACAGCTCAGAAGGAAACAATCTGCTTTTAAATGGTCATAACCTTTGTTTTACTTGTGGTTAGAGATTAGATCCAAGTGGTTCACTGTAAAAAGGAGATGCAATTTGGAAAAAGACAACAAAATCCCTTTCACTCATTTGTGACACCACTTTTATTCTTCTGATTGACTGTACACGTGATCATTTCTACTGAATTGCTTTAAATACTTTTTTTAAATCTGTTCAAATTTATCTAGTAAAGTTTCAATTTTTCACACGCTTTATTGGATTGTATGGGTTTCCTTTGGCTAATTACCAGAAAAACTGTCCAACCAAAGAATGAGGCTTTAATGCTCCTTTTACATCTTCCACTGCAACCAAACCATATTTTTCTTCATGTAATGACCGCAGACCCCAATTTCACACCAGCACTTGACTTCCCAAATCCTGTCAGTCTAACAGGAAAACCCTGAAACATGACATCACACTTTCCAGAACCAACGACATGCCTCGTCTTCATCTTTGTTTTTCTCCTTTCCCCTCTCCATCACAAATACACAGTTACTGTCACCGCCTGAAAACACTGAAGTGGACATGACGCTAATGAAAGAGAAGTTTATGTGCTTACAAATTCTCACTGGGCATCTGCTAACAAGGAGGAGAATCATGCTGTGTCACTCAGTGTTTAAGCCCGAGAGAATCAAAGGAGGATGACCAAGACAGAGAGGGAAAGAGATAATGGGGCATGATTTTAAAAGAAAAGTGTCAGTGATGGGGTGGGGGGGGGCTCTCTGACCCAATAAAAAGGAAAGGTCTGAGAGAGGGAGAGAGGAAGGAAAGGAGAGAAGAAGCCAGAGAGAGACGTAGTAGCTCTCGACAGAACAGATGTCATGCAGCAGTTTCTAGCTGTAGATAGACGGCGAACCAAGTGACATATCACCACAGCAGCTCCACTGCAGTGATCTGTTGTCGAGGCACGCACTCGCTGCCTATCCCACAGCACATTACGATCACATTCTGATCCCTGAAATAACAATCTAATAGAAAACTAATTCCCACTGAAGGATATAATTATTCATCACGAGCTACACAATCAAGGTTGTGATCACGACCAAGTGCTGTGATAGATAGCTTCCGGATGAACTGCTTACTGTCTGTCTGACAGCCATCTCTACTGGAAACTGTCATCTACATCTGTCAGTTCAACCACAACAAGAGGATCCCTAAAAAAACAAAGAAAAACTCATTATGCCTTCTTCTCTTCTGTCCAGGTCTATTTGCCTAATCAGGATTATACTGTCCCAGCCACTGTTGAGCAGTGTACACATCTCTCAGTCTCCATGCGTTTGCATGGGGATTCAGATGTTCTGTGAAGTTGCTCCACATGTAACATTACCCCCGGAGGATACTTCCTATCTAGAAAAGAAACAACCAATCAAAAAGCTCTGTCTATGTCATACATGTGCCAGCTTACATGCTGTCAAGTCAGTTTATTTTTAGAGTGTTGCGCAGCAGTTTGAAGATTTGACACATCAGAGGGAACCAGCGCTAAAAAATATGAATCTGTACTGTAAGCATGCATATTAACAGCACGAGCACAGCATAGCATTATCTGGTCTTTACATGATCGTTAAAGCTGACGCTTCAAACACCATGTAGCCGACGGTTATGGGACAAAAGATATGTAGATGTGGCCTCTTTCTGCTACTAAAAAAACAACAATAAAATATCTAAAAAGTCATGAAAAAAAGGCTTAATTTAGATTCTTGCACTGAATATTCGTAGAGCTGTTTGGTGACTGCTTCGATGTAATGTGTAGCTACCAGAGATGGGCAGTAACGCGTTACTTGTGACGCGTTACTGTAATCTGATTACTTTTTTCAAGTAACGAGTAAAGTAAGGGATTACTATTGCAAAATCAGTAATTAGATTACCGTTACTTTCCCGTAGGAACGCTGCGTTACTGCGTTACTAAAACCGTTATTTTTTTTGCGAGAATGTCTCATGACAGTGACGTAAGCAAGTGCGACGTTGGTGACAGCAGCTGTGTGCAGATCAACAATGGATAATATATCGAGTGCGGGAGAGAGTATGAGCGTGCAGCGTTTAAAGTGTGGAAGTACTGACCTTACTTTGAGTTTGATTCCATAAAAAGTGACAAAAACATTAGCGTCCATCGTGCGTGGGAAGAAAACTTCTTTTTACAGCGAAAAAAACCCCTAAACTTCCGAGCAAGCACCGAGTAGCTACGACGTGATGGGAAACTCACAGAGACACTCGCGCGGATTCTTCAACTGACCGCAGCACACCTGCACCAGGGTAACCCTCCGCCTACCCTGCTCCTGCTTTACAGGTGAAAATAGAGCAAAAGGACCGCTGAGTCTTTGACTTTATTTATTTTCTGCTGTGTTTTACTTGCATCTGTTTGAAAGAGTGAGTGAAAACACAAAAAATATTTTATTTTATGTGCTGGAATGTGTAGAAAATAGGTTTAAATGTTAAACTAATTTATTCAAGTCAGAGAATGTTGCATATAATTAAATGTTTTGCTTGATGCATAAAGTTAAAAGATTAAAACTGATAAAACAAGTTAAAAAAAGAGACTTTTCCATTTGATTACATTTTGTATGATGGATTATGTAGAAAAAGTAGAATTGGGCTGAAAGATCTATCACTTTATCACCTCTTCAGGTTGTAAATCGTGTTTTTAAAAAGTAACTAAGTAACTAAGTAACTAAGTAATTAATTACTTTTGAAAATAAGTAATCAGTAAAGTAACGGGATTACTTTTTGGGGGGAGTAATCAGTAATTAGTTACTGATTACTTTTTTCAAGTAACTTGACCAACACTGGTAGCTACATTTCTAGGAGGTGCACATTAGTTTATGATGTATATTAAAGCGCAGGGTTTCAGACCAGTTTGTGCATCTATTACGTAGATTTAATGCAGATGCATAAATGCACTATTTCACAGCCACCATGCGGATGCAGGCAGAAATGAGAATATGGGAAGACGAGCTCATTCGTTTTATCGAGCTTCTTTGCTCTGCAACTAGGAAAGAAAAAAAAAAGACATCTTTAACAAACCAGCCGTCTGCGCACATCAGATGACATTTTTTACAGCATGAATCTTCGGAAAAAACGCGTCTCTCTTTTTTCCTTGTAAAAACTGAGCAGAACATCAGCAGCGTAAGTGTGGAAAGAGAGCGACATCGGGCGGAGCACGCCGACGCAGAGGACGCCGATTAAATATTGACCATCTCCTGGAGGTGCCTCGCTGACAGCGCGCAAGCACTGACGTGAGTTTACAAAAGGTCTGTGTTTATATTTAGAGTAAATGCTTAGAGGGCCACACTGCGTCTGTGTGTGCATGTGTGTGTGTGGTTTTTTATCTTGTACAAAAAATTCGGGACACGTTTGTTTATTAACAGGCTGAAGGGTCTAGATGACTGTGTACATTTAGCTCCACTCACATCAGGAGCATTTTTCCCCCCCAAGGAAAACAGAGCCGAGTGAGCGACATCGTTTGCATTTTAATTAAGCAGTTTGTGTTTGTGTCGCCCCCCACTCATGTGGCCAGGCCAGGACCTCTGGGGGGCACCTGTTTTGCTATGCTCCTGCATGCCTCCAGTGACTAAAAACACAGACTGCTCACAAGCAGATTTCAGGTCAGATCATAATTGAGCACTCTGACCTGTTTCCTTTTGTTCTCGCGTCCTCTCATTATGGCATAACAGCAGAAGAAAGGAAAAACATTACGACAGCTGAACTGAAATAAACTTAAATGTAAACCACTCACATCAACACTGTGACATGTATGTACAGACTGGAGTCTGTACATTCAACAAGGAACTGAAAAAAATCAAATCAAGTCTGTCGCATGCTCCATCCATAGCGAGGCACAATATAATGAGCCTCATTGATTGTGCTGCTTTCATGAATCCATGATAAAAATTTCATGATTGTGGTATGGCGGCGTGGAGATGGAAATGGGCGCCTGGAGGGACAGATGGGCACGTGTGTATGTATGTTCAAAAGCAAACAAGACCAGGAGAATGAGAAAGCATGTGAAGCTGTGTGTGTGCGTGCGTGTGAGGAAAGGGTGCGGTAATGACCTCCCGGTGAGTGAGGGAGGAGCCTTTTTGCTCGCTCCCTCCCACTCTCAATTTATGAATAATTAACTTGGAATCTGCCAGTCAGAGCGGACTGGTTGCTCATTACAAGGCATTATGTACGGCACTGTCACGCAAGCTATCAATCAAGAGGCATCCACTCATGTGCATCAAGCCATCTCCAGGGATGAGAGAGACAGCGGGGCGGGGGTGGGGGCGGCTGTGATCAACTGTGTTACCGTTAGGGGAATTGCTCTCAACTAGACAACCCTGGTATGACCATATAAGGACATGGGCTCTGCTTTAGGCTGCAGATTGGTGCATCTGGTAGACCCCTATGGTAGCAACTTCAAGGTCATTTAGAGGGTGTACCGAACAAGCACTATGTGAGTTTTGATTTAATTTAATGTAATTTCATTTCATTTTAACAGATTCAAGTCAAAGATGTGTCCTTAATGTTACAGTTTATTAAAGTCATAGTTACAATTTCGAGACAACAGAATATACCACACCTCCTATGAGCTGCTCAAGGCAATAATTGGACCAAAGAATGACATCAGCTCAGACCTCAGCGTGACTTTTAAACCTCTGTAACACTCACCTCTCCTTTCTTGAAAGTCTGGCGACGGGACGTCGTCTCCTCATTGATGCTAGACAGAAAGTTCTGGGAGATCCGCAAGGCGTCCTGCAGAAGGGGGTGGTCCGGGTGGCTGATGGGTGTGTGTTTGAGCAAGTCCTAGCAGTACAAGGAGAAACATTGAGATGCAGAAGCATATTTTCAACTTATAAAGTTACAGTATAGCAAATCTTACTTATTACGAGTTAACTATAATCCTCTTTTCCTTTTAAGTGTTACACACACAGTCCAGGAAATGTATGGATGAGTCACACAGCTTTATGGCTCAATGTTTCTACAATAAGATTTCACAGATTCAATAAACTATAGACCCATAGAACCGTTCAGTACAATAAAACAGCTGAAAAAAAAAAAGACGGGCTGTCAGGTTTAAAAAAAAAAAAAAAAAAAAATTATAAGCAATTATGCTAACCAATGACAAATGAAACACAGGCTGTTCTTTGATCACCCAACGCATTCTTTCATGGTTTAATTTGTGAGAAAACATCACAATTCCCAAAATACAGTAGAACACAGTTATTAATGAGCATCGCTGGGCCTGCACGTTCTCTATTACTTACATGAAGTACCAAAGTGCTGCGTGTCACTCTGTCCACTGGTTTATAAAGCAAAGCTATAAACGAAAAAAGAGCAGATAACAGACAGATTTTTTACTGAGCCCATTTGCAACATATAGACAATAAAAATGTTTACACAGAAGGGGTGTAAAGTGTGGCACGAGCTGACCTTCTAGGGAGTTCTTGCCTGTCTCCTTACAGTCCTTGGGGCTCCTCACCTTCAGGTTCTGTTTGGGTACAAAACAAAGGTGCAAACAGTGGCTTAAAAATGTATAAAAAGACCTTTAAAAGTCTCTTCAGTGACAAAACACGATGAAGTTACTATCTTTTCATTCTTTAGCTTTAAGGTCATCTACTTCCAAATTAATTACGCAATATTCAGCAGATTTTCCCCAGCAGAGCTTTACCATCACAAACTGCTCTGTGGCTCGAGTCATGACAACAAAAATGCGATGCAGCATCAATTCATACTGCGTTCAGTTAATTTTATCACTTTGGTCTGTGATTGGATTAGTGAGCTAATGTTTTTCATCATCAGATGCTGTTATAACACCACATTAGTTGCATAAAATAAAAAGGTTAACCTAACAAAAATAAATCATGTGATGTTGCTGAATGTTATTATTCCAAAATTTTGCCTTAACCCAAATTTCTTCATATTTTCTCAATTTCAAGTTATTTTCACAGCAGGTTGAGTAAGTTCAAATCTGGAGATACTAGCCCGACATTTTGACTGCCTTTTCAGTGCTTCCAAGCTTTCATACTATTCTGAAGTGCAAAAGGAGAAGACTTCTTAAAAGGAGAACAGACACATTTTTATAGAGCTTTATGATCCTTGTAAAGCATTGCGTAGCACATCAAGGGGAAAAAAGCACAAGCTGTGACCCTCAGTTTGCTGGTAAATAGGAATCAAGTGACTTAACTGTTCTTTTTACTCGCTTTCTTACCTCAGAAATTTCAGCAAACTGCGTGTTCGCCTGGCAGCACTTCTCCGCCGTCTCCACAGCCAGCTCATAGTTGTCCACAAATGCCCGGTAAACCCCTAACTGGCTGGCCTGAGAGAGAGAGCAGGAAAAAAACTTTAATTCGCAGATCAGACATACTTAAACTTATATACAGTGCAGTTTCGCAATGCAGTGACAGTGAGCTTGAACAACTTTTAAAAAGCTTCTATGTTGGAGGATTAAATAAGGGCAAACTATCTTTCCTGAGCTTTCAGACTTTAAGTTAGAAATTCAGACACACAAAATTACCCGAAAGTCTTCTGTAGTGCCTTCCAGACAGTGCAGTTATACTTGTCTGCACTGCTATTGTAATGCCCACAGGTTAAGTAATGAGTAAGTGGGAAAAGAAATTCTAAAATTGCAGCACAGATGTCCGAAACACTGGACAAATGTGTACAAAGTGCATTTGAACTGTAACACAGAGTCTGTTCAGCTGTGTGTCCCAGGGACTGTACATGAGCGGCAGACAACTGAACAAAACAACCGGCGAGAGACAGATCACAGCTACAGCGTGTAACCATGGTGGTCTCTGCGGCACATTGCCATAGCAACCAGCGAGCCCCGCACTGAGCTTGGGTGAGTAATTAATGATTGGTGTAACAGAGGCTATGAAAGCACATTTAGTGAGCTGTGTGACTGAATAAAACTCCATCGAACGTTGCCTGCCAGCGCTGCAATCCATCTCTGCCGCGAACAAAAGGACAATCAATTCTCCAGAACAAAAGCCGATGGATGCGGACGGAGTACAGTGGAGATTTGTGCCTCGAGAGTGACGCAGACTCTCACACACCTCTAAAATGATTAGCATGTACGTAAGCATGTCTTACCTGAGTGCACTGAGCAGAAATGAATGCATTTAAAGCATGAAACACCTAGCACTTTGTTGCACTTGAGACCTTTTTAGCCTGTGTGAAGCTTCAGACGTTTGGTTTAGACCTCACATCATTTACATCACTTGCAATCATAATATAGTACTTTTTGGGATTACACTTGAAGAAAAAGCCATTTGATTTTTAGTAAGATTGTGAAAAAAAAAAAAAAGACAATAGTGTTTTAAGAACTTCATCTGAAAGTAAAGAAGGTGAAGAACAGACACAAGGCATATTTACATGATCACAGCTGAGGCACATCACATCAACAATCTATGGACTGTCTCCAAGGCTTTCAATCTCACACTCGTTTTCAGATTTTATTAAAGTCTAATTCACTTCCTCTAGAACTTCAAATGGCTCTGTGCACCACAAGTTTGTTCGTGTGTCACCAGTCACACCAGATTTGATTACCTGGTCTGAGCCCGTCTGAAAAAGGGCTCAGAAAAAGACAAAAACATGAACACAATTACAGTTTCTGTGATTACATCTTTTAGTTTTGGCTGACCAGATGATGTCTCCAGTATCAGGTGTATAATGATGTGGCTAATAGTAGTTTTTGTTCTCTTTAATTTTACAAAAAAAAATTATGTTTTTAATGCACAGTACTGTGCAAAACTGTCAAGATACCCTTAATTTCTCTATATTTTGCCTCCAAAGAACCAGATTTTTCTATTTTGAAAGTTCCTCAGGCTTTCCAAAAGTCTTTTCTTTGGACATTGGCCGTGTTTTCACTCATTTTCACTTCAATCCTTCTAACTGACCATTTTTAGAGGAAGTTTTGTTTTTGGTTTTGTTTTTTTTGTTTTTTTTTTTTTGGGGGGGGGGTGACCACTAATCAAGCATAAAAAGACACCACCAACTCAACTATCCACAAATATCTAGCAGCCTGTCGCCAAAACACATAATTTCTACAAAATCTAAAAACAACACATGATGGCAGGCATGAAATGGTATTTTAGCACTAACAAGTTGATTCCCAAAGACCTAAAAAGTCAGCATTCGCATGGTGTGCAGAGTGACATTTAAAATCTGAGGAAACTGAACAAGCAGAGGACAGAAGAAGTGGCAGGCCTGACAGAGTCCTGTCACAGGACCTGCGAGATGCATATAGCCCTTCAGTTCACCCATCTAATATTTGCCAAAGCCTCATCAGCATCAGTGCAAGAGTGACTTTCAAGAAATCATTCTTAATGAAGAAAACAGAGAGAAAAGGCTGAGCTACCTCAAATTACAAAAGAAATGGAGCAAAACTCGTTGGTGACAGGAGTGATGAATCCAAATTTTACATTTTTGCTTCAAATCATCATCATTTTGTCATGATAGAGGTAAAACAATGAGTGTTCACAGCCATCTGTAAAACACAGCGGAGGGTCTGTTGTGGTTTGGGACTGCTTTTCAGCCAGCGGGGTTGGGAATTTTGTTAAAATCGATGGAATTATGAATCGATGGAAATATGAAAAAGGTATCAAATCTTGATGGTACTGGAAAGTGTCTGATTGGCAGCAGCTTCATTTTTCAGCATGAAAACGATCCTAAAAACAACGACAATGTCTATGTATACATAAAACATACATTTATTTCCATGTGTGTTTGGACCTTTCAGTAAACTGGTGCACCTATTTTCCAGTCTCCAAGCAAAATATAAAGAAATATGGGGAAGGTCAAAGATTTTGCACGATCCCAATGTTTTACATGGCAAACAAGTGAGACTCCGTTTAATTTAAAGAGAATACAGGCTTTACAAGCCTCGGCATGAGGCCTGACTCTGAGCAAGGCCAGGTGATTTGTGACTGCTTTTACTTTTTAAATATAAATATATATGAGGCTTCATGTATTTTGTTGACCTAGATGTTCTTCCACTTTTCCACAATCCTTACTTAATTCAATTATTAACCTAAAACATCTCAAACTGAGCCTATTCTTCCTTTTAAATCTTTTTTTTTAATTCATGGGGTGTGAGAGCTTATTACGTCAGGAATGCAGTCACAAGTTTTCTAAACATTGTTTACACTTGTTCAAGAGTGACAGATCTCGCTTTGTGTGTCCAAAACTATTTACAGCTCTGAGGCAACATGCTACGTGCCACCTGACTGGAATTTGCACCCTATTAACTGTGTTTTTAAATCAGGTTCTCACAGATGCATTTTTAGGCAACAAAACTGTCTCAAAATGTGTTTCACATTCACGCACAGAAAGAAACAGCAAAGAGGAAGGTGAGGAGTAAAGTAGCTTTCATAGTCCTGCAATCCCCAGTCCTGCCCTGGGCCACACAATCTGCGACACAGCGGAAGCCATTCAGAGCGTGACAGTTTGACTGTGTCTGCCAGCCACTTCCACACACAACAGCACTGAGGCTTACCAAATGCAGCTACAGTATCATAGCAGAAAATGCCTTTGGGTGATGAAAAGAACTGCTTAGGTGTCTGGATTTTTCACTTCCGGATTTGTCCCTTTGTGACAGTATGTGTGTAATCCACAGTGGAAAACAACATTAAGAAAACAGCTTCATGACAGACTATGGTCATTCTATGAGGAAGCTGAATTTGCCCTCAGTTAGTTAAGCCTTCTGACACATATGAGAAAGACAAAATTAAAAAAAATCAGTGTGGTCTATGTCGACATAATAATACAAGAACAGACAGAATGAAAAAACTTTAATTCTGTTTTAAGTTTAATGAAAGAATCTAGTCCTATGGTGCTACCTCAGTGCTTTGAGTGCCAACACCAGTACACTGACATGCTCACAATGAAACCACCAATATGCCACAATATTTCAGTTTATCAAGTTAGCAGGCAACACTTGCTCATCAGATCTAAACACAAAGCGAACTGAGGCTTGCAGTGAACCAAAGTGAACCAGAGATTTTGATTTGATGGTGGCACAGAAGTTATTATACTTTTTCACACAGTGCATGCATTTGTAAAACGATTCAATTTTTGTTCTGTTTTTTCTTCATTATTTTTTCTAGGCTTCACTTAATGTCTTTGAAGTCGCTGCTTTTCAGCAATTGCTAATTGATTAAAGTCAAAATAAGTCTTGAGGTAGAAATTATGCTCCTCACTAAAGATTAATAACAATTATGACTTTTTATCAACGGGGCTGATATACTGGTCGGTAATAGCCATTTGCTGATATATCATTATCAGCATTAATAATGACCAACAAATAAAAATTAACAAAATTTAAAAAATTGCCAGGAGAAACACCCTTCAATCATGTTATGAGCGTTGTTGCAGTTCTTTGCCCACCAGAGGGCACTATACAACTTCCCTATTGACGCACAGGTTTGGAACACAATACAGCCAGCTGATGGCTGGAAGGTGGAGCTTAAACAAGTAATTTCCTGTGACAATAAAATTATATTTCTAAATTGCACTGTCATACTGTCTTAGTGAGGACTCGTAAATAACTACACGTAACAAATGTTAGGGAAATCTGTTTCAAACCTATGGCCAATTTAGGATTGCCAATTACTCCAAAACATCCATGTCTTTGGATTGTGGGAGGAATCAAATCCAACGGCCCAGGCTGGCCATTGGATTTGAACCCAGGACCGTCTTGCTGTGAGGCACCCGTGTCTCACAGCAAGAAGTGTTTACTTTAAAAAAATACTCTTGAATTTCTTTTTTTCTTAAAATTCATGCTGAGCTTCTCCTAAAAGGCTGAACAAAATTTCACATCAATCCATCCAAAATTAAATAATAATAATAATAATAATCAGTCTGGATCATGATGGTGGCTCTAGCATCGAACATTATCAGAGTCACAACAGTACCATGGCCGAAAGCAAAAATGTGTCATCAGGTTTTTTTTGTTTCTTCTTGAAATGCTCAGAGACAGTTTATCAGTTTGCCTGGCTGTCTTCATGGTGCAAAGCCTTAACTTTGTTGCTGTGTGTGAGGGAGCAGCAGAAACATGAGCATGATTCTGCCCTATTTTCAGTCTTCAAACACTATTCTCTGACAGTCATGCTCATAGTCTGTCACTGATGCTTTGGCACTTCCTCTTTTCTCTCCGATTCTCGCCTTCTTCCTTCTGATGTTTTACGATTCGTAAGCCTGTCTCTCCTCAAAGATTTCAGAGTCATGGTAAGACAGCTCTATCACAGTTGCAGCAGCCTAAATCTTCTTGCCTAGTCAACTCCTACCTCCTCTCAACCCTCCCTACCCCCCAGTCCTTGTCTGTATCACCTCCTCTCCTCTCAACTAATCCCCGTCCCTCCTTCTCTTTCTAATGCAGACTGTCATCCAACATTTTCTCCCTTTCCCCCCCTCTTCAAGGCTCAGCATGGTCACCTTTTGACTTTTATTAACTATAGTCTGGAGAAGGGAAGTGTATGAGGTAGTAAATGTATAAGCATGAGAGCATCAATCTAAAGATGTCTATTTACAGTTACAGTGTTAGTAACAATAGTTACTGTAGCTACACCAGACTGTCAAGGTGGGGAAAGAAAGAAAAAACACAAAATGAAAACGAGTGACGTAATTGCTGAGCCAGACAAAGAAGCTCTCTAAATATATGGGCAAACTAGCACCAGTCTATGGAAATACTAGCTACACCTTCCAATTTAAGTTCAAATGAAATCTAATATAGTCAAAAATGAAGTTCTTAATTGACATAATCCTCTGGGGGGCCCCAGAGGTCAAATTTGCCCTTCATTCAACCTTGCTCGGCAACCAGTGAAGAAGTCATTATTCTACTGGTGCCTCTTTGTGTCTTGTAGGATGCCAGTCTGCCAGATTTAACATGCAGCGTTCCTTTCAAACACATCTCACAGCTAACAATCGCTCTGCTCAATAATTAACATCAGAACCATGTCATCTCTTTAATGTTAGAGGTGACCGTGAAGCAGTTTTATTAGATAGAAGTTCAGTGTGAACAAGGAGGATGGATACAACAATTTGATGGACTGGATTTTCATGTTTGCTTATTTGACATGAAGACAAAACCAATTAAATTCTTATTTCTTAGCCAAGCCACAAGGGGCGCCTCCCAAGATAAGTTAATGAGAATAAGATGGAGGGAGGGAGAGAGAGAGAGAGTGTATGTGTGTGTGTGTTTCTGAGAAAGAGAGAGAGGCTCCTATTTATAGCAGCTTCTTCTAGACGTGAAACACACAGTGCTGTGATGGTCTCAGCTGCCTGAGGCAGAAAGGCGGCATTGTGAAAGACGCTTGCACCTCCCTCAGTGTGTGTGTGTGTGTGTGTGTGTGTGTGTGTGTGTGTGTGTGTGTGTGTGTGTGTCCAAGCACAAGTGAGTCAGAGGGGGAGAGGGATAGAGAGAGACAGTGCAATGGAGGGAGACACGAGTGGGAAAGGAGCAGTATTTCTAAGAGAATTAACAAATGATTCATTGTGGGTTAATTGACCCATTGTGAAAATGATTGAACAGACCCAGTGTAGATTTGGCCCTGACATCCTGGGAAGGACAAAAACGGCTGTTTAGGCGGAAATGTGGGGGGGGAGATGATTCAGAATCAGTTTGTTTGGAATTTAATATGATAATAAGAGCTTTACTCCAAAAATCAAATTACTTTTACTATTGGTTTAAGAAATTCAGCTTTTCATGGAAGCCTTCCGATGGAAGAAATAACATTACTCTGAGTAATGGAGCCCTAGTGAACCCTGTTGGTTTGTTTGGGGTCAGAAATGCAGCTGTAGCTGTTCTTATCAGTGCTGTCAAGTTTTTTTGGGTGGCCCATATTGTCAAGTTTTATTAGGGGTAATGTCAAGCAGTTACACAGAGGGACATTTCTGCTGTCAAGGGTACACACTCTAACAAACACCCTACAACCCCCCACCCTTTGACTCATTTCTCTCTCTGGCTATGAGCTCTAAAGGCGCACTAAAGGTAACTACGCTCCAGCCTTACTAGTTTCTGGAAGAGGTCCCCGACTCTCTGATGGTGGCTCCACTGCTGGACACGAGGCAAAAGTCCATCGTAGAACTCTTTGTGGATCTCGTAGAGCTCAGGCACTTTGAAGAAGATGGTTTCTATCTGGGCCACGGTAAGCACTGGTTGGGATGTTGTAGCAGCAGCCTTCAGAGGCTTCATGGGCTGAGGAGGACCAAGAGAGCAGATATAAATTTACTTTATTGTGTTTATTATGTTAGAAGCATTCTATAGATCTTATAGAAAAAATAAAAAATATGACTAGATTAAGTGACTGTTATATTGCACTACTATAATGTATGAACTAATTCAGATTTAAAGTAAACAGTAAAAGACTTTTACAGGTTACACTTTGGTATCACATATTCTACACCAAGGTGTCTTTTGTTTCAAGTATGGTACATTTTTCTTTGTCATACTCATCAGTATTAAAACAGCAACAAGGAGGCTTTACAGGTTTTACTGCTACCTTACCTGCCTTATCTGATCTGGGATAACCAGTAACATGTACGGTATTGTTAGGATACAATTACTGACCACTGTATTAGGCACACCTTTTCAAATCCTTTTATGCCTGAAACAAACATTTAGGCATGTAGACACACTTAGGATGACCTGCTGAAGTCCAAACAGAGCACCAGAATAGAGAAGAAAGATGATTTTATGATGGTTGTCGGTCCCAGAAGAGCTGGTGTGAGAGTTTCAGACGCTGCTGATCTGTTGATCTGATCTTAGATTTTCTCACACAACCGTCTCTATTGTTCACAGACAATGGCCCAAAAGAAGAGAGCTGCAGTTCTCTGTGTGAAAATGTCTCGTTGATGTCAAAGGTCAGAGGAAAATGACTGCTTTGAGCTGATAGGAATAGCAACAGTAACTCAAATGACTACTTGTTACAATCAAGGTAACAGAATAGCCGTTCTGAAACTTTGAAGCAGATGGGCTACAGAAGCAGAAGACCTCACCGGGCGCCACTTCTGTGAGCTAAGAACAGGAAGCTGAGGGTACAATTTACACAGGCTCACCAAAATTGGACTACAGATGCCTGCTGTGATGAATCTGCCACATTGCCACAAATGCCAGAAAATTCCTGTAAGGAAATCGACGATACTATCGGAATGGATATGAGGGAATGTACAAAGAAGTGGAAAAACTAGAGGGACAAATATTTCTGCCCCTGAAAAAAATCTTACCCCAACAAAGAGCAGAGACCCAGGAAATAAAATAAAATCAAACAACGTTGTTTGTACTTGCTGGCACTGCATATAAAACACCAGGACACAACCACACGCTTAATTAACACATGCGTGGTGCATAAGGATAAATGCCGGCAAAGACATAAACCACTGGAGTAGGTTACGTCACAGACTTCACAAAGATTCCCTGCAGAAGTCTAAACCAGAGCTTAGTACCTACTCAGCAGTATTTAAATGCCTCAGTGTGTTTATCTTCTTACTGGTATTTCTAGCAGCTTTACTGCACCATGTCACAAAGCTCAAATCATCACTTGTTTCTTGAATATGACAGCTCACTGTACTCAAATGGCCTCGACAGTCACCAGATCTCAATCTAATAGAGCACCTCTGGGATGTGGTGGACAGAAGATTGATGAGCAGCTGACAAATGCTGCCATGTCAATATGGACCAAAAGAATGTTTCCTTGTTGAGTCTTCGCCACAAAGAATTAAGTCAGTTTGGAGGGCAAACCTACTACTACTAACACTAACTTGGTGTACCTAATAAAGTGGCCAGTGACAGTACTGTTTAAGCATCTATAAGTTAGGGGGACGTTAATGTTAGCTGCCCCTTCAGTAGACCAGCAAAGGGACAAATAGTATTTCTAAACAATCTACTAAACATTTGAAAAGCTTCTGTATATCTAAAGCTTTCACTCTCATACTCAAAAACCAATCATTTCCATTGTAAACACTCATATTTCCTGAGCAGTTGGTAGACTGATTATATACTGGACATTATGAGGACATTAAAAGTGATGTGTGTTCTCACCAGAAGCAGTGCCTCCAGATGACTGAGATATGTTTCCTCGGTGGCCAAGATCCCAGACAGGACCCACTTCCTCATCTCCAAACCTTTTTCTAGGTCACACTCGGTCTGTAACAAACACACAGAGAATAACGTTTCAAGAACACCCAGTAACGCAATGTGATGTACAACTGTTTGCTTAGCCTAACTTATTCTTTTGCTTATTTAAAATATTTTAGGAACTATTTTCACACTGCAAGCCCTTTGCTTCTTTTGTGACTATGTTACAACATCAAAACATAACATCCTATTATTTATATGTATATATTTGGTAAAGGACCTTTCATGCTGCTTCTGTGCGCCTGAGTCCAGGAAAATTAAACACCTTCCGAAAATCATCCCTGGTTGCCTCTCCGTTCCCTTCAGCTGAGTCAAAGCTCGCTGAAGGGCATAGATATGAAAAAATAAAAGATAAACTCCCCGGGTTGCCTTGATTAACCACCAAATCTGAAATAACTCAAACGGGCAGGGTCACCAAGGACAAGAAAAAAACGGCTGCGGTATAAATATGTGTATGTATGAGTGTATTTGTGTGTTATGGGAGAGGCAAAAGCATGTGAGAAGATGCAGAAAAATAATTTACAAAGCCAGATGCAGACAGAGATGTGTGTATACATTAGGTTTTTTGTTTACACATCTTTACACTGAGACACACAAACCTTTTTCCTGGTAGTTGTGACTGCATGAGCTTGGGATTAAACCAGTGAAACAGCCCTGGATCATCATTAAACGCATTTGGATGCAGCATGAATGATGACCATAATTAGTGGAAATTAGTGGATGAATATCAGCTGAACAGGTAAAATTGCATTAAGTAATAACATCTTCTTTTTATTACTCTTCTTTAATCATTTTTTCTTGCTGTTTTTACCTGTAACTACCTTAACAGTAAAAACAGCATTAAAAAAACAGCATAAAAAAAACAACAGTATTAAATACAATATTCATAAAAGCTGTTTTTGTTTTATATTGATTTGTTACTAAATACAGTTATGTTATTTTGAAAATTATATAAATGCTTGTCAGGAACGTTTATGTCTGCCTGTGCACCATGCATGATGCTCGTGTGAACTGCTTTTACATGCATACATGACTACTTGGATGTGTGTGGGCGTACATGCATTTATTTAAATGAAGGGGTAAATGGGTCTGAAACCTGTTTCCATGGCCACTGCATAAGCAGATGCTTACACAGATCTCAGGGGACTGTTACAAGCCAGAAGATTATGAAATGCTCCAGGATTTTAATGGACTCCATTACACAGGAGTCCATTACCACCATAGTTTCTGCCGGGCTCAATATGCTTTTATATGTCGTCAGTTTGATTCAGTAGCCTGCTACAAACACGTTCTCAACTCTTCACGTTTATTTTACATCAGCAAATTGACTGAATGAACGAAAAAAAAAGATTAAACAGAACTATTAACAACCGGTCGTTTGGACAGGTATGAAGATATATGTGTAGTCTTTGCTCTTCCTTGTGTAATATATTTAATATTTTGTAGATCTATTTACTGAGAGCAAAAAGAAAATTGTGCTGGGTAGACCAGGGCGTGTAATCCAATGTAATTGGATGTTAAAAAAATGTATGGCTGTCCAGGTTTTGAATACAATATTTTACTCTCTGCTGTAATTTCTTAGCATGTTAGTTAATGATGTCCAAGTTATTATTGGAATGAGGCAAAAAGTAGATCCTAAGATGCAACTCAAGGATTTCTATAATTTAATATTCTGCTATTATCCCGATTTCTCATTTGCTCCAAAAATATTGGATCTTCATCCAACTGTCTTGTACTCACAGTTTCTACTGCACAGTATACTACACTGTTTCTCACCTTATCATTTCTGTGGTAGACATGTAACATGCATCACGCAGAGCCTTCTAGGTATCTGGACTGAATGTAAGAACATTAGGTTCCCACGAAAGCCGATAATGAAGTATATTATGTGTAGATACTAACACAGTCAAAAGAGGTAAATGTTTGTCTTTACAAACAAAAGTGCATCGTAAGATGAGATGTGTATTTATGATATATACTTATCATTTTCAGTTAAAATTTCAGAAGACTAAAGAAGTGTCTGTGTGCATGTTTGGTTATGAAATAAGTAAAAAAAGAAAACATATTCTCCCTGCAGTGTACATAAGAAGCAATAAAAATAATATTTGACACTTAAATCTACACTTAAACCTCTTCAGCCCCAGCATCACTTAGCTGGAGTTCAGCCTGGCATGTTTTTAAGAATTCTGATGTACACTGGGTTTGTTTAGCAACATGTTTCTTTTTATTTCTTTTTATTTAGTGGACTCACAGATGGGACGGACAACAGTGACTGCGATAACAACAACCCCACATTTTATCAACCCTTTTCAATTTTCATTTTCTAATCTGTGTAGCATCCTGTTCTGCTATCCCTGGCTTTTTGAAAAGCCTAACGCGATTGGCTCCTAGCGCCACATCGGCTATGTAGTGGAGGTGTAGGTCTTCAGTCAGATAAGACACACACTGATGGTGCACATGCTGCTCATTTAGAGTATTTCTGCTGATCGAGCAGAAAATAAAGCTTACTGCACACCTTAAGTGTGGGCCATAAGAGAGAGGAGTTAGTTGTTTTAATATACAGGGGCTCATGAACTAGGATGATCCACGGGGAGGTCAAAGCACAAGCAATTACCTGCAACATCTTCAATTTAAATCTGGCAGCAGGCCCCAGCATGATACTGCGGAGGTGCTACACATTGCTCACCAGACCCACGCGTATGTGCTGACGCTGTGTCGCGCCACTTGAATAGAAATATGTGGTTAATGGAGCTACTCTTGTTCATGTTTGCGCTGGTGTCAGTCACTTAGCCTGGCCCCAGTTGTGAAGAAGACCCAAATCATTATCGTGCATGACCGACGGCTTCCCTGGATAACTGTAGCCTGAGGGCTCTGCAAACAAACACAGGACTATGAATCCAGCTGGAAGGCTCTGTCGCACTACAGTAAAAATATGGAAACTTCCTTACAACTAGGAAAAATCTGGGTTTGCCTGGGGACTGCACTGATTTTCTTTTTTTTCCCTGTCAGCAACTAACTGTAAGACTAATTGGCCATCCAGAGGTTGAGTGTCTATCACCCACAACCTCTGGGTGACTCATTTTCAATGAAAAGATGACTGCATAGATCAGCTGGTGGGAAGCACCCTGTCTACAAATAATCAGACTTAGACTGGCATTTATTCCCTAACTTATTGCAGTCAATCTGAGTCAGTCTGTTCCAGTGAGCACGACTCATTTTCAGCGATCAGGTGACTCGCCAGCCAAATATTTTATAGAAAAGCAAGGTTGGAAAGTTCCTGTGTCATTTTGCAGTCAAATCTATGAGGTCGTGGCTGGAATCTGAATGTAAGTAGTTAATGTGTGTTTCTTTGTATGCAGACAGAAACTGATTTATGATTTGTGCAGATTTATCACAGTTAATTGACAGTTAGTTGCCAGTTTGACCCCATTCAATCACAGACTGGTCATTTTATCACCGTCATGAAGCAGTAAAGCTACTTTAAAGATGGCAGCTGACTGCAAAAGGTCGCAGTCTTGGTCTCGAGCAACAAGATTGCAAGTTCATTGTACGTGGTCACAGTAATTTTGGTCATGCTGCAATCTCCAAACAGTTTTGTGACCGCAGCATAAGTCTCTTGAAATTTCTCCTATTAAATACAGACATAATAACGCATCATTACCACAAACTTGATGGGAAATTAAGCAGAGTGAACTCTGTAGGTTCACTCTGTAGATGTCATAAAGTACACTATGATCATGCAGAAACACAGATAGCACACGTGGTCAGTGTTTTTGGTAAAACAGTTTAAGGATGTTATTGAATTTTCAGCAAACTTCTGATCAGTGACCCTCTTTTCCCTTTCAAGTGCTGGGCAGAGCCAGATTGTGAGTGAACAAGAGCCCAGAGCACTCTTAAATTAAATCAGCAGAATTACTGAAAGTGATGACTCATGACAGTGACATCACTAAACCATCAGTTCCCCCTGAGCCAATCAGAGCTTGCCTGGACTCTGACTCATCAATTAGAAAAGCAGAGTGGGGTGACGTTTGAAGACAGATTGTTCAAGGGCAAATCAAGGATGATGGTAACTCCATTTTGAGAACATTGATTGTAAGCCTGTGGGGAATTTGTTGATGGATATTTGCCACAGTGCATAATGTATTTATCCAGCCATCAGACGATGCATCTACAGGCTCTAAGCATGTAGTGTTGAATTTCTTTTTTCCATACAAACAGAAGGATTGTATGTGTCCAAATGCAAGCTAAGTATGTGTGCGCAAATTAAAACCACCGGGTGTTAAACCTCACAGGTCAAAGGTCGGTGCAGTCAAGGGGCACGTTTATTGACATTTTCAAGCCATCAATCAGTCTGACAGTCGCTTGCTCACCAGTACAGACAGTGAGCAAAGATTGAAGGGGCAGAGTAACCGATACAGCTTCATGACCACTGATGCAATTACTTCCTCCAAGGGCACAGGGGGTAGAGGCAGCATTAGCTTATTATATTCTCCCAAGATACCCCTCTATTGTAATTGAACCTATGGCTACAACATGTTTATCTGGTATATACTAGCATTTGGTACACAAAGTCCTTTGCTTCCACTGAGGACTGCATCATAGAACATATATAAATAACATAGAATAAATACAGATGACAAGAAAAACAGGTTGTGAGTCTGTGTCTGTGTGCGCACACATGTATCCTCTCCCTTATAACCTTTGAAGAGCAGACGTCACAGATCACTGGTTTTCACTGCAGACGAGGAAGGAGGTCGCGTAAGAGGATGAAGGCAGCGATGTGGTGATTGAGGTGATAGGTAATTCTGCCTAATACACTAGACGAAAAAAACCCTGACTCTTAAGGCGGATGGGTTTCTTCACTGGATGACTGCTTCGGGAGCTATGAGGCAGGAGATATGTCCCTTATCAATCTCCTTTAAACAGCAGATATGGTTTTTCAATTGAAGACTTTTAGACAGAATGGGATTGTTCTAAGAATAGATTAGCCCAATTCCTGCTCTGCAATGGGAAAAAAATAATGTATGCAAGAATGAGCACAGTTTACCAGCGAGATTTGTTTTTGCTCTGTCTGCAGCTAAGTTGCTGAATCACTTGAGGAGACGTGAGAAAGCTTGGCATTTGGATTAGATGTGAGCATCAAAGTCTGCTTTGTCAACAACAGGACACGCCCAGATGTCATACTGACCGATTTGGAGGACTCCAGCGATCCGGAGGACAGAGTGTCCCGGCTGCTACGGCTCTTGGAGCTGAGGTGAGGAGATGACGACGGCGAGTCATCGATGTACGGCAGGATGTCGTGGTGCCTTCGCTGCTCCTCTGCTCGGTCTGCGTCGTAACCGTATGTGGGAGGGGTCCCGGTGAAGTGACCATCTGTGATGGGAGAAGTTAGTGTTGTGTTGTGTTAGTGTTGAATTTTCTTGAGATTTTTGTGATTTGTGATGTTTTTAATTTCTGTGCTGCAGTTCCTTGTAATGTACTTTAAGCTGGCTGATTACTGGATTACTAATAAACCGCAGATTAAATGATGTCTGACTGCTGTACTTAAGCATGTCACTGACAGTTGTGACTGCTGAAACAACAGTTAAATAAAATGTAGAGTGTACAGTTAACAGCCTCTTCCCTTTAAACTCAATTGAAGCCATCTTTTTAAGACATTTTTTTGCTCTTCTAATCACTAAATTCATACCACTACAAATAAGTGTTCTGCTTGGTACTTAAGTATCACGACAAAAGTCGCTAGATGTGCCTGGCAGGGTCACTAATTAATGCAATTCTGGAAAGTGAGGCAGACAAAACGAATTCCCCCCTCCTGCGTCTTTCTTCACATATATTCGCACAAAAACCTAAAGCTTGGAGAGAAAACACTCGAAAAGGCCAACTATAAACTGGGTCAAGGTGCAAATAATTTGAACACCGAGCGCAGCATCTCGAGGGAAATTTTAATAACCTCCCCTTGACCTGCTTCTACAGCGGGTGCTATCACTCTGCAGGAATAAATGCCTCTGCCACAAAGTGCTTTTGCCTGTGATCATGAGTGTTGGCCTTTGCAAAGAGGAGTGGGAGAGGCAGAATTAACAAGAAACAAAGGTCAGAACGTTGGATGCAAACAAACTGACCCATTTTATAAAGCCTCTAAGTGAGAAAATACATGCGCAGTTCAGGTTGTAGATTCCATTTATCAAAGTTCTTCCAGGATGAAGAGGTACAGTCAGCCCTTCGGGGAATGTGGTGTGCAACAGCTGAAGGGAAGACATCATGCATCTCCTGAGTGTCACAGAAGAGCTTTTTACTCATCTCCTCCCACTCCTACTGTACATTCAACAGAGCTGCACTTCTCACAGAGCTAGCTGTGCCTCCTCACACAGTGCTGACTCACACCAAAAACATGCTGCTCCACTGTGCAGTGTCACAAACATGCACACATATCCTTCAGTCATATCAGTTATATCGCTTTAAAACACGTTCAGCTAACATCTGATCGAGTATTTACTGTCTGATATCTCCGATGCACCTACTCTCTCTTTTCATAGCATTCTGTGAATCGTATACCAGCACACAGGGCAGTGAACAATGGCAGTGTGTCCATAGCCCGTATGACCTTCAGCCCACCCACCATTTGCTCCAAGTACTCGCTGCTGCTTGTGGGTTAGCACTGCCCACTGGGCCTGCTTTGTCCAGTGGCACTGAGCCAGGCAAAGACCAACATAAAGGTTTCATGTTTGTGTCTGGTGAAAATAGTTTCTTCGCCCCAAATGCCAAATCCTTCAGAAACCCAAACCTAGTAGAGTAATAAGCATTTTTCATTCACATACAGCTTTTAAATACACTGTGGCTGTTATTTTTGCAGCACTTGCATGTATCTTGTTGGAAATACTGTATTTCTTAACTTCCACTGACTCCAGCTAAAAATGCTGCGCTGTTCACAATTACGACAACTCGTTAGAGTCCTTTATCTTTTCAGACAGCTTTGCACAGTAAAAACCTTCATAAAAGCATGTTTTTAGAACTGATTCATTGTTTGTCTAAAAATACAGGGTGCGGATATGAAAACACCGAGTGGGAAATGAGTGAGTACCATCCTGCTGTGACTTCTTCTGTGTTTTTTCTAGCCCCACCTCTGTTGATTCATGTTAGGAGGCCTAACATCACAAGCTGACATTTACACAAAATCATTCTTCCAGCTGGTTCTTGCAGAACACTTGCAGAACTGTGAGAGTTTTCTGTTTTTGATACCTCATTTTGGGTTAATGCGTTTACTAGAAGCATGCAGAGTGTGTCTATTCATGTGAATGCCTTTAGCACCCACACACAGCCCTGAGGGCAGCTGAGCATCCAAACAAAACTTTCAGGCTACAAACCACTTCCTGGTTAGAAAAGGAGCACAGACACAGACCACGGTCATAAACAATTTAGATCAAATAAAGCTATATGGAAGCGTATGACTCACTGTAACTCTGACTCTGACTAAACAGAAGGCCAGCATACGTCTTTAAGGATTAAAAAAAAAAAATCAAGAATTGGTGCACAGGTTTAAATTTGTTTTGAGTTGTTTTTCTTTTAATCCACAAAAAGGTCAAAAGTATACATACAGTCTCAAATTACAAATGAAGAAAAACATGTGATAGAGCAGTTGCTGATGAACAGATTCAACCTTTTAAAATGAGAAGTGAAATCAGAGAATGCCGCTTCATGTTTTTTTGTAGCTCGTTCCATTTACATGCACCGATGAATTTAAATCGAGATTTTCCAAGTTCAGTGTGAGCATCAATCTTAAAATGTCCTGCGACCATTGTAAGTACAGCACTGTGCTTAAAGTCAGTCAAAGACAGGAGGTACAGAGGTGATATTTGCTGCAGAGCCTCTTAGATAAATACTTTAATTTGCTAGGAGGGCACGATCGCTCTTTTTTTTATATAAGATACAATAATGAGTAAGAAACTACTCAAGTTATTTAACATCTATACGTTTAAAAATATATATAGATGAAACATGTCATGAATCTCAATTCTTTTAATTTTCCTATGTATATATCATGTTCATTTGTATCCTTGTAAATGTGATGTTACTTTCTCACTGTGTCTTTCATTCGTGTCTCACCTTCAGCATGTGTCACCCACACGGAATTTAAAATTTGTATCCGCAGTTGAATTTTGTTCGACTTACCGCTAAATACAACATGAAGAGTTTTTTTAAAAAGTGCTGACAAAAACGAAATAGCTCTATTTTTTAAACAGATTTTTTTTTTTTACAAATACACCAAGACAATCCAGAAAATGTGCAATTGTCTTTTAAAAAAGGTGTAAGATTAATAATATAGTGAAAAAAAACTACTAACACATTTGATTTATTAGACAATTACTAGCCTACTCTCAGGCTCGCCTACTCTAATGTTCCTGGACCTTTGAACAATCTTAACACTTTATCATATTTAACGGCAATCTGCACATGTGTGTTTATGTGCATGAGCTGCAGTTTCCACTGGGGGAGGGACTGTGTTTTTACAAGTCTGTTAATGGGACACTATAGCCTGTGGTATTCAAACACCACTTCTCTTTGCCCACGTCTGACCTGATCTTAGCCAAGACGCTGCTTCTAACATTGCCTTGAGTCACTTTCTGTTTGGCTGCATCTCTCACACTGTGGGTTTTTTTTGTCTTGTGTTTTTGTGAACTGATAGCTAGTGTTTTGTTTTGTTGTGCAGCCCCCACAGCTACCCTCTTCATCCTAATGCTGCTCACAGATTAGCACCCTCGTCTTCTTGCTCTGAGCTCCTACACTTTCCCCTCCTCTCTTGTAATCATCCCCAACGGGACAGAAGTAACACTGAAAATACGACAGAGAGCACCGATGCTTAAAGAGCACAAACACACACACACACACACACAAACTGCCTTCTATATATTTTTTGCCAAAAAACAATCCATTGATTTCTACCTGGAGCTTTAGGCACAACAGAACAACCAAACTTCAGCTTTGAACCACAGAAATGGAACGCACACACATGCTCACATGAACACACATTCCTGCAAAATGTTTACATGGAAACAGTGTTTGGGAGGGGAACAGGTCTTTTTCCTGCTGCAGGTGGAAAACTACAATCGTACTGGGAATAACTGGTGCTAGGCTGCCATGGGAACACAGCGGCCTTTCCAAAACAACATCACAGGCAGGGGTATGAGGGTGTCATGTGATATATCTGTTGATGCGATGTGCTGTATAACAGAATACTGTATATCGGAGCTGTTCGCAGCTATTAAGTCGATATAGCTCCTGTGTGGTGTATATGATGGATTCTTTTTTGTTTTGTTTTTGGATCATGCATCCAGCTTTAATTCTGTGAAAATCCTAAATGGCATCAGGAAGCAAAGGTCATTATTATTTGTCACTAATTTTAAAAGATTCAATAATCCTTTGATTAAAAAATGCACCTGCAGTTTAACTTACTCAATACTTATTTAGACTAAAACTAGCTTTTCCTACTGCAGGAAGTAGTAGGTGTTAAGACAAAACCTGCTTTTCGCTGATATTTTTAGGCTGGAAAATGAAAAATACCTCCGAACAGCCTTGAAAAACTCTGGTCACTCATATCAGTTAAATTTGGAAAAACCGCAAAAACCCAAGAGCTACATCTCAGACTGTACAGGCCTTGGTTACCATGTTAAATGTTAAACTTCATGACAGCAACATTAGAAAAAGACTGAACAAGTATGGCTGGTTTGGAAAGGTTGCCGAGGCAAAGGCGTCTTCTCTCTGAAAAAAACAAAAACATGACAGCACTGCTTGGGTTTGCAAACATGCATATGAACAAACCACATGACTTTTGGAACAACTTCCTTTTGACAGACGACACCGAAGTGGAGATGTTTGGTCATAATGCAGCGCCGGACGTATGGTACACCACACACAACATATCAGCACAAACATCTCCCTCTGCCATGCACAGTGCTGGAGGGGTGTTGATTTGGGCTTTCCCTGCAGCCACAGAACCTGGGCACTTGCACTCATTGAGTCAAACTCCTCTGTATACCAAAGTATATTAGAGCCAAATGTGAGCCCATTTTCCAAAAAGCTAAAGCAAGTCCAAAAGGTATTGCTCCTCAAAGTGGTAAATACTAAGCCACTGAAAAATGGGGTGTACTTAGTTACATAGACAGCTAAAACCTTACACTTGACAGAGGGTGTGCTTAGTTTATGCTACACATCTCAGTGTTTCTTCTTTCTGCACTATCATTAACATCATCATTAGTCTCAGCTATATTGTACTGTATACAACATTTAGTCATACTGTCGGAGCATAAACACAAGCTAGCCATTTATTTGCCCCAGTCAGTCTCACACATACAAGGAATTAAAAGGCTTGGCTGAGTAATAAAGAGAGCTGTGGCTGACAGACAAAGGAAACATTTGTTGCCTAAAGCCCTGCAAAGGAGGGGCGAGAGTAAAGAAAACAAAGGGGGAAAAAACAAGACCACAGTTAAGGCAAAAATAGATCTAAAAATTACACAAAAAGAAAGGAGATTTTAAAAAAAGATGAAGACAGGGGGTAGAGACAATACAGCACTCTGAGAGCCATGAAATTAAAGAGAGAAAGGGAGGGACTCTCAAAGGAGGCATAAGATATCCTCGATAGTGAGCTGCCTTTCCATCCCCCATCCCGCTTTTCACTCAGGAAGGCAGTTATAAATCTGCACAGGCTGCTGTCGCCTTTATTGGACCTGGGGACGAGGTCTGTCATCCTATAACTACCATTATACCTCCACTTCTGGTTCAACACACACACACACAGACACCTTTAAGCTCCACCCGGCCCCACAGGATGCTAATGTTACGCTACAACACTCAGAGCCTTTTTTCTTTACCCAGCTATTTGATCAAAGCGGAGAATGCAATCAAAGGTCGAAGGGTGTGTCTCATGCCCCCACCCAAAGCTCCCCAATCCAAATGTGATTCATATACAGAGCGCTATTAGGGCAGGGTGCATTTGGGAGGACTAAGCTTATTGAATAGGCCAAATCTGGATACTGGAGATAAATAAGATGCATCCCAGTCTCTTGGATAATGCTGCAATTCTCATTACAGTCAAATATGTATACAGTGTATATGTAATATTGTAAAGAAGAATATTAAAAGGGAGGAAAAGAAACGTGGAGGGCAACCCTTCCCCTGAGTTCTTCCATCCCCTTAATATCCAATTTAGAGACAATTTAGCACAGAAGTGAGGGGGGGGGCTGGTAGACGAGTAAAAGTGGCAAGCTGTGGAAATTAAAGTGAAGCCTCGGTTACAGCAGAGCCGGAGGGGACAGACATGCCGTCAAATGAACTTGAACACAGCGTTTCTACCGTAATCCTCCCACAACTGCACAGCCGCTTGACGGAAGTTAATTTGATAAATGTCAGTATCTCGTCATTAGAGGAGAGACTTTAGTGTCATAAATTGCACACAGCTGGATTCTACTCCTGAATATGTCCAATTCAGACAAATAACCAGGATGTTCGGTTCCTTTTAGCTACTCGGGAGATGCGGGAGAGTGAGCACTTTGCTCACATCTAAAAGAACTGCTGAAAAAAGAGACGACTGTCTCGGCTGCCATGTAAAAACCAAAGTAGACACAATATTTGGCTGCAGAATTCATTCCCGTGGAGACAATGTGTCCCAGGAAACTCTTTTGATGATTCATTTATTTTTGTATTTCAGATTGCCAAGTATAAAGACACGACTTTCCCCTTTTATTCTTTTTTTTTCAATTCCTTATAAAGATGATTTCCCCAAATGAACCAGCAATCACGGCCGTCTGATGCATATCCGCTGGTGAATTTCTTGTTTCCTGCTTCCTGGCAGTATTAACATATTCTAGTCAAGAAATTATAACAAACCAGTTTGCTTGCTGGAGGTAATCTTTTTGACTCACCATTGATAATCTCTGTGGAAACCACCCAGCAGCAGCAGCAGCAGCCGGTTCCAGTTATAAAACTGGTGCTATTGCCAAGCCAGAGACACAGCTCCTTTAAAAAAAACTAACAGCACCGCCTGCAGTGATGTAATCATCCCTTTGTTTCAGAACAGAGGGATAAAAGACAAAATTGTGATGCAAAAAAATGTTTACAGAGGAAAAGTGGGGCCTGACATCACACCAGTGGATGAAGGGATACCAGAAGATGAGTAGAGGAACAAAGATATCTGTATATACAGTATGTCTGCATGAAGTGGGGCCTTGTGTGCTGAGCGGCTTCACAATGCTACAGTTTGTGCTATGTGGTTTGTGTATTTTCCTAAACTACGCATGGAAACAGATGCAAATGTTTTTCCAAATCCCTGCCACAGAGACGAAATGCCAGATTGCTATCATTCACCAGTTAGTCCGCTGCCTCCACGGAGGTACGGTTTCCCTGCTGTTTGCCTGTTTGTTTGTCTGTGGGATTACGCACGGTGAGCAAGCGGAATTTTATGAAACTTGGTCAAGAGACGAATCGTGATTTAGGAAAGAGGCCCCAAAATTTGGGAGTGGATTCTGTCACTTTTTACAAAATTAAAAAATGCAAAAAACCCTGCAGCAATCCTTCAAGCTGCATCACAGACAGCCTATGCAAAACAGCAACCTGAGGAATAAAACAGAAAGCATGAGGATTTCCCTTTTTTACTGAACGACTGCTGGCAAACTCCATGGAAAACGAGGCTATTTTGAGAAGCACCTTACCTTCCACAATGAAAACTTATTCAGTTACTGTTACGTACTCGTTAGTGTTCCTCAGGGACCACAGTCTGTCTGATACTGTAAAATTTTGATGATTCTTCAATGCAAAAAATATTCAGTTGCAAGATACTGACTTTTTGAAGTCCAAGCTGTTGTCCTTAGTCTCTTACCCAAAGTTTATTTTTTGGCTTTTTATGGTTATAATCTCAGTTGATGTTTTGAGTACTCGGTTTAGAAGCTTCTGGATCTTCTCGTTTCTTAGCCTTCGAGCCCAATTTTAGTTCTTTTGTTTTCCGGGTTTTGAGGCGACTGCTTATTTTGCTTCTTGGAGTTTCAGTTTATTCTCTGTTGGTGTAAAATGCCCCACATTATTTAATTCCTGTTTTATTTTGATAGTGTCTTATCTCATGTGCCTTCTATTGAGTTTAACTTCCCTTGTCTCCTTACCCCTGATTTGTTCCTGCTGTGTTTCCCACCAGTTTTCCTCTAGCTTCATTACTTAGTACATTTGTTATCTGAGCCTCACCTTGTCCTTTGTTATTCTGTCACTTTGCTGTTCTCCCTTGCTGCGTTTATCATAAAACCATATTTCCTAGTATTTTGTTTTCCTGGCCATGTTTTCTTGTGCGTATTTCTGAACGTTGTTTGTTAACACTGTTTTGCCTGCCACACGGTACATCGTGAAACCAACAGGTGGGCCTTTTTTTTTTTTTACTAACCATTCAAAAAAATTATAAGGCATTTTAAAATCTGTTGCTTTTTTCTTGAATCAATACCTGAAACCTGACCAATCCCTGAGGCAGCAAAGCAGCTCAAAACGTTTTGTGCTTCACAGTCGGTAGTTCCTGCTCCTGAAAAGCTGTCTGCTGTTACTGCAGCAAAGCAGCTCTGTCTCTGTCTCCCCAGAAGACATTACTCCTGAGGTCCACGACCATTTGTTTCTTGGGCAAACTGGGCCCCTGCTGGAGTAGCTAGTTCAGGACTAACCGGGAGTCCTTGAAAGCTACCTCCCTTACAGATAATGATTTATAATTAAAAAAAATATTTTCAAATTCATTCCCAGACTCATGGGCATGCACAATCTTTTTTTCTTGACGGCCTTAGAGAGTTCTTTGGCCCTTGGATTGATAACACCATACACTACAACAAGAATGAGAAAACCAGACCCAAGCAGTAACACAGTAGCACAACACCACAGTTTTAAGGTAGAATAAATGTAAGCCAGCACTTACACTATCTTTGTTACTGACTTGTGTTTACATGTAGATCATTTTGTAACACATGACTTTCCCAGTGCTCACTTTGAGACCGTTTTCTTCTTCTGATATCCTTAAACTGATCATCTCATGCACATAGTTCAGGCTGTGAGCACAGCAGCTCCACCCACCTGCTGTTCAAACCTTCTGTTTGCAGAATCTGACAGCAGTGTGCACATTTATCTGCTGACAGGAGTAAGGTTTGTGATTTTGTGGCATCGCAGATACATTGGTGTTATGGCGCAGCATGAACCAGGCACAGGCGCGATGTAAAAAGTGGAATCTCCAACAAAACAATGTCAGAAAGGGTTTTTTTTTTTTACTCTATTATGCCTTAAATTGTGTCTAAAGTGGCTCTAGAAAGTAAAAAAAGAAATATTTTACTGAATATTCTCCAACCATCCATTTTTTGCCACTTAGCCAATTCAGGTTGGCAGGGTGGTTGAGAGCGGTAACTACGGCACCACCACTGAAAGTTTACCATGAACAGAACAGTAACACACACACACCACAACACACAGTATAGTTTTAAAACAGACATCACACTGATGAAAATGTTTTATTATAGCTTTATTAAGCCAGTGTTTTTATTTTCTATGATTAATTTCTTTTAAATTGTATCACATTTGCCACATCCAGCTCATTTTTTCAATTTATTGCCTAAAAAAAAAGAACTGTGTAATTTGTTTATTTGTTTGTTTTTAAAGTACCCATCAGTATATTGACTAACTTCAGGATGCTTTGAATGAATGCTTTGTTTCACAAGCCTCGTGCTTGGATGGATGCTGCATCACTGCCCCAAACAGGGAGACAAGCAATACAATAGAAAATTATGTGATAAGAAGACAGGAAGATGAAAAGAGACAGACAAGTTGACAAGTAGGCGGGTTGAAGATATATAGTGTACGGAAAGAAATGACCTAAACACAAAAATAAACAGAATCACAACAAAAGAGATCACATACACAAATAAAACCGCACCACCAATCATGCAGAGTCAGTCGCAGAGTCTGTCATGTCTCGTTAGTTTTGTCATCTTCCCCTCGGTGCTGTGGGTTTTTACATCTCCTCTGTACCCGCCAGCTTTCTAATTCTCTTTCTCCTTCCTGCCTCCACTTCCTTTCATCACACAGTACTTCAGAGCAGAGCGCGCTCCTGTCTCGGTGGACACGCGCTCAGAACACACCGCTCTTACCCTTAATTCTGCCAGACAAACCTTTGATTCCATAAGCGCCTGTCGCGCCCTTCTCGTCAACCGCTAAAGTCATTAGGAAAGAGACTCATTACTCCGACCCCCGAAGCGTTATGGGGGAAATAAGTGTTCAAATTGCTGCAAAAATCACACAGAGACTCTGATGAATAATACAGCATGTTAAATTACTTTCTCCACTCTGGAATATGGACGGTGCTCATTAGAAAGTGGTTTCTACTGGCAAAGACGGTCTGGCTTTAGGTTGTTAAGGGAAAGGGAACACTAAGGAAATTTTAAGGTAGAGCTAATTTATTTGTATTTCCATGTGTTATTATAACAAGTCCATATTCTTAATCTTTAGTTGAGGCTTTACGCTACATACCATCTTTCCTCACAATCTCTTGATTTGTGCGTTTGTCTGCTTCCTTTCATTTCCTTTCCAAGTTGGCCTTTGCAGGAGCCAGCCTGCGATCTCGCCACAGCGTTAAATCTTGAGGGCAGACCTTAGCTCTCTGACAATCTCTTTAATGCATCATGAGCACCGTGGTGATTGCGTGTGTTTCCATGTGGGCGGAGAGCAGCCTCATTAATTTGTCTACAGCAAAGCTGGCACTCTCCACTGATATCCAAAAATCACTCTGCGGCCCGCCATAAGTAATGTGCGTGTTTAAAATGCTCTAAAGTCTCTTAGGGGTGTTAAGCTTGGGGTGCTTGCATCATTAAACCAAGATGTGAAGATTTCATCAAATAAGTAATAGTTTCACGAAAATATTCAATATAAAATCTCAATAAAAGCTGCTTTCACACACAGCAGCTGCAGAGGAAGCGAAAACGATGCCATACAGAGGTTGAAAATGAACCAGAAAGTGCCTTGCATAAGAAAAACTGATCTCAGCCTGACTGTTACTGAAAGTGCACCAATACTGTTACATCTGAGGTAACTTACAGGTCTGGCGGATGAGCAAATGCAGCCTGTCAGCTGATTTCTTTCACTTTAGCTTGAACTAATAGAACCATGAGTAAACACACTAGCAGCTCACTGAGGGTACACTTATGCACATGCTGCACATGTGTTCAGCTAAATGCTAATTTTAGCGCATTACACACATCCATGTAACATTTCACAAGGATATCAAGCTGTTAGCAGTGTGTTAACATTGTGCTTTTTATGTAAGCCACTGCAGATCAGTGTCAGAGCATGCTGTTTGCTAATTAGCGCTGAGTATAAAGTACTGAGGGTAACAGTGACATCATTAATTTTGTTGATCAACTCATCCAAAGAGCCACGTAACCAGTGTAGCAATTACAAGTACAACATATCTATATGTATACTGGGAACACAGGTGTTTCTGTGTATCTGTTGCTGGAAGCTGAAGGCAAAGGTTAAAGGTTACCGCAGTAGGAGAATGGGGACAAAGGTCGCCTGTTTTTCTTTTCTTTTTCTTTTTTTTTTTTTTACTGCGTGTTTCTGTGCGTATGCCTCGAGGGAAAAAAGCTGAAAACCAATTACCAAAAAATATTACTTTTCCAATCAATAAAACCACCAGCTAGAAAGCTCACAATGGACTTTATCAGCTATTGGACCTCACTCATTTCATGAAATAATGAAAGCACTGAATGTGGTGTTGCAGACAGTCTTTAAAGAGAAATATGCTCCTATAATGCTGAGCAGATCTGTTGTCCAGGTGTGACATTTTTGCAACAGGAGTATATAAAAAAGCTAAAATAAATAAATAAATAAATAAAAAAAGGTCAGCTACTCCTCTGTAATTGACATTTTTTAAGTTGCTGTCCATACACAACATTTTCTAAAGCTCATCACTCTATTGATTTCACCCTGAAGCCTCAAGCTTTATGTCAGTGTAAGAAATCCCCCCCGTTAACGTTGCTTTGTTTAAGCCCAGACTGAAGGGAATCTGAGGAAAGATTTGTTGTACTTCGTCCACTGTAAACAAATTTTAATGCCTAAAATACGTACCACATGATTTCTCCACTCTGACTTTCACTAGATTTTTGAAATAACACACTATGCTGACAGTTAGCAGAAAATGAATGAACAATAATCTATCAACGACAGGGCACAAATGAAGATAGATAACACGTCTGACAAGCAGATGCTTAGCAGACATCTCATTATTTTTCAGAGTAACAGCATAACAGTGCAATGGCTGATCAGACTAACAGATTAATACTATAACACTAAAAATGGTATGTTAGTATCCTACAAGCAGTCTGAATTGATTGTGATTTTTATAATGGGATTATGGTGTGCACTGTTTAATGAGAATCTCAGTGTAGAAGCAGAGCAGATACCACAAAAGCTTCAGCCAGCTGTAGCAGATGACACTTGCTGATTTTCTGCATGTAAAGCGATGTAAACACATAAATTATTTGTTGGTTCAATTATGCAGGGAAAGCTATATATAGGACAGAAAAGCGCCAAAAAACACCACTCAATTGAAGTTGAGTAAGTTTCAGTTTATATTAACAGCATCCAAGCTGTTATCCTCTTATGTGATCCTGAAATCCATGTACCTGTTTTGGTGGTGCCGTTGAGAAATCAGCTTTGTCCCATAGCCTAAAATGTTTCCAATAGCTAACATTAAATTCTTATATTAACATAATGTAACAGCAGTCTACTCAGCAACCATCCTAACACTTCATTCTGTGTCTTAACATTTTAAATAAATGACCCGCAGTCATGTCGGCGTTTTAAAATGTCTTTTCAATAAAGAAGTTTATGTTTAAGTACATGGGATGATTATTTTGTTTTGGTGTTGAAGTGGATATTGAGAATAGTGTAATTCCACCAGTATTGTGACATCCCAACCTCAGAGATATTCCATGATCAGGGTAAGTGTTATTATTGCAAAGGGAAAGTGTTTAGGAACCAAAGCAACTCAACCATGAGTGCTCTAACCAAATGCTGAGGCACATACTGTAAAAAGGTCACCAGTGCTCTGGACTGAGCTCCACACCTCCTTGCCATTAACATCAGCACCAAAAACCTGTGCCAGGAGCTTCATGGCATGGGTTTCCATGGCTGAGCAGCTTCTATAGGTGTAATGTATAGGTTCATCAGTACTTTTTTCCATGTGAAATATCTGGGAATGCCACTTTTACAAATTAGGAGTGTGGCTAAAATGTTTGTCCAGCCATTCTACTTCACTTTGCACACATTTCACAGAGCAAGTCCACATTCAGTGAATGCTGTATGTTTACATCTCTTTGTCATGTCATTCACATCATTACAATTCCCAGAGTCCTGTAACAGAGGTGGTGTTATCCTCCTGCTGCTGCTGTGATTGTCTCTAAGAAACCAAATCAGCTCCTCACATCAGGCGTGCGTGCCAGACAACTGCACTTCTGCAACTCAGCAGTTAGCGCCATATAGCCAATGCAACGCCCTTAGAGCCAGTCATTTTAATAATTAAACATGACATCTGACCATTATACATATTGTGAACAACAAAATCTCTAGCCCAATATATTTCCTGTCTAATCACACAGTTTGATGGGTTGGTGATTACCCCCCCATCACACTGTAGTAAGGGGAAAATCATTAATTAATAATATATGTTTATTATCTCCAACCTAAGACCAACCCACAAGGGCTAACACTCAGTTTACTTCAACCCTGGTCCCTGTCCCTCAGCTTCTGACTCAAACAATAGGGCCTGCAGCGGAGCTTATCATCGGCAAACAGCAGAACGAACACAAAAGGCTCCAGTCTTCCTAATCTCTGGTCAAACACAAGCCGCAGCAACATCACCGCTTGGGGCAATAAATGCTGCTTTATGCCAGAGCTGTTCTGGGGGACATGCGTTAGAACTTTCTAAACAGACCACAGAGATTTGCCAAAGCCTGTCTCCAGGGGAACTGTTGCCTGGGTTACCACAGCTAACAGGAAGGGAATTTCATTTGTGATTATGTAATCTGTCAGGATGCACAAGAGGCTTTTATTCATACTACTTACAAAATATTATAGCTAAATATTTTTTTTCTAATCCTATTATAACAGACAGTGGCTCAGGGACATTTTTTTTCTTACTCACACATGGATCTAACACACCCCAATCTATCAAATAAGTCTTATTTCCACAAAGAGGAGGAAAAAGACGGCAACGCGCCACATGGTTAGCTGTCATTTTACATCCATTAACAGTGTTTCTCACCTAACCTAGTTGCAACTAAATTTCCGTGGCCTGTATCAGTTCTGCTCTAATCTTCTCCTCCACCCCCTTTACTATCCTTCCCCCTCTTTACATTGGCACTGCGCCCGTCTGACTGTCTGCCAGATTCAAGCGTCCCAGCATTAATTACCTGAATCCAGCACTCACACATTCCCATGATCACTCTAAAACACACACACACACACACACACACACACACACACACACACACACACACACACACACACACACACACACAATGCCCTTTCAAACACACACCCATTTGATAGTGGAGCATAAACACACTTTCTAAAACCCACAGTAGACTCAGTCTAAGACTTTTTTTTTTCGTGTGAACATACGAGTGCTCATTTTCACAAAATGAGGACAGTGAATAATAAGGGAGATAAAAGAAAGTCTATACAGAAAGTCATTTCAATTATCTGTGTTGCTCCGGCTGTCTGGCGGCTGCTATCTCTTGAAAGTTAGGGGCTTAGCTCACCACTGTGTCCTAAGGGACTCAGTGATGAGTAACCAGTTTGCTATTTGATTCCCCTCCATACATCTCGGGGCTAGAGCTCATCAATAACCTAAAGGACTACAGAATCTTCCCTATCAGGACAAAGCGATGATTGTCTTCTAAAGCTTAAAAACACTTCAATGATAGCTAACAGCATTAAACATGTCTCTTCAGATCTAATAAAGGATGTTTTGTTAAATTTCCCCAGATACATTTGATGCTAACACCAACAACAGCAAGCCTGCCCTGCCAACTGTATTGCATTTTATTGTATATTCATGGCTGCACTGTGATATGATGAACAGGCAGGCTGAACCAAAGCAAACCTCCTGACTTTAACGCATAAATTCTACCATACATTTACCCCAAATGCTCAGCCTTGACCCTTTACTGCTGACAACAAGACGAAGAGTAGCACAGGAAAATCTGGACAGGCCTGTGTAAGTCTTCGTGTGCTTCTATTCCTGCTTTCCAGAGGTGAAATTAACCCCTGTGTGGCCCTGGGACCATTTATGGTCCCAGGGCCACACAGGGGTTAAGGACAGTGCCTTCCACTATTCTCCCACAGGAACATAACTTTAATATACTGACAGTATTCATAAACTCATCCATAAGCATGAGCAAATATAGGAAATATCCTCAAAATAGGGAAGCCAGGGCACATGTATGCATTAAATATTGCTTTGTGCAATATTTAATATTTTAAAACATAAAGGCCAAGCACGTGCATTCAGCATGAATGTCTTGATGCTCAATCATCCAGGTAAGTAAATCCCAAAGGGTTGATTCTGTTCATCTGGATGTACCGAGTGGGAGAAACGTTTCGTCACTCATCCAAGTGACTTCTTCAGTCCTGAAGACCAATCAATTATTTTGCTGTTAGTATGTTCTGCTTACTAAAAGTGGTTAGCGTTACATAGCGAACAAGTCCAACACAAACTGTCTCCACAGAAATGATCACAAGCATTAGGCTTGTCACAAACTGGGAACACAACTCCACCGAAAAATTCAAAGGAGGAAAAAACAGCGAGAAGAGATGAGAAGAGCCTCTGAAAAGCATCATCTACTTTGTGAGACAGCGAGCGAGGCAGTAAGAATTAGAGTCTTTATTCTCTGGCGCCTCGAGGGAGGAATGATATATTAAATTTGGGTTAAAAGAATGCGATAGGAAAGGAAAAACTCAGATGGGCATGGAGTGCATGCAAGACACGGATCTGAGGCGTTGAAGGCTTTTCTGTGTTTCAATGCTAGATGGAAATTAGAAGCTTTTACAAAGCCAGATCAAGGCTACAAGCCGTCAGTGAAACATGACTACAAGAGCAGCTGAGTGTCACTCAAAACTGTATAAGTCTGTATCTTCACCTGACCTACTGATTCTTCACCAGCTTCACTCTCTTCGCTCACTCATCTACCTTTTCAGCCACATCCCTTTATTTCTCAGCCCTCTTCCCCTCATGTCTAAAACTTTCTACTAATCTTTTCATTGCTCTCCTCCCCTTTCATCTCGCCCTTCTCTCTCTGGGGTAATGACTGATATTGAGGTGCCAGTTACACGGCCTGCTGGGGTAACATTAGCCTGCTTATGTAACACAACACTACAAGCAGGGGAGAGCAAGGCACTGCAGATTGTAGTGCCTCATATGTATGCACGGGTGTACACCCACGGGTGTCATTTAACTTCAGTACATTATGAGACAGCAAAGAAGCATATAAGCACTTTTGAAGCATCAGGTCCAACAGGCAGCTGAGCGAATGTTGGTTTTGCTGGACTTTTGACTCAAATAAGCAGGGACCTTGTTAAAAATCTGCATTAACACATGACAGGGAAGCATAGACTACATATGAAGCATGTTTTCTGAAGCATCAACATGAGCATTTCACATTTCATGTTGATTTTACAGAGTCAGAAATGACGATATTTGAATGTTTGAATGAGAAGGTGGATTGCTAAGTCATCAGCTAGGCAGTAAGTGTAATTAGCTTGCTATCTAGCTTGCTAAATGAATACATTACACAGAAAGTGTGAAGTTTGGTGCAAACACAAACACACTACAGTTTCAGTCTGAGAGTTGGAGCACAGACTTCTTGGACTTACAGTTAGTACAGTTAATGACACAGCAGGCAGTATTATTAATAATAACACACCCTAAAAAAGAAACTACAGTACATTGTCACATATTCTCTGAGGTGAATAACGCATAGGTTCCAATTCCTTCTTTTGTACCACGCTGCTTATTGGTGACTGTTTCTTTTCCATCCCAGAGGCCAGGGTTTGGTGAAAGGTCGTTCACACCACAGCAATGGACACATCTTATTGAAGCTGCAGTTTCGTAAATGGTAATTTGACGTATGTCAAATGACTATTTCCAGTGACAGAGCTGCAGAGTATGTTAAGTCAGTTTGGCTGCCTAAGATATCACGAGTTACCTTTTCTTGCTAAAAGTGCTGCTTCTTTGTGCTTAGGGTTAATAGAGGCAAGCCAATAAGTCCGCATTTACACCATGAGACAGACCACAATCCACAGAAAAACTGCAGCAGGTTTCCTAAATGTTTGGATCCTAACTGTCAGGTGTACCCAGTAGAAATGCTCTATTTTTGGGGGGCCTTTTTCATCTTTATTTGACAGACACAGTTAAGACAGAACAGGAAAGCGGGGGCAGAGAGAGAAGGGGGAAGACATGAAGCAAAGGGCCAAGGGCCAGTCTCAGCCGTATGGCATGTAGTTGCCTGCTCAACGCACTGAGCTAAGCCAGCACCCAGAAATGCTCCAGTTTTGAAGATCAGTGGTAGTCACACTAAACAGATTTGATACAGACTTTGTGTTTACTTTGTGCTTTACTTTTGAAACAATTCTAACTTTAGCTTTAGGGCCTAAAGCATGGAGACATAAGATGATGACATAATAAAAGCACAGCAGGTTCTTGTACTCATTCAGACAAAGAAAATTTCCCCATGGAGTGTCGGTGTCCTCAAATTCTGTGGAAACGACCTCTTCTTGTGTGTGTGTGTGTGTGTGTGTGTGTGTGTGTGTGTGTGTGAGACTGGGAGGGCAAAGCAGGTGGGGGGTGGGGCTGCTGTGGGTTGAAATGGTGCACATCAGCACTGTAATGTTTCTCAACCACCAGACAGATGTGCAAAGATCTGCTGTCGACATGCCTATTACACACCAAGGGCATGGCAAGGGAGCCACACACACACACATGCCTGGGCAAACATGACCTCATATAGAGCAGAATACACCGCAAGGACACATGAATGCCATCTATCAACACTGAAGCATATTTTCACGCAACTGTAGTATGTACACATCAGCCCAGATGTGCGTGTTTTCTACCACAACATTAAACTCTATATGACCAAAAAAGGAAAGCAGTCAGCGATGGAAAAAGAGACAGCGAGTGTGTCGCTACAGTAGACGAACAAAGGAGTCATTTTTGTCACCATTGCTTGGAGGTGTAACGATGAATCAAGCCTGTCTCGCCATTTTGGGAGCGTATGTGAGATAAGCGCAGCTACAGGCCCTCGAAATGTGCAGCACAGCAAACTGTAAACAGCTTCCTAAAACAAAAGCCCCAAAATGTCCTGTTGCCCTTGAATTTAAACATTTCCTGTCTGAAAACCCTTGATTTAGCTTTAGCACCATTTAGCTTACAAAAAGTTGTGCGACAGAAGAAAAACAGTTAAGTATACATAGCAAAGGGTATATTTAGTGCTGATGTGTAAAGCAGAAATACACTTGAGTAAATTTACCAGTCATACACACCCAGTAACACGCACGTGCACACACTTACAAACACAGAGAGGCTTATTTCTGGGTGAATGAGGCTGAGATCTCGTTCAAACCAGCTCTGAAGGTGGTCTGGCAAATCTGGTCGCACTCCAACGCTCCAACAGCCCTACATGAAATTATAGCTTGCTATCCTGGGTCTCCTATTTTCACGATACAGATTTCATTTCAATGACTTTTGTCTTTTAAACAACTTTTCATCATTACCATGAGATATGTTTTTCTTTCAATCTCACTCTTTCACTATAAATTTTTACTTTTTGGCCTTTTTAATAACAGCAAGTAATTAATTCCCGACTGAAACTCCTGTAAAAATATCAATGTGACACTACGTTTGATCAAATCCTCTAGTGGTGCTTCTAGGTTGCAGTAATTCAGTCAGAAGCTATTTTTTAACAAGTAATAAACAAGGAAAACAAAAGCAGAATGCACTACTGACTAGCAGGCATCAAACAGAGAAAGATTAAGGTAATGTACTTAAAGGAGAAACCTGCAAAGCCAAAGATAACTGCAGCTATCAAAAAGTTCTGGTTGTAACTCCTTTAGAAAATAAGGGAAAAGGGAGGTAAAGCTAGCATGTCACAAATCTACCACAACTACATGAGTTCTTGTCAGATCAGTGTGTGGTGGGGCAATCTTCAAAGAAAAGGTGAATAGTTCCCAGTGGAAATCGGATAGTATAGGCCCAGTCACAGTGACCTCATGAGCTTTGGTTGATAATGCACTGAAAATCAGTGATGTCTACCACTTTCTCATGCTGTCAATCCCAATACTGACATCATTTCTCTAGTCCAATTATCTTCACGACCACTTTCGTTAAGCCAATCGGCCTCCACTCCGCATGGTTTAAATCTGTGTTCGCTGTCATTCTCCCTTTCAGACTCTCGTGCCACCCACCTCCTCCCCATCTCCACCTCAGACACCTCAGCCATGGGGTTCCATTCTACCATGATGGGTCATCAGAGTATAATCGCCAAATACATTAATTTCTCTATCTCAATAATCATGTTCATTTCTCCATGTGATCTCTCATTATTAATTCTGTCCAACTATCTGTTGTTTGGATAATCTATGATGCTGTGCAGCCTTGCATATGATTCTGGTTCAAAATTTATTAACAGATGGGAAATACTCCCTGAACTCTTCTTGTAAATTCTGAATCACTGAATACTTTGGTTAAAGAAGAGATTCCTTGAAGCTCCAGTCACATATGCCTGCAAAGCAATGGGCGGCCCCCTTGCAACCCCTGCTTGCCAGGGAAAAATGTGGTGAGAGGCTGTTTAAGGCTGCTGCATAGGTACGGTCACGCAGGGTCGCCTGTAGCTTGCATGGAAGATGGTGACTTTGGCAACTGCTAGTTGAGTGTCAGTGAAACTGTGAAAAGTGCAACACACGCTAGCATCATATTTAATTTACTGGTCAGTGTTTTATAAGACAATGTCTTCTATGCAAACCGCAGGTGACTGAGGCAATCTGCTATCAAAGCAATCAAAAGGAGGTTTTTGTACTGCAACACCCTCTTTCCAACCAATTTCACCTGGCAACAGCCAGAAACTTTTAGCAATTACTCACTATCCTTTCTAGGAAGACCCATCCTTAGTGACCATACAACGTTTTCTGATTCCTATAAATCAGTTATTTTATTCCAGATGACCTTTTATTCAGGTTACTGCAACTCAAAGTGCTTGACAAGCTATTGACAATACTCCTTATGATCCAAACACACAGACTCACATTTAAACTGCATGACACGTAGGCACGATAACCACACATGGATACAGGCTGATGCACAAGGTTAACAAACAAAATCCACAAACACTCTGGGGAACAGTGCAGAGTGGGGGAGAGAAGAGGACACAACACCATTGGAGTATTTTTGGCCTCTTTTCTCATGAGGCTGGAGCTATAAAAACAAATCTCTTGTCTGATTTGTAACAGTTGCAGTTTGTTTAATGTGTAATTAAAATAATATAATCAGATATCACTTTACAGCAACAGAGGAAGAGTAGATTTATTGTTATTACACGACACTCTGTCTTTGGTTGCACTCTCACTCAGCTTTGTCCTTCGGGTTCAAAACTGCTCTCATGGTTCACCTGCAGATGGTAAAAACAAGTAAAACAAGTCTCATGTTTGTCACATTTTTCATTTGACAAATGATCCATTGGATCTGCACAAACTTGTATAAAGATACTAATGCACTCCACCTGCAAACCAGCTATATTATTCTGTAGTGCATGGAAGAAATATAAAAAATTTTGTCTGTTTGCTCAGCTCAGCAAGTCCAAGCCAAAAATTGTATGCATCCCCCCCCCCAAAAAAGTTGGAAATTGGCTCAAAATAGAGCTGTGACCTCAAGAACAAAAATCAAATTAAAACTCGAGTCTCCCAGAGGTTCTCCTCTGCAGAGCTACAAATGCAACAATTCCCATAAGGGCATCTGCGCGCTTCACTAATCTGCCCAGCAAAGCGTCAGAATGGTGGAAAGAAAGAGGAGAAGAAGTTAGATGACAGAAGCGGGTGCAATCTTGTCTTCAAATATATGTGAAGCCATCTGTGAGTGTCACATTTAACATGTGCATGCTTTTTATGTTTGTTTATAGGATTTATCCTCTGACTTACTAACCGCAGTTAGCTTTGTTCATTTTAATGAGTGTTCATGCTGCTTAAACAAACATTGTCAGCACATGTACGCACACACACACACACACACACACATACACACACACACACACGAGGCTCACTGCAGCCAGGCAGTCAGGCAGCAGAGAGTCCCCAGACAATATAGTGCTGACTGCAAGTCCTTTTGCTTTGTTTGTTAAGGAGAATTCAAACACATGTTTAGTTTTCATGAAAACCTGTTTAAATTAGTACACTACTATATATTTTCATATAGTTTTTTTTATATTGTAGGAGTTTAATATGCAGTAAATGCCACACTTACTTATACAAAGTAAGTCTGAAGTCAGAGCATGTTGATCCTTTTTCTGAGCAAGAATCCTGATATTCCTTCGTTGTCCAAATGTGTTTAACTTTTTTTTTGGCAGCAATAAACATGACAGTTTACTTATTTTAATTTAAGAAATGTTTTATTTTAATTAAGTTTAAACCTTTTTTATTTAATGTAAAATTATATTTTGTTTTAATTTACTTTCAAATTCTTCAGTTGCTGAAGGGGCTGCATAGTTTTCATAAATTGCATAGTTCAGAATAGCTATAATTGTACCAGATGGTTGCATTCAGTTAAGTTGGAGTGTGAGACTTTAATATTAGATAAAATGAATATTGATAAAGTTTACCTTTATGTAGAGAATCTGAATATCGCAAAATATTTTTAAAAAATTGCAATAATATCGTATCGTGCGTTAAGTATTGTGATAATATCGTACCGAGGGATGTATGGTGATTCCCACCTCTACCAGAGAAGGTGCCACACCATAGTCCCACACTGTAGATTTAATATTATCTGTTAATATTAATTTTATCCACATCACAGAGCTCCATAACTGGGTATACAATGTTTTTACAGCCAGAAAGATAAATCCTCACCAGACAGATAGAATGAGTCATAAGATTTGCAGTGTCTGAGTTAATAGTACTCCTACACACAGAAAATCCAACAAACAAGAACCACAACTGCAGCCACAAAAACAGATTTAATCTCTTAACTTTCTGGGTGTTGAAATGTTTAAGAGAGAGTAATTGTTTTCATGTTTCGTGAAGCTCTTGACAACTTTCTGTCTTTGTTGCTACAAGATCAAGTCATGTCTATGAGTCTTTCTAGTTCAGGATGATTTGTTTGATGTGCACATCAACCAAGAAAAGCTCCAAAAATCAACAATTTATTTCATAAAAATGAAGCTAACACAAAAGCATTCCTAGCAGCACAACAGGAGCTGAAGATATGCTAAAAAAAAAAGACAACATTTAGATCCTTAGACTGCATTTCTGTTTACAGCAGAACTCAAATATCTCAAATTCTACGCTAGTAAGGCACTACACTCCTATACATTAAAATGACTTGAACTGAAACACAAATATCATCTGTTACAATTAGTGTCTTTAAAGACTAGAACGATAATACGGAAACTATTACCGTTGTTACCTCCCTGCAAATGAATGCAAAGTCAAACAACACAAAGTGACCACTTTTGCTCTGTTGTGTGAATGTGAATGATTTGCAAACCTGTTTCTAATTATGCATAATAGACCAGTCAAACACCAGGCGACTGAAATCCTTGTCGAAATGATCCAATGAAGAACAACAAAAGCTTAAACATAGACTGAGCACAGACAGGAGGATTAGACAAAGAGAGACACACAAAGACTGCTGACAGCACCGTCACAAACTCTCTATATCAAACCGACTGAGGTGGCAAATAGGGCCACACATAAATACAGACAGACATAAAACACAAATTACCTCTGTGAAACCCCCCCAAAAAGAACTTAGTGATGATGTTTGTGTTAAGTTTTGTTTAAATGAAAGCAATGATTACATCTAAAACTAAACCATATACGCTGCCTATTGTGTTCCAATATGGGCCAAAATTCTAACCTTCTTATAGCACTAAAGGAGGCTTATCCGCTGACACTAAGCAGAGATGTCACTAAGCTACTGTTAGGATATCAGTGGGCTACAGAGGCCAGGACCCCTCACACTCACACCTCCTGTCCCACCCTCCTACTCAGACATTGTGCAGGATTTGGGTCAGGCACAAATTCTCACACAAAGGCGTGCGTGTGTGCGTGCGTGCGTGCGTGCGTGTGTGTGTGTGTGTGTCATTACACTTGTCAGAGAGGCTCTGCAAAGGCTCTGCACATGTAGGGAAGCAAGAGAGAGCATGGAAACAATTAACCTAAATTAGTTACAGAACTGCAAGGACAAGTAGTATTTATACTTGTGGTTTTTCTGAGTAACACTTCAATCTCAAAGAGGTAGTTTCCACTACAGCAGTACACAGCAGGACAGAAAAATAAATAAATTAAAAGCATAACAAATCATCATGAAGGATTTCTTCAGATCAGCCGTGTAGACAGCCATCAATTTTATTTTGTTTAACTGAAAAGTTCCAAAACAGTGTATGAGAGTAGCAAAGTAACATTTATCTGTTTAACCCACCATATTTGTATTTTCTTTATCCCTCCAAGCTGGTTAAACCAGTTGCTGTATTATGTTTTACAATGAATGTGGTCTCTGCTAGGAATAATGACAAAATATGCAAATGCATTCAAATGTAAAAACAAAAAAAACACCCCTTTTTGTTTTTCACCTTTAAAGTAAAAGTTTCCTCTTTTCAAAATGGCTGCACCGCTGAGGCACAACTTTTATTTTGAAGGCAAAAGTCCTCTGTTTCCATTTCACGTCACACTTTTTCCTATTTTAGTACCACCCTGTGAGGTGCAGTCAATGTGAGGTAGAGGCCTTTTTTTTAAATACAACATTTCTTCCAGCAACTAGCAACGTCCAGGAACCAGCCAGGACATTTTGGTGTATTATGCTCTAAAGCAGAACTCAAAGCTTCAAAACTGCTATCCACAAAATAAGGAGCCCATCTTTTATATACAGTCTATGGCTTAGGCACACAATTATGAGGCAGCTACCTAGTTTCTTATATTTTTATATCTAGGTTATAATTAAATGTATTTATTAACAGTATTGGCTGGCTTTGTCCAAAAAGTAATATTACATTTTGTAAATCTCCTTTAAAACTTTATTAATGTTATAGAAAAAAACTGATGTGACACTAGCTAAACTACTTTGTATACCATTATATGCTGTTTATATGGATAGGTGTGGGATAAGTGTCCTAAAGTAAGCACATAAATTAACATGAAACAGAGTCTCAGAACTATATTTAAGCACAATCTTCAAGCAAATTAAGTAAATGGAGGTTTTTGTGTCGATTAGGAAAACATTCACTCTTCAAAATCATGGCAGCAAATCTGAAATATAAACACACAAGTAAACAGACAGTCTCACGCGAGTTAACACACTGTTGTAAGAGCACTCAGCTTAACATTTGAATGATCTCACATAATCACCGGCTGCACTGGGCAGAGTAAGTAGCCTTTTAGCACAACGTCATGAGCCTTTGGCAACCCCGAGTCAACTTGAAGAAAGGTTGAAGAAAGGATTGAAGAGAGAGAGAGACCATTATTCACTGATGAGTGGGACAAAGGGCAGCGGGGCCTCACCACACTCCAGTGACAACAAGTAATAGTAAACCAAAAGATGGGAAAAGACCTTCGAGTGACCCAGTTTAACCATTAGCACTGTCTAAGAAGTGGAGTTGGGATATCACAGGTCCAGTAATATTCCAAGTGCACACCAAAAGAATCAACAAGTTTGTGAGGCTGTGTGTGTGCACGAGTGAGAGCGTGAGAAAGAGAAAGTGGAGAGAAAGATGCGTTTGTGTGTCAGGAGAGATCACAGCGAGGGGTGTGGGAAAGCAGCATGTGCTGCAGTTTATCTTGATATGTGTCCTTCTTTGACACTTTGCTGTCTCCTTTCCCCATTTCTTTGTTTCTGTTATACCTTGGCTATAGTTTGAAAATGAACTACAACTACTGTTTAGTGTTTTAATTGATTTTGTCTACAAAAATGAAGTAAAAAAATAGAAAACACAGAGTTAAGCTCAAATCACGATGAACCAAGCTGAGAGAAATCCCGACTGCTTTTTCTTCTGTGAACTAAATTAAAAGCCACATTGTAGCATAATAACCTTACTGCTTTATGTTTTTGGCCTCTAGGGCCAAAAAACATCAGTCCTTTTGGCCAAATTCAGTCTGGTTGGTTTTCTGCCTGCTCAGCAACATATTTATCTGAGCACCCGGAGAGCTACCTGAGAGCTTTGTAACCCATGAGAAAAAGCTGCTGGGAGAAATAATAAGCAGGTATGGCAAGTTGAGAGCGCCTTCTTGGGGAGATTCAGTCTCTAATTGAAGCCATCAATAACTCGGACACACAGGTCCCACTGTGATAATAGGGAGCTGACAACCTGTCTCGGGCCACAAATTCTATTTTACCACACATACACCCACGCGTACAGACACACACTATTGTGGAGCTCTGCAAAATTTACAGCTTTCTCCATTTTTGTTGCTGTAACACATCCACTGTCATTAGCGGAGGCTCAGTTTAAATCCGCTACAATGCTAACGTAATTTAGCACTGTTGTTAGAAAGTAAACCAACTACAGTGATTTATCATTGTAAAAGGCGTTACACACCGAGCGCGTTACCAAAAAGGCACACAAAATTAAACATTTTCCTGATCCAAATGTTATTGTATATTAACACAGAGCAAGTCAAAAAACTGAAATCGAATGATTCTTTTTGATACACCCTGTATTTTACAATTCCTCAGCTAGCAAGGAGTGCAGAAAGATGAAGACATCCATCTGATCTGACCTGATTTATCTTATTAAATAGTGGAGAATAGTGGAGGAAGATGTTTTTATAATCTGGTAGGGTAGCATTCACAACAGACATTTAATACAGTATCTTTATTAGATTTTTTTTTTCTAGGAATTTTATTGTGTTTCTTCCTAATAAATCTGACAAATGTATTAGCCAGACAGTGGATCTCTCAACCCTGAAAATGTATAGTTTTAACAGAAAATCCAATACAACAGAGTTTTTTAAACAGATGAGTCAGGCTTTCGCTATTAACAAATAGAAAAAGTCCCACCAATACACTGCAGCAGATGTTACTGAGATCTAAATTAGTACCTGCATTACCCAGATTGTTTCTTTAGCAGCCATATGGGACCGAGGTTTGTTTTATTTGACTCAACAAAAGGTACATGTCTTAAATATGCTATAACAAGCTTTGCCTCCTGAGCAAAATTAATTGTGCTTATGCTGTGTACTAGTCTGAAACGGCTTCACAGCACTTGCTCATGTCATAATCACTCTGCTGGTTGTAGTTCTTTTCCTCGCAGACCTTTTCTTCCTTACTTGTCTGATGAATTTATTTAAAAACCCTTTTTCACCTTCTTTTTCCTCTTTGCAGAGTTGATGTTCCCCACCTTGGCTTGACATTACAGCACCAGATTAAAAATAGAATAATTCTCATTCAAGCAAACAACGAGGACATGACTAAACACACTCACACTTTAATATGCGACGTCCCACCCATGCTGTCCCTTAAAATGTTCCGCCTGAGGTCCATGAATCAGTCTCACATAGGCAAGACGAGTGACATCAGTGTCAAAAAATAGCAGCGCTGCCTGCTGCTGCTTCCATCCAGACCCAAGTACAAATACACCCACATAGCATAAATCCATAATAATGTAACAGTAAATATTAGCCAGACAGTAGTTGTTAGATTTCTCCACAACACAGAAGGTATTTCCAGAATCATTAAATGGGTAGTATACGGTGGGTAGTATACCAGACGTACCCAGTACAGGAAGAGGGATGGTTTGGTCATAATTTCCTGTATGGTATAAAATTTAAATATCAGCATGTCCTTGAACAGACAAATGCACGCTGCGGCTATTCTAAGTGGTTCTTCTCACTCATGGCTCTAATCATTATTTTTTAAAAATCGTATTACAATACAGGAAATCTACTTCTGTCTGTCCATCTGTGGGTTTCTTTGTCCACAAATAACACCTACACGATCAGGGCCTAAGCAACCAAACTTGGCCCCTGAAGGATCTGATCTTTATCAGATACATTGACATCATCATGTTGCCTGGCAACCACCTAACAACATGCTAAAAATGGCACATTTTTATACACCTTTAAACACATTGTCTCTTTTTATTTTGCAACAATAATATTGAATTTGTATCCACGAAAGCTGAGAACCAACTAGTGAAAATGACATTCTCCACTCACAGTTAAAATCTTCCAGCCTCCAGCTCTGCCTCCTACATTTTCATCAGTGCCACTGTCTCCAAACCATACATCATTACAGGTCTTACTACCATCTTGTGTAAACCTTCCCTTTCACTCTTGCTGCTACCCTCCTTCTATTGCAAATTGCCCCCGAAACTCGTCTCCACCCACTCCACCCTACCCACATTCTCTTCATCACCTCTCTTGTGCACCGTTTGTCGCTTTTGATGGTTGACCCAGGTATTTAAACTCATCCACGCTCACCATCTCTGCTCCTTGCATCTTTATTCTGATTTGTATATTAGTTTAATTTGCCGACACCCCAAACAGGACAAACAACACAGTGCATGGGCATTTAAAACTAATGTAAAACTAATGGACCATATATACCATCCTGGCTGTGGTTAAACTGCCTCTTTGTTAGACTTTCACTCCTAGCAGGGCTCAAGCAGCTCATCCACACATAGTAAGAACCAAGAGGCAAAGATAACGTTCTACTTAAGGCTAACAGACGTTTAGATATAGCATCATTTTTATATGCATTAAGTAAAATTGTCTGTTTTCAATGAAAGTAAACAGAAAATGTACTCTGTATCAAATGGCAGACACATACTGTAAGCAACTAGCTGGTGAAAACTGAGCATTAAACAGTTAGTGTCAGATATTTCTGAAAAGAGCTGGTAGAGACTAAAACCAAAGCCATAAATGCCATGAACGATAGGGTGCTTACAAACAAGGTGACCAATCAAATAAGTTATCTGCCAACACATTGATAGGTTCCTTCAGAATCACATCAAAAAGTAAGATAATTAGTCCCCTTGTTCAGAGCTGAGACCCCTTTTTCCTGCATACATGCTTCCGAGTTCTTAGTAGCTACATGTTTCACATAGCATTGAAAAAAGAGATCTAGATAATTAACATTCCAAATGACAATCTATACTTGACATTTCTACCTAAATCTCACCTCGGTTTCCCTTAAAGTGAACTCAAAAATCAATCTGAGCAGTGAAACATCCATTTATGTTTTGCAGAGGGACACAGGGGATATTTGCCTCACTGGCAGATAGCTTCTTTTTCTCAAGAGAACAGGCCTTGTGACTAAAATGGCAACAGAAAGCCTACAGTCAATACCAGTTTATCCACCAGAACAGAATAACCTCCTAAAACCTGGATATACACACTTTCAAATTTAGCCTCAGATGTTCTATAATACATAAGTTGGTACTGCTGCACAGACCTCGTTAACTTTTTTAGAGGGGAACCAAACCATAAAAAAATACAAGTCTAAAAAATATAAATATATTAGATAAATTATCATCTGTGAACTCTGCATTCTCAAACAATGATCTCAAAATGACGGCTGAGGGTTATCACTAAATGATTAAAGTATGTGGGCACCATAACCATATGAGTTAACAGCTCATATCAAGGCTGCTAAGAGATTCATAATGAGAGCACCAGAGACAAACACAAAAAGATGTGGTAATAAAGCTTTGCAAATTCATTACAAACTTCATGTTTAAACCCTTTCCCTTGGCTGGAAAGCAAAAGCAAGCTATTTTCTGATCTCTAACACAGCAAATCAAAAATTAATCGCTTCACTGCTAGCTAATTCACTTACATAAGAGCCTAAGCTGAGAAAGGAATTTCAGAAACACAGCAACAGAGGAAATACAGAGTAGAAAACAGTTTGCTATAAGCCTGTGGATTTCAGCTAAAAAGGTCCAGCACACTTACAGAACATGAAACATAGCTATAATTAGTTTTAAAATGTACTTTGCGTCAGGAGTGGCTTTTTTAAAATATGTATCACTGTAAATTTCTCAGACACCTTGTTAAAAATTTTCCTACAAATCATCTTGAAGTCATAGTCTTTAGCACACAAAAGCAGTTTTGTGGAGATTTAGCAACCATGGTCAACACTCCAAGCAACACAGATGGGATGTAATTCTCTTTCAGTGTTTTTGGAAACTCGCCACTTAAGTTTTATTCGTGACTCGTGACAGACTGTTTTGCACTTCCTCTTTATATGAACAGCTTTTTTCCTTCCCTGTGTGGATCTTAATCCAGTCTTCACAAATAACTGGCAGTCAATGTGATACAGATTCTGTCCTATGACCAGGGCAACTGCCATCGACTGGAGAATGTAGATGCAAGCCTCTGAAGTGCTCCTTCGGTCTCTTCTAAAACATGCTCGCAGTGCATGTTCTACACTTGTTTGTTTGAGACCAACAGCAATTTAAGGGGGCAGTTTGAGACCACAGTGTGTCTGTAATTTACAACATGTAACCAAGGAAACAATGGAGCTGTGAGAGGCATCTGTAAGTGGCAATTACACAATTATCAATCACAAGGCTCCTGTGTTCACCGAGTGAGCGAGACAGGAAGAGATATTTATGGATTCAGCTGTGTATCCAACATAGAGGGTAATGCAACTCTTGGATGGTCACACTGTGGGTAAAACACACACTTAAACAGACAAAGATACACACACACACACACACACACACACACACACACACACACAGATAGAGGTTTGGATCCAAAAACGTGCTTGAGCACTCACCCAAACACACACACACGCTTTCATAACATTAACACATCTGTTTCCCTGACTGGAGCAACGGAGGCCTTGAAGCCAGATGCCACAATGTGTCTGCCAGAGGTGAATCTCTTTCTGTCTGTTCTGTTTTTCACTATAATCATTGCTAACTTGGCAGGCTAAATCAATTCATTAAAGCTCGTTTTTACTGTGTAAAACACTGGAAGTTTCCACAGTGGAGAGAGAACTCATACAATGACAAAAGTGCTGTTGTCAACACATGCCACTTTGGATGTTGCGTAACTGCGTGATTACATTATGTGCTCTGCCGTTATGCTTCATTATATAAACCAAAATGCAGCTACTCTATATGCAAAATACTGCATGTAAGAAGAGGAGCTAACAGGAGTTACAGAGTAACAACGGCAACTTCACAAAACACAAATGCAAATTCCATAAATCCAAAGTTGTGTGCACGTTTGCTTCAGTAAAGTGGCTGCACCTGTATGTCCAGTGCACTCCAGCCGGCTATCTCACTGAAAATGTGAGGTGGTGTAGCTACTGAATGCATCTGTGATGAGCTTGCCAGAGTATCAATGTGCTTTTCTTTGTTTTACACCAAATTAGTTCATATTATTAGATTATGACCGCTAAGAGTGATAAGCATCAGTATCAAAGAACAGTAAGAGCGCTCTGTTACCTATCAGATAATTGGCTTTAATGATAATGGTACTTTTCTGCATTTATGATTCTAATAATTTGACAAGATCCCCAACACCACTGGCTGAAATGTAAATCCAAAACATAACACAGCCTCCACCGTGTTCTACCTGCTCCGTGCATAACAATGACAGTTTGAACAAAAAAAAAATGACTCCATTAGATCTGTTGCCACTGATATTCAGTCCAGCTCTTGTGTAATGTGGCATACCTCAGCCTCTTTTACCCATTTCCCTTCCTGAAGGAAGGCTTCTTTACCACCACACTTCTATTTAGACCATTTCTGATGAGGCTTTGGCAAACAGTAAATGGATCAACCAGTCAGAGGCATCTCTTAAGGCCTGTGTCAAGACTTTCCTGAATATTTTCCTTTTTCTTAAAGCACCACTTTCAAATACTGTTCATCTGCTGTACATAGCTTTTAGGCCTTTCACTTCATTTTTTTTATGCCACGCTTGTTGAAATTATTTTGATTTTATTAAGGACACACTGCACACCGTGTAATGTGACAATGTATTAAAAAAGCAGCCAATGTCCAAATAAAAGGGTGAAGGACCTTCACAAAGCAAGAAAGTTCTTGCTCCTTGGAATAAAACTACCTAAGGAATTAAGGGTAGCTCAAGACTGTATAAAGTACTGCAGATGTAATATCTTTAAGAGACAACTTCAGGAAAGAGAAGCATTGTCAAAATTAAGGATAATTTCAGCCAACACCAGGAAATACACCTAACCACCACCATATCACCTTTCTCAGATGAGGCCATTCATCTTTCAGCCAACTGCTAAAAGATGCACAAAGGTATTCTGATGGGACACTGACTCATTTAAGTAATCACTAGAGTTAAAAATATCTCAAGGCACGATACATTAGTAATAGAATTATTCTACCTTCCTCTGGTCTGAAGAGCAGACTTTGGGCACCACAGACAGATCATTTCTGTTTTTAATGCAAAGTCACTCTCAAGGCAAAAGCACAAACATTTACACAGTAAATACAGAAACATATTTGCGCTCGCGCATCAACATCAGGGAGTGGCATCGCTCTCTGGATAAATGCACAATACACATGAATAAGAAGTCTTCAGAGAACCAGAAGCATTGGTTCCCCTGAGTGACAGATATATAGTGATATTTACAGATAGTGATATTTACATAAAGTGTGCTTGCATCAGGACAGGCGCCTGGTAAACGCAGTCTTCCTTAAGACACACTCATGACAAAGCCTAAAGAAAGTGGCAGTGTGTGCCTTTAGTAAATAGTGATATAGGTGTGAGGGTTTCTGCTGGGTGTTTATCTTTGCATGTGTTTTTTTGGGGTTTTTTTGAGTTCCTTGGTTCAACTGTGTTCTTTCGCCTTTTCCATCCACTACTACTACCAGTAACACTACTCAAATACTGGACCCAGTGCACATGTGGCATTCTTCTCTCAAACTTAATTTAAAATCTCAAAAATTATGACCACAATAATAATGGTCACGGAGTTAAAAAAAAAACTAAACAAAAACCAAACCAAAAACATTACAATTCAAAAAGAAATCACGTGAAAGCACATGCACATAGCACTGCTCTTAACTGCATGCTAATTTGTTACTCAGTGCAGTTATAACTATATTTATATACTTTACAATCAGCTGTAGTGCTAAATGTCCAGTTCTGTAACTACAACAGAATTAGCAAGATTTTATCATTTTGTGTTATTAGGGTTTAATAAATCGTTTCCATAACAAATTTTGGAGGAAAGAAATTTTCAAACAAACACAAAAACATTATAATACTTGGTATTTTTAGCTTTACTGGTGTTCAGTCAAAGCTTGTAAAACTTCTGTGTGTCGCATGTTGTTTTTAACATGTTCTGAACTGCAGTTGAAAATACAGAATAAAAAATGGTGAACATGAAAATTCTAACTGTGAAGGAGACTCTGACCCAAACTTGGTGTCACAAAACTATTTTACAAAATAAAACGTACATCATATTTATGTAATCTACAAGTCATCACTTCTAATGCTGTCAGAAACTCTCAGAGAGCAGACGATAAGTAAGTATGATGATTGTGCATTTAAAAAGAAGGTCAATGCTTTTTAAAATCAGCTACTTCATTTTCAATCCCTGGGATGGGCTAGCTTCCACTCCTCTTGTCTTATGATAGCTTGGAAAGACTTCATCCTCCCTGCAACCTTAAACAGGATAAGTGGTTAAGAAAATTGACAAATGGATGGCTAATTCATTTTTCTAGTTAAAAGGACAAATATTCTCTGGTTTCACCTTCTCAGTGTGATGACTCACTTCCTTTATCTTTCACTTTAAACACTTACTTAAAATCTTCGGCTTGTGGCGTGCCGGTTTGCAAACCGAACACATCACTGCAGCGTGTTAAGACAATTTTTTTTCACAATTCTATAAAAGTATGTTTGTTTTATTTCTGTGAATTAGAATAGGCGGACATACTAGGTTGAGTACTGGGTGGGTGAGTGGGTGGAGATGAGTAATATGACACCCTGTGTTACAATAGTCAGTTTCTAGTTTTTCAGCAAAGGGGCCCCAACCATCAATAATGGATGAAAAGAGAGTGGTGCATGCATGCAAGCAAACACACCCTTTTGTCAAAAGTCAAGAGTGGGATTATTGGATATGCAGCTATAAATGTGAACAACACAGATCTGTATAGTGCACAGAGATGGTTAGAAAGGTTTACTTTAAGAAGCGTCTACAACCAACTCACATAAACACTGTACAAATTCAGCAAGCCACAGTATGTCAGTGCTACAGATGCTGCTGAGAAAAGACTTCTTGAGTAGTCACTACGAGCCAGTCACAGCCACTTTACTCTGAGTATTCGTGGGTCTATAAAGTGGGCCAGATGAGAAAGAGCTGCGATGAAAATGACACAGTGTGGTATGTAAAACTGGAGCACTCGGAGAGAGAAAAGGAAACAAAGAGAAAGAAAGAAAGACCCAAGACATGATAAAGAATGGCAGGGGGGAAAAAAGCTAAACACACAACAGGGTTTAGCTTTGACCATGTGGACTCCATGTGGACATAACAGAGGAAGCTCAGAATCCCACAACAAAGCAGCGCATGCAGAATAGCTTCATAATCCATTCCTCCTGCATCCAAATTCAGTTTCTGTAAACCATCAGTAAGATCAATGTCAGATAAGCTATTTGGCAAGTTTGCTCTGCTTAACCTGACATTTTAGAGAGGTCTTTTTAATTTCCTGGTTTTGTTTTTTAGATGTACTTATGTTTGATTCAAATTGGCTCCTTGACTTTTATAGTAAGTGGGACAAGGTATCAGCCCAGTGCAAACATCACACGCCTTCACTGTGACTTTGTTTTCTTGCCATCAGGATTATTTGCACAAGGTTTCTGTTGAAGACTTAAAGATATCACGCATTACGACTGAAGTGCTGTGAGGGAAATTACCCAGACTTGTCGTAGAGCTATGTACAGGTAAAACAGAAAAAGCTGGACAGTTGGACTTCTTATATCCACATATACGAAGTCTTGGATTGGATTGTGTTGCCTGTCAGAAAAAAATAAGACTAACATTGGATTGGAGCAGAAATGTAGAAAAGAAAAAATGCTGATGCAGATAAAAGGTTTTTAAAATTTGAACAATTAATAAGAGATTTTTGAAGACACACTTCACATTCTAACCTGCTCAGGATAACACTCAGATTTCTCTTACTTGCTGTTATGGGACACTTTTGAAAACATCATGTTTGCACTTCGAGGTAACAAATTAAAATTGTAAAAACAGCATTTGCCACTATCCGTAGTTATGTGTTCTGTATTCTTGCAGACAAGTGCCGTCTCCCCACAGCTGAAAATCAGCTGTCATGGCCAAATTGGGCTTAAAAATCAGCATTTGTACTGTCTAGTGCGCTCCAGGCTGAACAGCACTGAATGAGAGAGGCAGCCGGAGAGAGCAAAATGGTCAGGGGGATGGATAAAGGGATATTGAGTGACATAAAAGAGATTTCACAGAAGGAAAGATGTTACCGAAGGGCATTCAGGGAAGAGATGGATGAAGGGGAGGGGGATCGCAACATGAAATCTGATCTTCCCCAGGAGCCTACAGTTATCCAGTCCCTCTGCAACTAGCAGCTCAACGAATAACAGACAATAAAGGGAGCTAGAGTGAGAGACAGCATAATGGGATTTCAAACATCTCTTCACATCTGCCGAAAGGTTGCTTTTTGACATTTAACACATGTCTGTTAAACTGGGCAGATCCTCATCCTCTCAAAACTGACAAAGTCACATTGCAGTCAGTTTCACATATATTTTGCTCTTTGTGCCTAATAAAGTGTCTCTGAAGATGTGGACATTATCCTAAGTTTTAATTTTTCTTTGTCCTAAAATGACACTGAAATGCATAAAAACTGGAGAAATACAGTAATGCACAAGAGTATCAGGTATGAACAGCTTTATTCCTGACACAGCCTGAACTCTTTTAGGCAAACCTAATTGCTTTAACGAGTCTTCAGGAATAATTCTCAGTGCATCCTGAAGGACATTCAAAGCTCTGCATTAGAAGTGCATTTGGGGTCATTACACTACTGAAAAATGAAGCCACTGTCAATCAGATGCTTTCCAGATGGTATTCCATGACGGATGAAAATCGGACAGTACACTTCTGCATTTATAATTCTATATTCTTGACAAGATCCCCAACACCGCTGGCTGAAATGAAACTCAAATCATGACAGAGCCTCCACAAGGTTTACAGATGGTTTGACCAAAAAATTTCAAATTTGGATTCATCACTCCATAAGACCTGGTGCCACTGATTTTCAGTCCAGTTTTTATTTAATCTGGGACACCTCAGCTTTTCCTCCCCGTTTCCTGTTACTTGGATCAATGGCTTCTTGATAGCCACACTTCCACTGAGACCATTTCTGATGAGGCTTTGGTGAACAGTAGACAAATCAACTGAAAGACCAGAGGCATCTCTCGGGTTTATCCATTTTTGTCCATTTTTTGAGGACATGCTACACATTTGCCAAGATATACCAAGTTTTCAGCTGATTCTTTTTAGGAAATCACCTTGTTGGGGAAAATGCTATTTTATGTCTGTGAAACTGTGTGGCTTTGGTATTTTTTTATTACACTCCTCTAAGGAAATAAGAACAAATTTAGTTTTTATAACAAAATGCATAAAGATACAAAATAAAATTGGTTCTTTGGTTGCCTGCTATGTTTTAAACACAATGCTGGTTCATGCCTTGAGTTAATTGTATTTTTTATGCTGGAATGACTCACAGGTCCTTGTTAAGTGGCTTAGTAAACAAAAAACTGGCCAGATTCATGGACTAGACTGAAAATGAGAGAAAAAGCAACCAAAGTCCAAAAGGAACCTTTGAAAGAACTGCAGTCAAATCCTTTGCCACTGCCTATACCCAGATACCTTTTTTAAATAGATCTCTAAAACACAACTTGTCTTCATAAATACTTTCCCTTTCACTCTGACAGTTAAAAAAAAAAGGATGGACTGAAAAATGTGGTTAAGTCATTTCTGCTCGTTCGCTCTGGTCTGTAAACATCTGGGTCAGGAGTCCAACTCGAATCAGTTTGATAAGGTGGTATTTTTAGTTTTAATCTCTCCACCTCCTACTTTCACAGAACGTTGGCACCACAAAATAGAGCCTCGCTGATATAATCATCTGATATGCTGCTTAATACACACCAGCATGACATCCTTGTTACAGGACATGATGCTGGTAAAAATGTGTTTGCTTTATTTACAAAGGTTTGTCATAGTTTCTGGAGTTTCCGGTTTTTTTTAGTTTTTTCTTAGTAACTACATTTTGTTATAATCCTGCTGTGTGCTGACATTCAATGAAGCATTTGTATAAGTAATACTAGCCAGAATATCCACACAGGAATATTTTAATCATTAAATCTAAAAAATAAAAAATAAAATGCATACACACACCTACACCTTGCCTGGCCAGTACTTTACAACAACTATTGACTAAACAAACTCGTCTTGCTACTTAGGTTAAACACAGTCTTATAGAGCCTAAGAGAAGGGGGGAAAAAACAAAACAGACACACAAGTACATGCATACACACAAAGAAACAGAGCGAGCCAGCTGACAGGTTCAAAGTATGCAGAAAGCCCGCAGTGTAACAGGACAAGCAGAGGGAATGGCTGGCTGTAATGAGCTCTTTGTTTTCTTTTATGTGTCATTCCAACCGAGGGCTGGGGGTTGGGTTTGGATCAATTGTTCCAATTTGGAATCATTTCAGACTGACAAAAACACCTGGACTGACTTGTATGTTCAAGCATTTCTATCAGAGGACAATGTGGAACTCTTGAGAAAGTAGGATACTGGATTTTATTCAGCACAGTTTACCAGTAGACTGCCTATAGCCTACTGGTATAGTCCATAGTCCCTGCTCATAGTCTACTTCTTTATGTCATTGAAGATAACCAATATTGCTCAAACACTGTACACGAACTGCTATTGTGAAAGAAGAAACAGCGCTCTATGAGTGAGCTTTGTACAGAGCACAGAGCAGTCAGCCTTATCTACTAAAAGCCATCCTGGTGAGCTCATTCTGTCAATTTTAGCAGTATGCATCTGCCTCAGCTGTAAGATGGTATATAGATGGAAATTGGCTTCAAATAGAAAGAAATTAGAAGCAGCACTTTATATGGTGCTCAGATGAAGTGAATGAGGCAGGCAAGGAAAAGGCAAATGGGAAAAGGCCGGGGGTGATGAGATAAAGAGGATGAATAAAGTGCAAGAGAAGACCTTTAGGGAAACAGGCGCATGATGTCATTTGTTGCTCATTTTCTTTTTTCAGGTTATTCTTACATGTTGTGAATGTCAATGAGGCTCGAAGCCTGTTTTGTCAGATTTCATACTGAATTGAGATTAAATGCAGCTGAAAACAAACCGAGCAACACGTCTGCTGTGAGATAATGATGTCTTCCTCCATGCGTGTTTGATAGAAGCACAGTCTGAGGGAAAACATGGGAATGTGGAGGGGAAGACGGCTCTTAATCATCTGCAGCCACAGAAAGCTTGGAATGCCTGAAGAGTTTCCTCTCTCCATTTCACCCTTTAAGATTCACAATTTCAAAATTTTCATGAATTTTTAGACTTTTCTGCACCTTCTCTCCCATATGGAAAAGATATATATTAATCTTATAAAGTTTGTATCTGTCTCGTGTGGAACTTGTATGAAAAGCATACAAGAGTGAAAACAGACATAAGATCCCTTGAAAAATTATATAAATGAAACTTGTATGTTTTGGATACTTCCTAAAACAATATATGAAAGTAATAAGAAAGTGGCCACTTTCATGAGTAAATCATATAAGCCTTATATGATTCACTATATGAAGCAAGCCAAATCTGATGCAAGTCTTTTATAAGTTTTCTCTATTTCTTTTCCATATGGGCTGTTTCTTTTGCTGAATCCGAGGTAACATCAAGAACCAACCACATGTAATAGTTCACTCTGAAAACAACATGTCCTTCACTTTTTTCTTTTTGCAATATTAGACAAAAGACAGCATGATATTGAGGGCATTCAGGGAGCCGAGGACAGGGGATATTACAACCTATTTAGAGCTTAACCCTCTTTAGTTCTGATGGAGGACTGTGGTTAACACTATGAATGTAACTAAAGCCATTTTCTGAAGAACTATAAGCCTTTAAGGGTATAGCTGCAGGAGGTGGTAGGAGTGCATCTTACACTGGTACACTGGAAAAAAAAAAACTCCACATACACACAGTGCATGTATGGAAACATAGCTGGAGGAAAAGTCAGATGCAGGTGCACGGGAAGAGTTTTTTTCTGCTTTGTAACAAGAACGCCTGCTGCTAACAGCTGGCACTGATTGTGTTGTTTTACAGAGATTTCGTCAGGTAAACCCCTATTGAACAATTACACACAGAGGCCTCACTGTGAGGGGTGTCCTGACTTTGATGTCTCTCTGCTTTTCCCCTTGCTTGGTGGAAAACCAGGAAGAATAAAGACAGAGAAGTGAAGTGCCACTAAAGGGTTCCAAGCAAAGGAAACCAGAAGCAGATGTTTTAATGAAGCATTGCTGGAAAGAACAAAACAAAGACAGTATAAGAAATGGCAAAGAAGGGAAAATGGTCATATAAATGTATTAAATCTGTAACCACTGTAGTTCAGGGGTAACCGATCTAAAAATCTTGGGCTAAAGCCCACCAATAACACACGATTCACTGTGGGACGTTTCTGTATGACTTTTAAACGTGAATACATGTCAATCCTAAGTGTAGCATATAGGACATGATGCATTGGTGCTGTAATGCTTTAATATGAGCTGTGTTAAGTGAGGAAAAGTAAAAATGTTAGGCAATTTTTAATACCCTGACTGAAGAGTGGCGATTAAGGCTTACAGATTTCAATCACTAGAGAGGTTTCTGTTGCTCTTTAAGCAACACTGTTTGGCTTCCAGTTATTACATGTGCGTGAAAATGCATCACAGCACTATAGGCTTATCTGCCTCACATTGTTAATAAAGCAGCTCTCACTGAGATCAAAATGTGGCTTTATATTGGTCACAGTGTCAAACTATCTCCTGGAAGTAGACACGGAATATGAGGCCTCACTCACACAGGTCTAAAGTCCTGCCAGCGACCATCTGGCAGCCACCGGCTAAAAGAGAAAAATGTGTATGCTCTGACCGGTTATGAGTGGTTGTTGGAGGAAGTCAGCAGCCAATCGTGTGAAATTGGTTACAAAGAGGTTTACATTGCCGAATTATTTTCACCTGACAAGAGACAGCAAGCTAGACCCCTCTGCTTAGTTCACATAAGCTTTCTCTCAGGAAATCATATGTATTAATACTATGTCACTGTAAATTTGTGTTTACGTTTCCATGTCTTACAAACATGATGGTCACTGTTTCACTTCACATGTTTTTAGTTATTTAGTAATTTTCTTATTCTCTAAACTGAGATATTTAATTATATAGCGAGCTCTGTGACTAGTAACACAACCTTGACATAAATAGGTGGCATGCTCCTTTATGTCTAGACAAAAGTAAATGAGTGTAAACAAATCAGTACGGAGCCTTGTGGTCTCAACCACCTTAACCTGGCCCCTTAGAGACCTGGCTGTGATTAATAACCCATGCAGCTAACCGAAGATATGCAAAACACCAGAAAACACACAACAGCATGCACTTATACTGCAAGTACAAAGCTCTGTGGTAAGTGGTGAGCTGTGCACGCTAACTAGTACAGTTTCCATGCAGTGTGGCCAATCAAAATTATAACCTGAGTGACTGGGACAGCACGGGCTGTGTTAGGGGAAGCCAAGATGGCCACTGTTCAAAAGTAAGGGGAGTTTTTAAAAAAAAATAAAGGGGGGGGGGGGGATCAAGTCACCAAAGTTTATGACAGGGATTTTCCAAGTGCCGTCAGCGGCCGAGAAAAGATTGCGGCTGGATGCTTGACATAGGAAATACACAAGCAAATACAAAAAGAAGAATTAAGTGAAGCAGGGAAAAGTAATTACCCTGTGGAGGGATATGAGTGTGTGCTGTTTATGTGTGTTTGACTTTGCATGTCTGTCTGCAGTTTTCAGTTATGATCATCCAATCTGCTTCCCTTCACCCTAAGGTTGGTTTGAATGTCCAAAACTGTCCCCAAGCCTGCAAAACATGGACAGCGGACACACACACACACACGAGTGCACACGGACACACACAACCTCAAACAACAATACACACAGGAGGCTCCAGGCTCACAAACCAAGCCAGGCAGTTTGACTTTCTTTGGGGAGATGCTGGACTTGCTCCACCCTGCTGTCCAGTGCCAACCAAGCAATTCTAGGCCAGCCTCTGTGCCAGACTGGACTCTTACATCAGAAACACAGCAATGCAACATCATCACTGAACACTACAAGGAAACTCTACCTCTATCCGCATTATATATTTGAATGCATATGAATCAATTAGCGGTGATCTGTGGCATGCATGCGGTGGTTTGGGGACATATTTTGGTAAGAATTTGTGGTGTAAAGTTATTTTGTATACAGAATATTGTTTGGATCTGGTGGGGTTTTTATGTAATCTCTTAAAAGCTGTAATTTATATTGGTTAAGATGTTACTGGAAGCTTTTATTTCTGTAAGCACCTCATAACAAAAAAAGGGATAAATTTTTATGTCCACTGTGGCACAAATAAAATATAAAAATACATCATTTGTAATATGAAAGTTGTTTCAACAATCTACATACCTACATATCTTTGCGCATCAGTAAATACTTATTATTTGGCTTTTGGGGTTTTTTTCTAGCAAAGAAGATTTCTTCTTCCAAAACTGATCTCGCCAAGGGAACAAAGGGTGCAGCCAGGCCTTTCATTGGCCTGGTGCAGCCAGGCCAATGAAAGGCTGAGTTGAGCACCCAGCTGGCAAGAAAGGCAGATTGGCTTCCCCTCCTTCAGCCTCCAACCTCTTCTCCTTATCCTCTCATACTTCTTTCCACTACTCCTTCAACCACTCAAGGCCTGACTGTAAGCCTGCAGCCTGCTTTCACTCAACTACACATGCTAAATGCATCTTTTTTATAGTCACTGCCATCCCCGTGTGAAAAAGGGGGTCATTGTGCTACACAAGGACACTATAAAACATTCCTTTCCATTTTCTCTCCCCCTTCTGTACATATGTGAAATACATGCTGAATCATATGATGCAAAACATACAGCCCCTCTCAGATCCTCTCTGGCTTCCCTCTCACAATGCTCACTCCACTGATCACTAGTTTGTTACAGTATTTAAAGATGCTGAGCAATATTTGCGACAGCCAAACAGGCAACACACTTAACTCTGATTTCACGGGGAGGATCTTGTGTGTATGCATTTCACATTATGGTGTTTCAGGTGACAAATATATTAGAATTATATCCAGAAATGCACGCAGACAGACACTGATGACATAATCAGATTTTTTGCCCTCAGGAATGGTTTTTCTATATGACTGTTTTTTTGTCTTCTCCTACACATGTTTTAATACGTATTTGCAATGACAAAAGTTTTGCTATTACATTGGTGCTCAAACTTGCTAATACTCAGTTATTCAAGTGCATTTGATTAGCAGCATCTTGTTGTCATTTACCCTCTTAATTCCTCTGGATTCCAAAGGGTGCGTTTAGTTTTTCACAGGACTGCACAGAGTCAAAGGAAAACTTTTTTCACATGACTGTATATCTACCACAGGTTTCTTAATACGACTGGTTGCCTGTGTAAAATTTAGCACCATCCTAATGCAGATTTTAAAAAAGGTATTAACCTATTCATTTCTATAATAGAGAGTTTAAGAAATGCAATTACTTTAAAATGGTTAGTTTGTGATAATCCCTGCACATAAAGCATGCAGTACTTATAAATAGGACAGATACAGTGGGTGAAGTTTTCTTAGGTTTGTCCTTTGCTATCCCTGCTATCCCACACGGATCTCTTGACCCAACATCAGGCATTCTCACTTTCTTCCCAGTAACGATCACTAGAGTTCGTCAGCGGTTCTGAACCAGGATAGGTAGTCCCTGAATGTGGGTTGTTGTGGGTTCAGGAAAGATTACTGGAAAGATTTTTCTGGTAACAGGTTGTTGTGTTGTTGCATTCCCGCACCTTATCAAGTTAGCACGTCAACTGAGCTTGTGTTTATATAGCCATTTGCTGGCTGTCAAAGTTGAGCATTAGTAGTTATGGCAACCACTGGATCTGTCCAGGGAACACTGGTGGCAGCAAAGTAAGGGACATCATAACCTGGACTTGCCAAAATGTTTGTGGGTTGATGAACTCGGTGAAAACCCTCCATCCCCTTTGCATCGCATGTATGGGCGTCAAACATGCACAAGCGTTGCTGGCAAACACCAACTTCTGAAAACAATGCTATACAGGTAGAATCCCTGAGCAGCGTTTGCAAGTGTTGGTGATCTCAAAGATTGATCCCCACTATTTTGACACCAAGGCAAAACCCAGCAATAAACCCAGCTAGCACTTGCATGGGCAAATGTAAGAAAATCCTGCCTGGTATAGCGCAAGGGGCAATTTTAAAGTGGTGATGGGGGACTCCGTATTCTTGAAATGATTTATCTCAGACAGACATGGTGGTAGCGGCGCTTCCGTGACTGGTCATGCCAGAAGGCGCTTCCCCCATAGTGATATATCTCACTCAGTTTTCAGAGAACCTGGGTTACGCTAGAAACAAAACATTTCGTCAGACTTTCCTTCAGATTAATTCATGGAAACAATGTATGAAGACACTAACCATTTTTTGGGCAGCACAAGAATCATTGCACTTTCTCTAATGAACTGACCTCTAAAAACTTTGAGTGGGTGAGATGTGTGGGTGGGGCTGGGCTGGGGAGCAAAACCTGAGTAGGGACACTTTCCTGCTACCGCTAAAAAATGTGAGTTTTATCAGTTAATCCCCATCAGTAGGTTTACCATACATAAACCAAATGACCTCCAAGAGTCCCCATATTTTTGTGTAGCTTTTTTTCATTTTTACTGTATTAAATTCGATTTTCTGTACTCGCTGTAAAAACAAATTAGAAAACTCAAAGTCAAAATGTAAAAGAAATGTGTCAGTCTAAGTCAGGATGAATGATTAAATGTTTGAGGGTATACTGCTGAGCTCATATTTGTTCAATCAAGTTCAAAAATGAAAAGCAGCCGAAGGGGTGGGGGGGAGGGGTAACCTGCCAATCTTCCCTGCTTTTGCCATTATCTTTCACTCGGTCATATCCTCAAAAGATCTGGTTGTTATATTTGTGAGAAGAGAAGAGAAGAGAAGAGAAGAGAAGAGAAGAGAAGAGAAGAGAAGAGAAGAGAAGAGAAGAGAAGAGAAGAGAAGAAGAGAAGAGAAGAGAAGAGAAGAGAAGAGAAGAGAAGAGAAGAGAAGAGAAGAGAAGAGAAGACAATGACCTGGCCAGTCGGCATTATCTCACAATACAACAATGGATCAAATAGTGGACGTTTACACCTACTTCTAAAAGCACTCCAACTTTAAGGTATAAGAGTGGGCATCAAGCATGTCTCTCTTTGTGTGCGAGCCTGGGTGTGTGTTTCTGTTACACAACGGGAGAGTTCTTCCCATCTGTGCCTCTTTCCAGCCCCCGCATCCCTGACCAATGAAGCGAGAAACGACAGCTCTGCCTTGCACTCTGCCTCCCTCAGTCTTCCTCACAACACCATCCCGCTCTTCATTATAATCAGCCGGCCACTAAAAACACATTCACTTCCTTTACTATCCCTTTACCTGCCTGTCAAAAAAAACAAAAACAAAACATACACACTAAGGGCCCAAACATGATGCAACATTCACTGTTATCAACATCATATGTATCTGCCCTCAGCTTAAACCCCAACTAGAAAACAAGACATCCCCGCAGGGTGTCTAACCATCATTTTTTATCTTTTGCTCAAATTCCAGATTATCCCACTAAATGTATCACCCCCATCCTGCATTTCCATCCCTGCTTTTCCGGCTCGCCTAATTTCCCGCAGGGCTCATTGTTGTGGAAAAGATGCTAAAACAAAGAGGGCAGACAGTGGAGTGATAATCCTAAACATACCAGCTGGAGATAACATAGCCATTTGCTGTGGACTAGCTATCTGGGTTTTGCTGCTAAATGAAAACATCTTAACATCTTAATTGCTAGAGCCAATAGCTTAGCATTGCTCTAAACTGCTACTTGCTATTTTAAAACAAAAAGTATTTTCCTTTCACTACAAGTATTTCTGGCGTGGTTGTTGAAACAGGATGCAATCACGCACCTTGACGATCGCATCCGGCCTGGAAAAGCATTTTAGCTGATCCCACCAGGACCACTGTGTCAGTGGTTCAATTCAAATAAATGAATTATAGATGCAAAGAGGCCTGTTCAACATTCAGGATATTAAGACAAATAGCAGTACTGGTATACACACAATAATGCTTTCGAGAATGAAGGTAGACAGAAATGTTACTTAGATTAGCTACATTTTTGCGTACTTGTACAGCTGTTAACACTGTTCCTAAACTTTCCTTGCTTTCACACTTTCTCTTTAACTTTCAATTCTTCTGGTCCCCCTGTATAATACTGCTTGTGTTTCTTTCCCTTTTTACCATCTATCAGACTACCTCCTCCTGTCTTTCCAGTTCATCCTGGCACTGGAGCACGTGTGTGATGCCAGCATCCTGCTGCCTGTCTGGTCAAGCAGGATGCCAGTCCTAAATCTGTTACAAGTGAGTGCTAAAACACTCCTCACTTCCATTGCAGAAAACCAGTGAGACAACACTCCAAAATGAGCGGACGTGCAGCTAACCACACCTTGGTAAACAACAATCTATATCTGAAAAATATACATATATATCAAATATTTGAACTACCCAAGCAGTGTTTGGCTTTTCCTTCTTGTGACCTGGCCCAGCCTCTGAAATGGAAACTTTACTGCGCAATTACAGTAAACTGTGCCCTCCTAATGTGCTTTTCCTCAAAGCAACACACTTCACTCCTGCTGGGCTTCAGCATGACAGCTCAGTAAGCCAGTACCCATGATTTCAGCTCCAGGCTGCACATCTCTCTGCTAGCGGTTTCTATTACAGGTGCCATAGCTGGAAGGCTGCACTTTAGCTGTTAGGTATATGGCAGATAATTGTAGATAATTGTTTGGAAAGATAAGACTGGATTTCTTTTGTTCTGCCGGTGAAGAGTTTCAGGCTGTGGTTCAGGGACAGTTTTCGAAATTCTGAAAGAAAGAAAGACAGGCAGGAAGACAGACAGTTGTTCGAATTCCATACTAACAGCCGCAAGAGTTATCTGGGAAAGGCTAGACCTGCCGTTTCAACGCAGACTGACCACATTTACTGTTCACCCAGCCGACACACATTCCAGAAATAAGCAGAGGTGGATCTTTCATCTTTCTCCCACGCAAGGCTGTCCAGAGGACACACAGTCCAGAGTGTTTGCGTGCATGCACAAAATTGTGCTAACAGTATCTCTCACGAAAACGTTTGGCTGCTTTGTGGCTTGAAGAGGAAATACAAATTACATGAAGAAGGGTCTAAAAATGCATAAGAAAAATGAAAACATACCAACATAATTCCAGCATGACTAAATAATACTCATTCACTCAAGCTTTCACTCTTTTCCCCCCTCCCTCCTCACAGAAAGATGTCCTACAATGTCCTTCGCCCTCCAGCCCACCTGACCTCTAACAAAACATATATTACAGACAGCAGCCACCACTCACCTATGTGATCTCCATGGAAACTGTTGTCATGGGATGTTCTACAGTGAGGCATGAGGTCATGATGGGCAGCAGGTGGCCAGATTTGACCAGTCTTGCGAACACTCACAATAGTAGCCTCAGACATGACCACATGGCCTCCCTGCTGCCGGTGGTGACGCTTCTGGGACTGTGGCGTTGGAGGGCTGCTGCTGTCGAAGGAGTGCTGAGAGTTCTGGGAGTTCTGAGAGGGTGAACGGCTCTTCTCTCTAAAGGGACGGCGGAAAGCAGTGGTAGGGCTGGGGGAGACGTGGCTGGACTGACCTGAGGAGAAGTCCTCCTCACTGGATGTCAGGTTCTCGTTGGAGCTGCAGTCCGGTGTATAACCGCCACCTCCACCTACATCCTCAAAGCTACCTGGGGAATAGGAGCGACGAGGCCAGGTCAGAAGGTGATCATCACATCCACCATGTTCTCTCATTGTGACTCCACTGCTGCTACTTCCACCACCCCCTCGTCCATCTCCACTGCCACCTTCACCCATCATCACCCCACCAACATAGACGCTGGAGTAGGCTTGGAACTCAGAGGGCTGCCAAGGAGGGGGAGGTGGTTTTCCCCCATTGGCCCTTCCTGAATGCCGTTGATTGGGTTCCCCATCTTCATACTCTGCATCATAACCACAGGTGCTTTCAGTGGACCTTCCTCGATAGACTGGCCTGGCACGGAGCTCCCCTGCCACCGTAGCCAGATTACCTGGAAGGGAGTGAAGGGATCTCTTTCGCTCCATCTGCATGGCCTGGCTGCCTAGTGAGCTGATCTTGTCAGAGACGTCACGGTCATTGACCCTGACTAAACCCCTGTCATGGTGGAACTCCATGTTGGTATATAGCGGTGGTGGTGGCAGCGGCTGCTTCTCCTGGCCCTTAGCTACATCACCTGCTAAGTGCGAGTTCGCCCGTTTGATCCTCTCAAAGTTGGATCTAAGAGCTGCCACACCAAGTCCCATTCCAAGCTTGTCCTTGGGGTCAGTGGGAAGGTCCTTGTCAGGGGGTGGAAGGGTGGGCCTGCGGGGTGACACAGTAACACCACCTCTCTGCTTTGATGGCGACAGGCCATCGAGGTTGTCGCAGGAAGTTGACTCTGCTTGCTGAGGTACATCAAAGGCTGACTCCAGGCCATCACCGTGGGAGGCTGACTTCCTGGCAGGTGGAGGTCTGGGTTTGGACCTGCCAGATCCATCTCCTAGAGGCTGAAAACGGCTCCTATCCCCACTACCACCACCACCACCACCATATCCTCCACCACCTCCTCCTATGCCAACTACACCAGTCTCCTGCATGTGTGGCTGCTGGGATTGGATTTCAGCACCCTGTGTGGCTGCAGGGTCCATCCCCTCATTCAAAGGTGTCTTTCTGAAGCCCCACCGCTGTTTGTCATAGCTCTTTCTCTCTTTGGCCAGGAGGGTCTGGAGGTAGATCATGCGGAAGCGCTCCTTGTTCACCTCCTGCTCCAGGCGTCTAATGGATGCTTTGCACTTTTCCAGCTCCTGCTCGATGCCCCCGACAGACCGCAGCTCCATCTTGGGGGGCTCTGACTCTGGGAACTGCGCCTTCCACGCCTCAATGAATCCCACCGGCTCCACCATATTATGTGGAGATTTTTAGGGTGGGGGGGTTGTGACCAGCTCTGGTTCACAAACAGAGGGCGGGGGGTGATGTCAAGTGTGCACTGTTTTACCCTCCTTTGTTTTTATTCCGATCACCACAGATTCCTTATCGACAACAATGGCCACTTCCAGTAGCAGTGACAATGGTTAAAGGTAACCCGTTCACAAGCACACAGTCTAATTGCACACACTTGTCTTAGGTTGCGCAGTCGCAACAATACATCCCATTCTGAACAAGAGAAACCGGCTGTTCAGTTACAGAAAAACTAGGGAATGTGCGAGATATAGAGATGAATAAAAATCTGTAATCGAGTTCATAATTCTTGTGCATTATTCCAGAAAAGGCCACTTTTGAATCGTTTTTTCTCCCCTAAATCAGCGTCGAAACAATGACAGTATGTCTTCGCTGGGTGACACTGGTGGTCTGTTTCCCACGGAGAAAAAAAAAAAGAAAGAAAGTGTTTTAATCCTGCTTGGTTTACTCACTCGCTGTCTGTGTTTACCATCCCAGGTTTGTGCGCGGTTCATTCACTCTTGCCCATTCATATGGCTGTAATCCCAGGTGCTGCTGCTGGTCCTGACCAAGCGCCTTTGTACCATCAGCGCTGAAGGAGAATGGATAAAAAGCGCAAAATGCAAGCCACGACAACATCTGTTTAATAGGGGAAGGGATCAAGCGGTGGATCCGGTATTAATTATATTGCTCGTTTCGTTATCCCATTTTTCCACAGCACCTATGTGGTATTTTTTTATCAGTTCCCTTCCAGATTTATCCCGTTTCTTCGGCCGTGAAAGTGCCGCTGTGCGCGCTCCCATCTCAGGCCAGTAGCACTGGAGGGCTGCAAGAATGGGAGGGACCAGAGCCACAGTGAGTCTGCTGGTTAAAGAGACAGAGCTGGGGTACACATATTTGGTTTTCATTGAGCTTTAATTGTCTTTTAAATAAAATGTATCCGTCCAAGCAAGTTCAAATACACTACTGTAGTTTGTCATAAATTAATGGCTCTTAGTAAAATCTGAACTCATATCCCATCTAATACATCAGGAAACACAGGGTACCACTACTGCTAGTGTTCTCGCTGCTTTATACATTTTTATTAAGAGCAGTTAATATAGATTAAGAATTATTACAGCTTCTGGGTTCATTTGAATTTTACCTGTGTAGCAGGTGTTATTGATCGGTGTACTGCTATCTATAACCTAACACTGCCACCCAGTGGAGTAACGTACATACGGCGAACGTGTAATGTAATTCCGTAGCTGACTTTTTTCTTAACCACAAAGTTCAGGTCAGCTCAATTTAATTTATATATCCACAAATCACAACAGTAGTGGGTCTGACCCTACAGTAATACAGAGACCCCCTATGAGCAAGCACTTACTTGGAAGTGGGAAGGAAAAACTCCCTTTTAACAGGAAGAAACTCCCGTAGTGCACAGTGAAAATGTGAGCTCAGGAAGTAGAGCAGCCCATCATCTAATTTGAAGGTTGGTGGTTGGATACCTGGTTCCTCCAGTCTGAATGCCAAATACGGTTGGGCAACATGCTAACCCAATGTTGCTTTCAAGTGCATCAGTGTGAATGTTAGAACTCAAGCACAGAAAAAAGTGCGTGTATGAACGGGTACATGAAGCCTACTGTAGAAAGAGCTTTGAGCGCTCAGGTAGAGTAGAGGAAGAACCAGTCCATTTACCATAACTTCAGTACAATAATAAAAGGAAGAAGCAGACAATTCAAATGCTATGTATTTTTATTTACCTGAAATCACAACCTCAGTAATGCATGGTAACCATTACAAGTCTTCAATAATGATCGTCTTTTGTTTTGTTTTTTTAAAATATGGTTACTATTGTTCTTCAACCAGGTTTCGCTGAAGAGTTTCTACCGTCCCTTCCCCCGAATTAGATCACAGTTTTACAGCAGTTCATAAGGATACATTATCAGAATTATACAGAGGCAATAAGAAAACAGAACACTGTTGTATTGCAGGATTACCAATGAATCAGTGTCAGTCGGTTGTACTCATCGCAAAAGACTTCTTCAAAGTAAATGGGTCAGTGATCAGCCTACAGTAGGAGTAAAATTCAAATGACCAAAGTACAGTCAAGTTTAGCATCACTCATTTATCCACATTAATATTGTGCAAATTACCCAAACCATTACAATAAAAACAGTGATTTTTGCAATATATCTTAATGTTATCTGACTATAATACATTAGAATCTATAAATACAAACTGCAAAGCCTACATACAGCTGAAACGCATGCATGAATGTTCCTATTTTTTACACTGATGTAGACCTAAGACCATTCAACCCAGTGTTTTAAAGATTCTCTATGTGACAAGCTACCATGGAAGTTGGAAATATGTTCATCATGCAAGAGGGATCGTTGAGGCCGTTAAGAAGTTCCCTGCACACAAAACATAAGTGTTGATGATTTAGCATCTGCACGCGGAGGTACAAGTGTCTCGAGAAGTATGTGGTCACGTGTCGTGATGCATTGGGCAAAAGGAGCTAGGATAAGCTCCCAAACCCTTTTGAAGTACATCCTTACATATTTGGTCTCATTACTGTAAAACGTGTCCTAATTATTTACTTTTTTTCCTGTCTGCACAACGGTACATACTGCTGGTCATCATGGTGTCTGAGGTGTGTGAAGCCAGAGTGAGTGGACACCCTGGGTTGTAGGATGGCTGCAACTTTAGAGGCTACTCTTATATACGAAGCATTTATGAGAGCCAACCTAAAAAAGGAAGAGGAAAAACAGTTAGCACAAAACTCTTAAAAATGGTGACAAGTATTCCCATTATTTGTTACACTGTACATTTTCTACCACAAGAGAGGATTTCGTGAACATAAGCAAGTGTGAGAGGGGTGAAAAGAACAGCACTCGGTGGCATTCACAGTAGTGGCATGTGGCCAAAGTCAAGTTGTTCTGTTTGTCTATGTACTGGTAGTCCTTAAAGACTCCCTTGCATCCCTTCAGTTACTCGTATGCTTCCCAATTTAATAACAAGACACCCATTCGTTTTGTTTTATAAGAGTCTTCTCTTGTTAATTTAGCATATCTGGAAATGGATACTCACTCTAGTGACAGGGTGGCCAGTGGTAGGCATTGAGGGGGAGAAAGGAGAGAAAGAAAAAAAAAAAAAGCACACAGCTGTTAAGAGGAACACGCACAAGCACGAATAAACCCAGGCTTCAAAACACATGCTAATGATGGGCTTTTCTCACGTCAGAATTTCCAAACAGTGATGCTTAAGATGAGTGTAGACTGAATAGGCTCTGATCCAACGAGTACAGACTACTGTAAAGCATGGTATACCAAACATAAACTAAGTCCCCTAAAGAATAGTCTAAGAGTCAAACACACAGGTTCTTATGCCATGAATAGCTCATGCCTGCAATGTTGTGCCAAGAAAACCGAAGCATTCACATGTCTGAAATGGTCTGTATTCAAGTATTATATGCACATACAAAAAATGGATATGAATAATATTGAATATCATGGGTCTATATTGTATTAAATAAAGACAGAAAACACTTGATTCAAAGGGTTCATGAGTGTATTTTTCTTAAAGTAAAAAAACAAAAATGACAACATTTGGGCGTTTTTTAATTTGTAAACCAAAGTCCATTCATTGGAGCAGCTGCTGTATTAGTATTCTTCCTTAAAATTTTAATATTATGATCCTTTGAATCAAACGCCATGGAGATGGTAGTCACCTTACAACATCCCCACCCAGTTCTGTCTCAGAACACACACACAAATAAAGTTAATGTCACAAATCAACACAAAATATATTCTTTAAAATGTTAGAGGGACGAGAGATTTTGTTCGTTGTTTTCTGCACAAGCAAATAGGGGCACACCTCAGATGTTACGCTTTAGCAAGACTGTTGAGGAAAAGTATCTCAAGATGAGCAAAAGAAAAATCTTATATTGAGGTAGCTGTGCTCTGCCCAGTGCAGAAAAACTTACTTATTTTCGATCATTATAGTTAAAAAAAACAAAAAACATCTATGAAGTTAATTTTCGCTCTAACATGGGGGACCATACACAATTAAATTAGAATGAGAAACACATACAGTTCATGCTTTGTCACAGGACATGCGGCTTTTGTTTATCAAAGGTTTTCTTTTGTTGTCTTTTTTTGTTGTTAGCTAAGCATTCAAATGTTTCACTCCCAAACCTTCCCCCCCGTCCTTGTCTGCCACATGGAGCTCGTCCTCTCTGAAAGAGTTCTGAGTTTATACTGAAGACACAATGGTAAACATCAGAAAATAAATCAAGGCGGTATGTCTAAGCCACGCTGGTCAAACAATTTACAAAGCCATAAAAAAAGTTGCATAAAATAGTGTTCAGTCTCTGTACAGATCAAATTATTTCTGATATCCTAATTTTCCTTTTCATCAAGAGGGAAACAAAACAAAAAAAGACCGAATTTTGCTGTTTATACTGTAGTGACACAGGACATGTTATTCCCACCATCATTAAAATATGAACCATAAAGGCAATATTGACATGAACAAAAATAATAACTGGCAACGGTACATTTTCTTTCACACCAGCAACAAAAAAAGTCCACAGCTATGGGAGTGATGGTCTTCTAACACTCACATTTAAAGCCTCACCCATTCATTATTCCTATACCACCTCAAAACAGACGTCTTCTCAGTGTTAACATTTTATATTATTTGTTATGTGTCAAAGTTGGTCCTTTCTCTTACGCACGTGGTGGCACGCAGAGGCACACACACTAACTCTACAAATGCACACACACACGCACTAGCTACGCACATTACAGAAGGCAGAGAGAGAAGAGGAGAGGGAAAGAGGGAAGTGATGGCAGTGGGTGGGGAATGGAAAAGTCGAGGTTGTGCTCAAGTCAGTCAGGACCAGAACATGTCGGCCATGTTAGTGTCGCAGCTGTAGATCCAGAGGACCAACGGGAGGGAAATGGCCACAAAGGGCCACGAGATTCCCTCCATACATGCAGACAGGGAGCAGCCTTTGGAGTTGGCAGGCTTCTCCAGGTCTTTACCGGGCTCCAGGTAGTTCCTGGCAGCAAACTTGAGCAGTTCGTCCAGTAGAATGACAGGGAGCGAGATCTTGAGCACCATAAGCCACTGGGTCAGATTCAGGGGTGTGATCTGGAAAATGATCTGGAAAAGAAGAAACAACAGAAACAGCAATGAACAAAGTAACAGAATTAGGAAATTTGCCAACACAGCAATGTTTCTTTTCTTGTGCTCTGCATCCAGATGACAGTAAAACAAACTCTTTGTGTCAAAATGAAAAATAATGCTCACTGGCAGAGGTTCCACATAGAGGATGAGGAAGTGAAGGGACATGGAGAGGCAGATGGCTCCCAGCAGCCACACGTTCTCCCACGGAGGCATCCGCAGCAGGGACTGGTTCTCTGACACGCTGTGAGGAACACAGACAAATGGTGATGGTTGTTAAAAAGTCACTCACTCGAAAAGAAAAACTCATGAATCTTTATTTCCCAACATCACACACACACACACACACACACACACGGAGAGTGAACGTAAAAGAGGAGCTGAAGATCAACAGCTGGGAAAGATGCCTAACCTATTAAGGGCATTGCACATCTCAATCGTGACCAGTACAGACAGGGCCATGGTCATGGGGTAAGGAGACTCAAACACTTTGCAGTCCATGCCCTGGTAGTCTGGATTTTCTGGACCACACTGCAGAAAATGGCTCTAAGAGGCGGAAAGAAAAAAAAGATCAGCAACGTTCTCCAACAGAAGAATCTGGCATATTAAAGTGCAGCAAATTAGCATGATAGCGTTATTAAGCTCTACCAGCTGGTAAAAGGTGATCCTTGGTCCATCCTCAGCTGCAACAAACCACCAGGCAGCAGCACCAACAGTGGCAGCACCAACATAACCTGACGCACACAAAGAAAAAATCATTCATACACAGACAATGGCACAGATGCTCATGAAACAGCAATTAAAACTTAAACATATAGGAGTAGCAGCAGCCGTCTTGCAAATTATTTGCTGTATACAGTATAAAGCAGAGTATCACATAGCGCATATGTACACTCTTTGATTTTCACTACTTACATCCAATAGCTAGGTATCTGAAGAAAAGCCATCCAGAGATGAGCGGCTCACGAGCATTGCGTGGAGGCTTATTCATGATGTCCAAGTCTGGTGGGTTGAAACCTAGAGCGGTGGCAGGCAAACCATCAGTCACCAGGTTGACCCAGAGCAGTTGGACGGGAATGAGAGCTTCAGGAAAGCCCAGAGCTGCAGTCAGAAAGATGCTGCACAAAAAAAGAGGAATGACAAATGATCAAGTGCCCTAAAACCATAATGTGTGTTTATTTCAGAAGAATGAAGTGTGTTTGTAAAAGCAAGTCATTCTCACCAGACAACTTCGCCCACATTTGAGGAGATGAGGTATCTGATAAACTGCTTCATGTTGTTATAAATGGCTCTTCCTTCCTCAACTGCAGCAACAATGGTGGAAAAGTTGTCATCAGCCAGCACCATCTCAGAGGCGGTCTTGGCCACAGCTGTACCCGAGCCCATGGCAATGCCAATCTCAGCCTTCTTCAGAGCAGGGGCGTCATTTACACCATCACCAGTCTGAGGAGAGAATGAAAAGCAGGACAGGAAAATATTCAGAGTTTTATAGTCTGAAATAAATGACTCGTCTGAAATGAAATGAAACTCGTCTTTATCCAAGTGCTCCTTTAATCTAAGCAAAAAAAAGGGAAAAACAGCAGAAAACTGTGACAAAGCCAAAAGGTATAAGACATTAAAAATCTAGAAAAGAAATGGCACGGTTGGTTTTAGATGCTTTCGTGCATGCATGACTGAAGAACACCATTTTTTCTTACCATAGCTGTGATCTCATCATAGGACTGCAGATACTCAACAATCTTGGATTTATGTGAAGGCTCAACCCGTGCAAAGCAGCGAGCCTTGACCACAGCCTCTCTCTGCTGCGCAGGTGACAGATCATCAAACTCTCGGCCAGTGAAAGCCATGCTGGAAACGTCATCATCTTCTCTAAAAATACCAATGCGCCTGCAAATAGCCACAGCCGTCCCTGGAATATACATGAGAACGCAGTAATTATTACTTCAGGCGTCTGGGAAAGAAACAAGCTGGTTAAGCCGTATTTGCCATGTTTTTTTATTATCTGTAGAGTAGCAGAGTGTTCTGATTTGTTTCGCTTTTAATTTTTCAGATACAACTGTCACATACCCTTGTTGTCTCCGGTAATCATAATTACTCGGATGCCAGCGAGACGACAGAGCCTAACAGAGGCTGCCACCTCTGCCCTGGGAGGATCCAGCATGCCCACGCAACCCACAAATGTCAGATCAGTCTGCAAGATAAGAAAATCACAGATTAAGGAACTTTAAAAAACAAAAAAAACAAAAAACTGCTTTCAGATAATAAAGTGATCCGATCCATCTGCTTCAGCTCTCACCTCATACTCGATAAATCGAGAGGAGTCATCTAACATCAGCTCATGTTTGTTCAGGGGATTATCTCGTGTGGCCAGAGCCAGACAGCGCAGGGTGTCCCTGCCCGTTCCATACTCTCTGATCACAGACATTAGCTTTTCCTTGATTCCAGGGGTCATGGGTACCTTGTTACTGCCTACACGAACGTGCGTGCACCTGTCAATCACTCCCTCAGGAGCACCCTATGAACAGGAACAAATCAGTTAATGAGAAAGGCAAAGACCAACCTCTAAGATAATAATTTAACATGCAGCTGTGTCAAGGCTTCAAATCCTGTAATAATGCATAGTAGTTGCATTTCTTACCTTCACAAACATCTTGCCAACTGAGGAGCGTGCTTTGTTAGGAGTACAGTACACAGACATAGACTTCCTGTCTCTGGAAAATTCCAAGGTAAACTCTTTCTTCATCAGCTGCTTGATCACCTAAATATGCAACAAAACCAAACCACCAATAAGAATTTCTCTAATAAAGTGAAAAGCTGTACATTTTTGCACACTGACAGAGAAGGAAAAGCAGACTTAAAGCATTCAATTACATACAGAATTGCAGGCGTTGGCTCGCTCAACCCTGGAGAGGCCTTTCACGTCTGTATCAAACACGTTCATCTTCTCAACCAGGCATGTGAGAGCCGTCTCTGTGGCCTCACCCACCTTCTCGTACACACCTTTGGCCTGGGAAGAAGAAAAAACAACCAATGTTAATCTTTTATGTGGAAATTGCCACACAAAACATGTAAATGTCATTTCAAGGATCAAGAACCATTAATACTGCAAACCTCATTGAAGTCCAGCGAGGAATCATTACAGAGAGCACAGATAGAGGCCAGCTCCACCAACGCATCATACTGGGAACATTTGACTGTTTTTCCATCATGGAATCTAAACAAAAAAATAAAAAATATCAGAGGAACAGTTAGGAAACTCACATTTGCAGAAATAGAAATTTAGCATTTATGTCTATCTTGCTATAAGATGCCCCAAATAAAACTTAGAGGCATAGAAGAAGACTGAATACTCACACTTGTCCATCTGGGGCATATGTGGAGCCGCTAACGGTGAATTCCTTTAATGAACAGTGATCGCCCTCTGCCCGATCAATGATAAACATCTAGAGGAACAAAAGAAACATTTTTGAATTTATTATAATATTTGAAACACACATAACATATTTATTGTCTGTATAAATAACTTTTGGCTGCTCCCTTTAGGGGGTCGCTTCCGTCTCCCTGCTAGGGATTAGAGATACAGTGAGATGGATAGATCATCAAGTAACTTTCAGGGTTTCTGCAGTTCTGAATGTAAGAGGTACAATAAAAAAAAGAAAAGAAAAACAGCAACAGACATGTCCTTTTTCACACTACATCCACAAACCACCTCTGAGGTCTTCACCCTTTCCTCAACATCCTTTGTCCAATACATCCACCAACCCATCTCAACCTTACTTCTGTAACTCTTTTCTCCAAAATGCTCAACCTAAGCCGTCTTTCTGATGTACTCATTTCATCGCTCCCAATGAAAAACTCAACGTCTTCCACTATCACGTCCAGCTCCTCCTGTCCAATGTGTGCAATGCTGTATTCATTACATTATAACTCGAGTATCAAAGTCCAAAGATGGCAAAGGGGGAAAGCTGAGAGACTGATGCACACTGCATCCAGCAGATGGCATCAGACTACAATCGACATCAAAGAAACCTTCAGTCCACTCTAACATTGAACAGAGTGTAATGATGAAATGGTGAGCCAAAGCAGACACCACAAAGGGCTTTGATGGGAGGGTTCAATAAATGTCATCTTACAACAAGTTAGGACTCCACACAGGGATTCTTTGCCTAACACATAATTACAGCCTATAAATATTGCTTAAACATAAAATTAATATGGCAAAAAATGTCAGAAAACAAGAGCAAGGATAACATGAGAGGAAACAAAGAGGTTTTCAGGCAGATAGCACTAGCTCTGTTAGGAATGTCATTCAGAAGTGTGCATTAATTCAAACATACATGGATTATTCATTCCACATTTGCCCCAAACTGAGAGGAGCAGAACAAAGCTGCTCAGGGGATGAAAATAGAAATATCTGAATAAAATGATGAGCTGGCATTATGGCTGCACTATCCTCAGGCACTAGCAAGACTTCAAAAGGCAGTGACGTCACTGGCTGTCCTACACAAAACACAAGAACAAGAAAAGGGCACTGCACTGAAGAGAAGCCTTCGGTCACTCATGGCAGCAAATTTCAGTAGTGCCCTAGTTGGACAGCAGCATCTTGGCCACTGCAGAGGTAGCTTGCAGAAAATTAAAGGATGAGCAAGGGATAGAGACACAGGGGCAGCCGAAAGAGACACAAGGTCAGTTACGCAACTCTACTGGTTTTGCTGCAAGTGACTAACTACTGCATACTGATCAGCATGCTGCCTGAATGAGGGTGGGGGCTGAGAGCACTGAAAAAGATGGAAGGAAAAGGGGGGAAGAATACATATTCTGCTGTACTACAACAGACTGTAAAAAGATGCAGTATAAAATTATTCATGCACTAATAAGGGATGAAAAAAAAAAAAGAAACACCTGTAATTCTGAATCTCATTTCATCCCCAAATATGTAAAACTCAATTCTTTCATTGTGTTATTGTTAGCCATTCAGCCCGAGTAGGCTTTATTGCTCAGTAAATCACTATGTTTAAAGACGAATTGGGGGAATTTTACAGTCAAACAGTGACACAGTGTTTAGTTAATATTACCACAATTCAGTACTAGTTGCTGGGTTCAGAGTCCAGAAAATATTAGGAAACTCCGCATTAAGTTATGTTCACTCAACATAATCACATAATGTTTAATTACAGTGGTATACCATTTAACAGATCCACAGTGAGGCATTTTTAGCACATAAAAACCAATCTACAGAGATTCCAACCAGTTTTCCTCAGTGTGGACTTAGCAGTAACCCCAAAACCAAACTCAGATTCGCTGATGTGCCTAGATGTTGGTGTGACAAAAATACATTAAATCCACTAAAGATACACTACGATCCATCTTCCTTCCGTCATGCACTCAAAACGACTGCCCACTGTTTTCTTACCCTGCACACAGACATCTGATTGGTCGTCAGTGTGCCAGTCTTGTCGGAACAGATGACAGATGTACAGCCAAGGGTCTCTACAGAGGGCAAACTGCGGACAATAGCATTCTTCTTGGCCATACGCCGTGTTCCTAAAGCCAAGCAGGTAGTGATGACAGCCGGCAGCCCTGCAAAACAGCAACAGCGGAGCCACAGCAGAAAAGAGGATTATTAAATGATGAAAATTCTTTAGTCGTCTCGTGAAGTAGTGGAAAATGAAGCAAGCATATCAAGGACAGAACTACATTTGCAAATGTCCAGCTTACCCTCAGGAATTGCAGCTACTGCAAGAGCCACAGCAATCTTGAAGTAATAGACAGCACCTCGGATCCAGGAACCTCCATGAACCGGGTCGTTGAAATGTCCAATATTGATGATCCACACAGCAATGCAGATCAGTGAAATAACCTTGAATTAAAAATTTATTTTTTATTTAAAGATCTTTTAATATCAAATGGAATAAACATTAGATTTTTATTCATTTATTTTTAAAAAAGCAAAACAATGCAATTTAAATAACCTTGGAGAGTTGCTGCCCAAACTCATCAAGCTTCTGCTGCAGGGGTGTACGCTCCTGCTCCGTTGTAGCCATCTCATCTCGGATTTTGCCAATCTCCGTGTTGCCAGCTGTGGCAACCACCACACCGACAGCCTTACCAGCTGCAATGTTGGTACCCTGGTGGAGTAATGAGGGAAAATAAAGAGGCAGTAGAAAACTAAAAATCTTAAGACAGTTTTTCCCCTTTGTCAATAACTACTTCTCTGAGACCGGTTAGAGACGCACAGAAGTAACTTTTATAAACAAATTTCAAAAACAGACGCTTAAAATGTAAATAGCAGCACACTGTTGCTTTTATAGGTGTGCTCTGGGTGATAGAAAAGATGGAAAGGAGGAATCATGCTCCACCTCAAAAAAAAAAAAAAAAAAAAAAAGCGTAAAAGTGTAAAATGACACCAAACCACCTAAGATGGTCTAGTGAGTGACTCACTGAAAACAGCATGTTCTTCTTGTCCTGGTTGACAGCACGCGGGTCAGGCACTGGGTCTGTGTGTTTGATCACAGACACAGACTCTCCTGCAGGTAGAGGAAAACAAAAGATAAGAGAATGGGAAGCAGACGCACAGTTTCTACACAGCAGAGCATGTAGTGGTACTTGTGATGGTTGGTTGACATTTCGGGCAGATATGTGCAGAAAAGGCTTTGCAGCTGACTGAGCAGGCCCGACAATTATCAAATACTGCAATTCCACTGCCTTTCAAACCCCTCATCTGATGTGTGTATGTCTCTGTGTGTAATCAACTGTGCAAGACTGCACATTTTCTGATAGAGTAAGGCAGGGAGCATTTGACAGGCAGCATGGCCATGAATGGGGAAGGAAAGAGGGGAGAAAAATAGCTCAAACACTAAAATATCCCATGGAATTTGCTACCAATTAAGGCAGCGGAGCACGACAAGCGATTTAAGGACTTGGTTCACATAAACTCTTCTCCCCTACATTTTCCATCCTTCAATATTCTCCCCTTCTATTTTTCTTTCCATCTACCTCATTGTCCAATTATCCACCCACAGAATCATCCATTTACCTTTTATTCACATCACTCATTTTTGTCACAGCTGAGCAGCCATGACAACTAAGTGCAATGAAATGTGCAGAAAAGGAGACAAGGTGCTTATTCCTGCTGTTACATGTCTGGGTTGATCAAAAGGTCAGAGGTAGCTGGGCGAAAAAATAAATTAAAAAAAAAAAAAGCAGCAATGCGTGAACAAGAAAGAAACCATAAAATATAAAGCTATGGAAAAGCATTAAAAGATGGTGGTATATGTACAATCACTCTTTGTGGGTACGACACAGAGCTCACAAATACAAAGTAAATATTTAAAAAAAGCAAATGGCTGAACTCTGAAATTACCTGTAAGAATCGACTGGTCTACCCTCAGTGTGGTTGACTTGATAGAAGTGAGCCTGATGTCTGCAGGCACTTTATCGCCGACTGTGGAGAGAAACAAAACAGGATATAACTAAGTACCTCTTAACAACTTAAATGCATCTTTGAATGGGACTGACAACTAATGAATAGATACTTTGAACAATGCAACTTACAAAAGCAGTTTTGTAATTATCCGATGCAACATTATGCTGAGGCATGCACATACCCCACATGTAAAAATACTCTACTAAATTTAGAGTATTTTATCATGAAAAGGAAAACCTGGGTTAAAAGCTATAAATAAATATTAATCACCACACACAAATGCTAAACACATGAACTGCCATGTTATCCCATCTCATGCTCCCTGGGAGTAATAAAATAATCAAACTCAAGCCTGAGAGCGCCATGAATTCAAAAATGATTAATGTTCCACTCATCTCCTGCACAGGATGCAAGTAGATCGTGGCTCATTTTTTCCACTAACACCGGGCTTCAGTGAGCCCCAGTAACACGATCACAAAATGCAAATACACACCAAATTTCAAACTAGTGTTTTCTCTGAATAAATACAGTAAGTACAATTAAAGCAACAGACTTATTAGCAACCACTACTTTGTATGATTTCCTCATGCAGGTGGGTCTGATCTGCAAAGACTTACTGAACGTTTCAGGGATGAGGCTGGAAATACAAACATTTAAAAAGTCTTACTAGACTTGTGCTTCAGGTATCAAACTTCACCTTAAAAATGTTTTTTAAATTAAATGTTTGTGGGTTTTTTTTTAAAGCCACTTTGGATTCAAATATACACTAACACTATTTTCATCATGCACTAAAACATCACATGGCCTAAAAGTGTAAAGGTAAAAGCAATGACCCAGAAGCTCTTAATAGACCCCTGGATAATGGAGAGTGATGACAGACTTGTAAACCAACCCTTAGGCCTGCGGTACCCTTCAGAGAAGAGGAAGAGAAAAAGGATGTAGGAGAGGAATGGGAAGAGGGATTAGATGAGTCCTGCAAACCACACATCCAAAAATGGGAAAACTATTTTGATCAGTTGAAAACATGCAGCTGGATTTGAAGAGGGGGATAGTAAAAAAGTTTTTTTAAGCAAGGAAAACCCGTTTTACGTCAGATAAGCTGAAATAGAAACAAATATGACATGTCCTTGCATACAGATAGCTCGTTAATTCAGACAAGTCTCGTGAGTTGGTGACAGCTTTTGCCACCAACAGAATTAAGCGAGGAAATTCTACTTAAAACTAAACCAATATAAGCTGATCACCACACCATTTCACATCATGTGTACAGCGCACAATTCATATAAAAATGTTATTACTGTAGCGTGTTAATGCTGGGTTCATGTTAAGTGTAATGCTCGTGGACTGCACCAGCTGTACTACCAAATTTGGTTCTGTAGTTGTCCAAACACTGTCAAAATCCTTATCATCGTCACCTGCGTGCAAACGAAATACCATTAACAGATATGAGACAGTGAAGAAGATGAACAAGTGCAGTATGGGGGAGGACAAAAAAGAAATTAGGAACTGTAGTCACTGGAAATATTAGAAGGCCCTGTGGGACTTTTAAAACTCACTAATTAGAAAACCTCCTACCTTAGGCAAGGCAAGGCAAGTTTATTTGTATAGCACAATTCAACAACAAGGTGATTCAAAGTGCTTTACAGAGACATTAGAAACAAGAACAAATAAAAAGCATGATTTAAAATTGAATAAAACAAGCAAATAAACTAACTAACTAATTAACAAACAAACAAACAACAGTATATAAAATCAAAACAGATAAAATCAGAACAGTAGATAAAATCAGTAGTTAAATGTAAGTTTTGAAATTTAAGCTTAAAGTGTGGATTTGGTGCTTTATTCAAATGCAGCTGAGAACAGGTGAGTCTTCAACCTGGATTTAAATAAACTGAGTGTTTCAGCTGATCTGAGGCTTTCTGGGAGTTTGTTCCAGATATAAGGAGCATAAAAGCTGAATGCAGCTTCTCCGTGTCTGGTTCTGACTCTGGGAACTGATAAAAGACCGGATCCAGATGACCTGAGGGATCTGGATGGTTCATACTGGGTCAGGAGGTCATTGATGTATTTTGGTCCTAAACCATTCAGAGCTTTATAGACCAGCATCAGAACTTTAAAGTCTATCCTCTGACGGACAGGCAGCCAGTGTAAGAACCTCAGAGCTGGACTGATGTGGTCCACTTTTTTGGTCTTAGTGAGGACTCGAGCAGCAGAGTTCTGAATGAGCTGTAGTTGTCTGACTGATTTTTTAGGTAGACCTGTAAAGATGCTGTTACAGTAATCAAGCCTACTAAAGATGAATGCATGGACTAGTTTTTCCAGGTCCTGTTGAGACATCAGATCTTTTATCCTTGATATATTCTTGAGGTGATAGTAAGCTGACTTTGTTATTGTCTTAATGTGTTTTTCTAAGTTTAGGTCTGCATCCATCACTACACCCAAATTTCTCGCCTGGTTTGTGGTTTTTAGATGTATAGATTGAAGTTCTCTGGTGACCTGTAATCGTTTTTCTTTGGCGCCAAAGACTATTACCTCAGTTTTGTTTTTGTTTAGCTGGAGAAAATTGTGGCACAACCAGTCATTGATTTCCTCAATGCATTTACCAAGAGCCTGTACAGGGCCTCGGTCTCCTGGTGACATTGTGATATATATTTGTGTGTCATCTGCATAGCTGTGATAGTTTATTTTGTTGTTACCTTAGAGTAACAGTGAAGCATGTCGCTATTTTCAATCCACTGGTGTATACTAGGAATAAGGTCACAGCAAGCAGACTAACCCACTTTCACAGACAATACACAGAATACTCTGCCTACAACCACAGACTATAAATGCTATTCAACAGTAAGACCCTTAACTGCATACATTACCCAATGACGATGTACAATATGTTCATCATCATGACAAGCTTGCTTATCTGGGAATTGTGATCGTATTTTAATTCCAAAAGGAAAAGCATGCATTAGTTAATATTAGGTCGATAAGCATAAACTGCAGTTAACAGTGCCTCTGTGCAGTGGCTGTTTCCTTTTGTTAAGAGTAATTACTCTAAATATTTTTCAATTATCTACAAAACAAAATTTGCTGCAGTCACCCAGGACTGCAGCTGTATAAACTTAGAGGCATTTTATTTTTTCCAGAGTGGACAGCCCCTGGGATTGGGACCCCCTTCCTTTCCCTTGTGAACAAAAGGGTTTTATCTGTATTATCTGCTCCCTCGAGTGCAGGACAAATGTCAGGCAGCAACTTAACCGATAAGGCCACATCAGTTTCTAAAGACAGAAGCTGTTTTCAGACACTATTCAGGGTCTGTGTTCCCACTTTCCAACCTTATCGTGGACCAAAACCATGATTCAATGTGACTTTAAAATATAGCCTGAATTTCAGGATGTATGAATCTGTCTGTAATCAAGACAACAAGCACCCACTCACAGGGGGTCCAGTGAGGGCTGTATATTTTCTCTCCCAGTGACTCAGACTCTCTGATGTGCTAGCACGTAGGCTTCCAGTCTCCTGGGACCTTTCATGAGTTCATCCACCTCCCCAATGACTTCTACTTCTTTTAAGAATTTGGGGGGGGAAAAATTCAAGACAACCCCTAAGGACACACAAACACAGGACATTGTCCATTCATGTAATGTTTAGTAAGTTACAACAATGGATCAATACTTTTGTCAACTTTTCTGTTCTCCTTAATTTATTCCTCTTCCTCTCTCGTGGCCAAAAATCAACAAAGAAATACCTAGGGGTGATGACAATAAACAGGCCATCCTGCACTCCTGAAAGAGAGAGGAAATCTGGCCATCTGGAGCAGAAATTATTCATCAAATTGAATCTGTATCTTTTCTACATGTTACATCCTGTCTAGTCTCTTCCTCTGGGCTAAAACACATTAATGGTGACCACTGGCCAAAGGCTGGGGTTAAAACTGTAAGTCAATGAGAACAGAGCTGATGGGTTTTATATGTCAAGAAAGAAAAAAACAAAACAAAGAATTGTCTCTTACGTCAGTCGAGTGCAGAAAGCAAATAAAACCAGTACATTAACGCAGGAAACGAAGTACGCAGTTAAGAGAACAAAGCCTATAAAATAAATCAGCTGCTGCTACACTGACACCAATGTGTTTCCATTTCAAAAAGATTTTAACGGGAAAGTTGATCTCTAACAAGATGAGCATTTTAGCAGTTAATCTCCATCTACACCAACAGCCATCATGTTTTTTGGCATGCCCTGATTCAGATGTTAAAAATAGTTCAAGCCCTCCATTCCACATTTTTAATCAATCATTAACCAAAAAATGAAAAAGAAAGATGCAAGTTGAATTTTGTGTAAATAACAGGTCAGTAATTGCATCAGCAAACTCTTGTTTACATTCCTCAGTGAGGTCTGCCCCACAGTTTGAGTACACTGGTACAAACTAACACACCTGAAAATATTTATGATGGAAAACGGTGAAACGCACAGGCTAACTGTTTGTTCAATGTGTGCTTATCACACCAATTTTTTTTTAATAGGACAATTTCCAGAGTGATTTTAAGGAGTTTTACGTCAGCCTTTCTGGCCTGATACATTTTTTTTATTTATTTTTTTAAGTAGGAGAAAGACTCCACTCACACTGGAAAATGCAACAATGACTGTTGGGTAAACCAATTTTTTTCCTTCCCCATTTGCTAACTTCTGCTCAGAGTTGATTTCAAACTACCACCATGTTAATCAGTCACTGTTGTGGCTGCATTTTTAATATAATGGATGGCCAGTGTGTTTAGCCTGAACTTTGCATATCAGAGCTCCATAAAACATCAACTCATTCTACCAATTTGTGTTTACTGCTTTCAGTTTTGAATGTTGATATATCGGAGACATTTTTAATGTTTGCTTTCACAGTAGTTTTAGAAAAGCAAGGGCATCCAGTAACAGCTTGCTCTTCTCAGTAGCAGCAGCTATACCCAGACAATGCCAGATCCTGACCCTCTTGCTCACAAAAATTACTCAGACTGGATTTTTGTTTAATATCAGCTGTGAGACAATTTAATTTAATAATGAATAACTAACTAGTGTTTCTATTGAGACAATTTTGAGATAGAAACTAGGGCTGAACGATATATCGCATTTGCGATAATATCGCGACATGATCAAGTGCAATTTTCTAACCGCAAAGGCTGCAATTATACTCTGGACATGTCCAAATTCATGGGCTGCATCCTCCTGAGGCCGCATTTGTAGACCGATTACGTCACAGCGACGCGCCGAAGGCTGTCCAAATTACTACCATATCCCAGAATTCATAGCGCGGCCCAGCCAAACTCCAGTTTCCAACAATGGCGGCCGCTACTAAGTTTTAAAATTACTCATACTAATCTTTCTGGGTCACAAAATAAACTTTTAACATATTTTCAGGCGAGAAAGTAGTTGTGTAAACATCAAATATCTGCTCGGTTTATCAAGATATCCCATATTTGCAAAAGTGCTTCGACGTTTTCAGAGGCGTCTGCTACCCACCAGCTCGACAGCTAGCCGGGAGCTCGAGGGTTACTGATGCGGCCGAGAACGGCACAACTCCCGGCACGTCATTTTCAGATCACCGCGGAGTTTCGCTGCTCGGGTTAAACGTAATATATAAGTCACTTAGACAACCTAAAAATGTTATTGTTGGGCTTTTTTCAGTGTTTTGTTTGTTCGTGAGTAAATCGGTTTGGCTGAGATTAAAGTTATTAGATTAGATAAAATAAAACTTTATTAATCCCCCGGGTGGGTTCCTCCTTGGTTTTCACACAGCTGACTAAACGTCAAACAGAAAACTTATTAAACAGAAGTATGAGACAGTCGAGAATTTACACCAGTGTCTGGTTATATTTTAGATAGCAAGAAGCAGACGGCCGAGTTTATTAAACTCCACCGAGACAGCGGTGACGCTAATCAGAAGGCTAGACCGTCCAATTTCACGCCTTTAAATTTTAAAGGCGTGTTTGTGTGTGTGTTTATACAATTGCTATTATGTTTGCACTTTATGTGTAATGTTACTGACTGCAGAGATCAGTAAGATGTGTGTATTTTTTATTTATTAGTTTTATTTATTTAATATTATTTTTTAATTGAATGACTGTCTAGTAGTTCACAGATGTCGAAAATCTGAGTGTGGTAAAGCCACTGATTTTGTTTATGTATATTTCTGCAATCTGCACATTGTACTGACTTTCATTTTAATGTTTACACCAGGGTTCCTTGTCAGCACTTTATGCTCAGATGTTTGTAAGCTAAAAATAAACTATTGTGTATGTTCAAATATACTGTTGTGATTGAAGAAGTTAAATAAAAATGTCAGTCATCAATTCATGCATCACCTCATGTCATCATAACAGAGGTCTGTCTTCCAGGAAAGAACAGTTTAAAATTAATGTAATATAGTATTGGCCATAGTATATGATGTATTGCTTGTCTTTGTTTAATAATACAGAAGACAAAGACCTTAAAAAATAATCGCATATCGCATCGCAATCGCAATATTGGGGCAAAAAAAAAATCGCAATTAGATTATTTTCCATAATCGTTCAGCCCTAATAGAAACTGCTCTTATGGATTATAGTGAGTGAAAAGAGAGCAAGAGTGAGAAAAAAAATGTCTATACAAATGACGGACTGCAAGGCACAAAACCAGAGCAATTCACACACTCAGCACACACTTCAGCTTAGCATTTCACAACTGGTCTGACAAAGCATCTGAGATTGTGAAAGAAAGATATAAACCACATGCACCCCAGTCCAGCAGGGTACTTTGCAACTGACATTATACCCATCACTATCCTGTTTTATAACACATACAACTTACTGGTTTCACCAACACTGATAACAAAAACATATGCACACAATTCGTTAATCATGTTATTGTCAGTACTCAAGGAACCATTTATCTCATTAATGGCCACGCAAACATCCTGTTATCACAGACCCTAAATCACACTGATCTAACTGCATTGATAAAGCTTGCAAAGTGGGCTGTTTGAATTAGTGACCATCCCACTAAAATGTCAGATTTGCTGAATGTTAATAATTGTTGAATATATGGTTAAAGTACTTCATACTTATCTTTAGTGGATCTATTCAGGTCATGTCAGACAGGCAGAAGCAATTACATTTTGGTTTATCTTCACTCATTTTGTCATGATATGATGGATGCATTTGTAACTTATCATATCATGACAAAATGAGTGAAGAGTGGCAAATTTTAAAAAATAAAAACAAAAAGTGAATATAATCCATCAGGTTATACTGGGATTTAGGGCTGTGCAATATGACCAAAATCTCATATCCCAATATAAGAATTCTATCGTCCCGATAACAATATAAATCACAAAAATGTAACATTTTCTGTAAATTCTGTGAATCTCGGGCAGCTTGACTTGCGGGAAGTGTTTCCAGCTGCGCGTCATGTAGCTGGAGTCGAGTGTTTTAACCGATATATGAAACTATACATTTTTAGACATAAGTTGTAAAGGCCGCCGTTTGTGCCGTAGTGTGGTTATATAAAATATAAGCGAAAGAGAGAACTTTAAGAAATTAATATAGCCACTACAGTGACCATCAAAACGATGAAAAAATATTGACGTAAACAGTTTATTTTGCGACACCACGAAACAAACGATAGCGTAAAATGAAACAGACGTTTTTATATTGTCATCTGATATATATCGTTATATCGAACAGCCCTACTGGGATAGTTTTTCAAGTACAAATCTGTCAGAGCACAGCACAGCATTTACTTTAGAGGCAGTGGATCCTCATTCATTCTACAACCGTTCTGTAAGCTTGTGATAAACATTACAGACACACTCCGCTAAGCTTTCCTCTGGAATAAAGGGAAAAAAATATACAACCCAAGACAGAGTATAAGAACAAAGATAAAAAGAGACCAAATGAAGTCTTGGTAAGAAAACACACAACACAGAGTAATGAGGAGCAGTGACGCAAAACGCATAAACATGTGTGGCTCTATCCAAGCTGAGGTCAGCCAACTAACGCTCAGTAACAGATTGAACCGCTGCTCTTGTATTGCATAATTTACTTGGTACTACAATTATTCTGAAATAGTCTAGGGAGATAAACAGGATGAGAGATCAGCTGTGTGTCTACATGTTGAACACTGTAAAAAGCACATCATAACTGGTTATGTTTACAGAGCTGTAATCATCTTATGTTTAACAATAGCACATGACTGCTGGACTACAGCCATGCTTTTAAACAGCTTTAAGTTTTTAGATAAGAATTACCAATACTGCATGCAATCAGTTTAAAAAAGGAAACTAAAACCAGATACTGATGTAGACCAATCAATAGGAAATTACATTCTATCCTGTTAGAAAAGCATGGTGAAAAAAAACCATGAATAAATCTAACAATCGTTATGTTGCTTTGCACTTCCTGTTGCGATTTCAATGACCTGAACCAAAGCGACAAAAAGATGAAAAATTTCTCACAATATATCCTGAACAGTGTGTTTAATTTTGTTGTTTGCTTTTTTTCATGACAAGCTGGCAGCATCTAACAACATCTGGAATATTATTTTATATTAGTGTACACCTGATATTTTTAGTCTTACCTGCCACCTCCACAATGTCCCCAGGCACAATGTCCCTTGCCTTGATTCTCTGGACACTCTTCCTATCCTGGCGGTACACCTTCCCCATCTCTGGCTCATACTCCTTAAGGGCTTCGATGGCATTTTCTGCATTTCGTTCCTTAAAAGTAGAAACAGGAATTCGACTTAAAAACAAGCTAGCACCACACATGCAGCTCAGAGGCTGAGGATGAAAAGGGAGGTGAAACTAAAACGACTCTCGGATAGTCAGTGTACAGCTATTCACAATGTACATAATGGAGAGTTATCTTTATGTAAGCAAACCGACAAAGTGAACCAGGAGAGGAAGTGAAGCAGAGTAAACACTGCGGTGTTGCAAAAGGCTGAAATAGTAGGAATGCTACATTTTCAGAAGTGAAACACTTTACAGTTACCTTCAAAGGACCCCTAATTTATGTAAAACTGTCCTTATTTTAAATACTACAGCTGCATTTTTACATCAGTTTTCCCAAATATTCCTTTCAGTCTCACCATTTTCCTTCCTTACCATTCTTCACTTTTCTTTGTCTGGCCGATCGCTTACAGACTGCATAGTTTGAGTGGCAACTCTTAACATAGCGGTAAGTAGGCTGCACATGAATAGACATAACAAGACCAGGCACACAAGTTATAACCTTTGTAAGGGAGCACAGAAAAATGGATACAAAGCTCTTAAAATGGCTGCCAGTAAAGGTGAGGCCAGTTAAGGGAAGCTAAGCAAGATATACAAAACTACAGGCGCCAAACCACCACCAACATGATAAGCAGCAAACAGATCACCCTTCCATTCTACATCATTCATAGTGGCTTTGTAGGAATAAGCAAAGGCAAACAGGCACTTAACAGCTCACCATTTACACAAGCCTCAGCAGGACTGTTCAACGAACATTTACTTTTACAGGCAATCCAGCGGAGATACACCCGCCTACCAGGTGTCTTTGACGAAATATAGTGTGGTGTGGTTTATAATCACATAAATAAATCAAAATAGTAAATTGGAATTTTATCCCCAGGTGGCTTTAACAAGCACATGTGCAGTTTGGATTACATCAGCACCGAGTGAGAGAAGAAAACCTATTTAACAAAACGCCTGATCTTTCAATCCTGACCCCAGGGAAGAAGTTAATTTGTCTACAGATATTAAGCGCAGTTTATCATGAAGGGCTACCCCTAGTTGTTCCTCAGACATTGATAATCCTTTGATAAAATTAAATAAGAAGCCAATAAAACATTATGTCTGGTAGGTTATGTTTTCTTCATTTCTGAAATGTTGTTTGGATCTTACAAAAACAAAACAAAAAACAGGCAATATCAGGAAAAAAAATCCAAACTAGTCTTGATGTAGTCTAACAACTAATACTAGGAATACAAGGGTTGATGGAGAGGGGACAGATTTATTCTGACTGCAAAGCATACGTAGGATGAGGAGACAGGAAGAAGTGCAAATAAGTTGTCAGATAATCTGAATAATGGAGACTGGTAATCTGATCAAACCTTCTTTGTCCATAACATTATTAGTTTCCTCTTAAGAGAGACTTCTACAAGCTACACAACATCTATGCATATTTTTGTGATATTAAGCTTTTTAATGGCACGATGAATAACTGGCAAGACAGAAACTGGTAGGGAAAAAAAAAAAAAAAAAACTACTCCCTGCTCACCCCACTAAGCACCATTTAGTAGATTTGGTTAAAATCTAAGCTAAGTGTGATGTTATGTGGAAAACCTATCTGCTTACAAGGAAGCCGAGTATTCATAACAGTACATGAAAGTTTCACTCAGGTAGCCAAGTTTTAATGACCCATGTGAAGTCAGATTCAAAACTGCAATTTCGTTTACCTGCCAAACTCCTACAATGGCATTTGCGATGAGAATAAGGAGGATAACAAAAGGTTCCACAAAGGCTGTAACGGTTTCTTCTCCCTCTTCAAACCAGGCCAGGACCTGCAGACAAAACAGAAATTAAGGGAATCAAACACAATGCAAGCAATTTATATTTAAGTGTGAGCTATAAGTAACACTAAAGTCCCTGGCCTGGGATGATATGGCATATTTTTACCCAAGAACACCCAGTAATGAATATTCTAGCATATGTCAGAAAAAGTATTTACACAGAATTATATTTTAGATTATTCACTGAAGTTGTATCATTTGAGTTTACTTTGTTTCACAGAGTTGCAAGAATGTTGACTCGAGTAGAACAAGCTTGCAGGCTTGATGGTGAAGATGCCTAAATTCACAAAACCTGCCCCTTTACAACCAAATCAAAATACAAAGGACTTTTGAAATCACAACATGAAACAGAAAATATCAGAGCTGAACACCACATTGCGTCATTCACATGAATGGAGAAAAGGGAGGTGAAAAGGTCACAGCTATTTTCAGCTGATTGTCTATTTAATGGCCCAAGACAAATAGCTCCACAAGCGCAGTGACTCCAGCTTTATGTCACATGAAATGCTACAACCCTTTTATAGAACAAATATTATAAAAGAACTCAATAAATCAATTAAATGTGAGAAACCAGCAAACATAACCTCACAGCCAAACAAAATTAAACAAGTCAAACTGTGGCTTACACTGAATATTTATTTATGATCAGTTACTTACAATTTGGACTTGAGGCCTTTCAATCAACTTTCTGGACAATAGTAATTGTCAGGTTCATGTTGTTATTTCCTTACACTGTTTGCCATGAACTTTGCCTGTTGGTGGAGTTGTGGTAGAATCTCACTTTGCCTTAATAGTGGTTGGAAAAATTATTTTAATCATCAATAATCATTTAAAATTTTATACCAAGCCAGCTTCTGACAGCATTGCGAACGGGGCCAAGTGTGTGAGAGGGTATTAATCACTTTCCCTTCTTTTAGAAACTGTGCCAGGAGAGAAGTGTGTCAACTGCCTCTCTCCTACTCCAACCTATTTCAACACTGCCAATCAAACATCAAATTTAGACTTTATACTAAAGAAATTTACACTCCACCCATCAGTTCCTGAATGTTTTAATGTAACATCTAACAAATGTCTGCATATAACTTCATATTCACACTGAAGTAAATGTGTCTGCATGTGGTGTGACTGAGAGAAGGCCGAGTACTACAGCTGATGATTTATAAGCTCTGAAAAGCATAGCTGGCTGTTGTCACCATGCCTTGGTGTCTCAGGATAGTCTGAGCCAATGGGAGAGTGGCCAATCCTTGAGTAGAAGCAGAGCCACAGGATACTCAACCTACCACTGTGTCAAGCATACTCTACGCTGGGGATCGCCACTTATTGGTGGTAAGAATATAAAGCATTCAGAAGTTATGTTTGTTCATACCGGACAACTAATGACTCCAAATATTAGTCCTCGCTATACTGTAGCAGTATGTTACCAGTAAAATCAATCACCACTGAAGTATACCGACTTCTCATGTGTCTGTCGCCTTCTCTCTTTATAACAGCCAAGTGTTTGCTGCTCTTGTCAACAACACGCCACGCATTCAGACTTGTTACAGTGGCAGATTCACCCATTCTCAAACTGCCTCAGCGTCAGTGCTCCTTTTGAATTACAGACTTCTGGAGCATTGATGTGTTAACAGAATCTCTATAAAAACAACATGCTTGAAGAAGCCACGATAATTTATGATTAGCTTCAAGAGCAATGCCGTGTTTGCACAGAATCAGAAAAAAGAAAAATATGAATCTGGGTTTTGTCACCAGACAAATTCTGGGTGACTTTCTTTTCTTATTTTGAACAGTTTTCTTCCTAAGCTATAATCTGCACAGAATCAATTGCAAAATGATAACTATATACAATGTGTAGGCTGACAAAGCTGAACTGTGGAGAGAAAAGGGGAAAAAAAGCTTTCTAAACTCATCACTGAGCGGTTGAAAGAAGGATGGTGGTAGAAATGAACATAAATGATGTTCAACTGGCTGAAAGCCAAGTTTTAGTATTACATTTTGTACTAAGTAATCAGTCTTGAGGCGAGAGAGTGCTTCTATTCAAGTATTCCATATGAATGACTCTCTCACTATTCTATCATTAAAATACTGCCAGTGTACAAGTGTCACATCCTCTTCACTGATTATTACCACTATGAATAGCCAGTATTGTCTGAAAGACCACTGCACACATCACCCGCACTGCTAACATAACATGTGTTATACTTACAAACGATATGCAGGCAGCAAGTAAAAGGATCCTCACAAGCAAATCTTCGAACTGTTCAATCACTAGTGCCCAAAGTGATTTACCTGGGGAGGGTTAACATCAAACTTAAGTGTGATACATTTTAAACATATGCATGTCATCCCCCCCCCAAAGCATCCAGAATGGTTCACTCACCCTCCTCCGCTGGTAGTTCTGTAGATCATCCCATTCATAACGAAGGCAAAAAAGGTGGACAAGCAGTTAAAGTTAAGCAGTTGATACATAATAGCATATTTCAGCACAAGTGAAGTACATCAACAGCCAATGATACTGTAGTAGGATGATAAAGACAAGTTGCTCATAAAATTGGTCACAGAAGAGATGGTTTCCAGTATTTCAACATGCACATGGTGACGTAAGCTTCCTTTTTGCTCTTTCGCCTGTTACATATCTGGAGCCATGGGCCATAACGCGGCGCCGGGAGAATAGCTTCTTGTTTTTGAACAAACCTATGTAAACCAGCTCCTTACCGTTTGGCCCATATCGTTCCCGTTGTTTCTTCACTTCTTCTAAACTCAGACCCGTGCTTTCGTTCACATTAAAAAAGCTGTAAACTTCTTCCACCGTCTTTGTGTGTGCGTTGTCCATGGTGAATGGCCACTTGAGGACACCGCTTAGTTGGCTGGTTCCAACCTCAACCTATCAAGGTGGGTTTTCTAACTCCCCCTCCTTCGGTGTCACCGTAATTGAAATTTAAAAATAGATATATATTTAAGCGGAAACCCACAGCGATGAGTGTTACGAGCTAAGTAGTTCCAACACAGGATAGCGCGGCGCACAGGTGTGCGGCGAGAGTGGACAAATTAGCGGCTCCCGGGCTAGCGAGCGGCTAACTGGCTAAAGCTAGCTAACTATTGCCTCTGGTCCTTTGGCTCTGCTTGAATTCGCCGGCTTTGCTTCGCTAGCTGCCTCGTGAGACCTTGGAGAAAAAAACCATATCAACGCTGCTGTCTCAGCTGGATGTTGTTAATGTTGTCCCTTTCATTTAAAACAGCGACTCCCGGAAAAATTGCGTCCGAATGGATGATTTAAACATGTGGGTAAGTTGCAGCTTGGCTCCCGTCGCCCGCTTTGCCTGTGTGTTGCGGAATCAGCAGCGTCCTCATCAGCACCAATAGCGTTTCTTCTCGAATGCGGTGTTCAGTGCCCGCATGTGGAATCACCTCATTGGTTGGAGATACCGGAAGTCCTTCTCGCTCTCTTACGTACACACTCAGTGCTTTTCGTCATTGCACGGTGGGAACAGTACACTGGAGCATGTGTTTAGTCAGTTTGTACATGTGACAGTGAGTCGGAATGATTTTCAATCGTATCTTTAAAAAAATACTTATGTAATTGATTTTTACTGTAAGGACATGATTTGTTATTGATATTCAACTATCGTAATTTGCATGGTTTTTTTGAGGCAAATTGTACTTTCATAATAGAACATTCCAGAAAAAGTAACAGTCCGATAACATAGCTTCACCATTATTTGTAAATAATTAGCTAATGCAAATCAATTATTTAGTATATCCGTTCTCCTGTTTTCAAAAATAATAACAGATAAAGTTTTAAAAATTGCCTAAAATTTTGTACTATAGGATATTGGTTATAATACATATACACAGTGCTGTGGGAAGTGAGCCCCCCCCCCCCCCCCCCCCACACACACACACACACACACAGCTTTTTGAGTTTCATTAATCACACCCAGATCTGATTACTGCCAGACCCTTATGAATTAATAAAATTATTAGCCAAAGACAAATAGAGTTAATAAAAAAATTTCTTTTTTAAAAATGGTTATTTCATTTATTGAGTCATTCTGTCATTCAAAGTCAGTCTGAAAAGGGTTACAAAGTTACTTTGAAGGTTGGGGGACTCCAGGAAACCACCATTACACCCATTATCCACAGATGGAGAGACCTTGGAGCAGTGGTGAACCTTCCCAGGAGTGGCCGGCTTACCTATTCCAAGAGTGCATCAATGACTCATCCAGGAGGTCACACAAGAACCCAAAACAACATCTAGAGAACTGCAGGCCTCACTTCCCTCAGTTAAGATTCAAGTTCATGATTCAACAATAAGAAAAAGATGCAAAAATGGCGTTCATAGGAGAGTTTCAAGGAGAAAAACACTGCTAACCACAAAGAAGACACTTGATTCATATCTGCCAAAAAACATTTTGATGACCCCCAAGACTTTGGGGAAAATTAAACCATGAATTCTGCGCTCTGCCAAAATTTTTTGAAAGAGAATGTCCAGCCATCAGCTGTTACCCTTAAGCTCAAGCACACTTGGGCAATACAGCGGGACAATGAACTGAAACACATCAGTAAGTCCACCTCTGAATGACTATAAAATAAAAAGAAAAAAAGAAAAACATCAGGCATTGGAGAGCACTATTCAAAATCTGGACTTAAATCTGATTGAGATCGTTGGTATGACCTTAAACAGGCTGTTCATGCTCAAAAACCCTCCAATGTGGCTGATTTAAGAAGAGTGGGACAAAAATTCTGCACTGTGGAAGACTCACTAGTTACTGCAAATACTTGATTGCAGTTCTTGCTTCCAGGGGTGGTAAAACCAGTTATTAAGTTGAGGGTGCAATTACTTTTTCACATGGGCTAGGTAGCTTTGGGTAGACATTTTCTTCCCCTTATCAAATGATGTCATCCTTTAAAAACTGCCTTTTGTATTTCCTCCAGTTATCTTTGTCTAATAGTAAAATTTCTAAAACAAGTTTGGCAAATATGCAAAAGAAAGAAAGAAAGAAAGAAAGAAAGAAAGAAAGAAAGAAAGAAAGAAAGAAAGAAAGAAAGAAAATAAATCTGGAAGGAGCAGATACTTTTTCACTGCACTGTAGAATGATAGCAGTCTGGAGTCACAGATGTATTCTCCAAATAAAATAACAGGATTAATACAAGATTTGTTGATATAGAGCACAAGTTTCAAAGTGACACTTGATGATGCCATGAAAATGCTTACTTGCTTATTGTAACAAATTAGGTGTGTAATTTGACAGTGTTGACTCCAAGACCTTAACTAGCCAATTGTAAGAGGTGCTACACTACACTGTGGAGAGATAGACTGCTTCTGAATCTGTAACCAGACCAAAGCAGTGGGGATGTGTGTAGATGCTATGTTCAGTAACGGATGAAGGAATTAGCTTAAATGGTTTCTGTTATGTTTGCTAACTGTACTGACAAAACTCAACAATTCTATACTGAAGCATTCATATCTACAACCCTGTAAAACATTACTGTGTATGTTAATAAATTCTATGCTCATTCAATAAATGCAATACTTAACACATCGGAGTTATTATCTTATATTTGTCAGTGTGAGTTGTGTGAAAAGAATCCCAGTAGTCTCTGGCAGACTTACAAACCAGCCTTACCAGTGATATAACATAGTCAGCGTTATCTTTTGCTCCCTGGCCTTCTAACGTTGTGTCAGAGAGAATTTATCAGTGGAAGTGGTCCAAGAAACCATCTTTAAACTGATACCGTACAGTCAGCTTGGTCAGTGCCATGTCTAACTTTTCTTTCACAGAAACATGACTGCTTTAGGGAAAAGGCTGCCTATAGCAAGAAAAATCCAGTTTCATGCTTTAAGCTGTTAAAATCAAACACACCAAAGATGTTGAGATAGTGTTGCTTGCGTAAAACGGCTTTGCAGACTGCGCTATCTGCTGTCTATCTAAAAGACAAGTTATTTTCAGCCACGGAGATTAATGTGTGCTGCCGCACTGAGACTTTCCTCCTCACTGAGAAGGAAAGTCAGAGCTTTCTCTGCAGGATAGAAAAGATAGCTTGAAAACAAAATAAAAAATAAAACGTGTCAGTCAGCTACTCACACGACAGCTTCAGATAAAAAATGAGGAATGAACCGCAGTAACTGTGCTTTAACTGAATGTTTGCTTAACACTGCTTTATCTATAGTTTTAACTATAGTTACATCTCCAGTGTGGAGAATCTGGTGGCCCTGGGGAATTGTGCTTGCATTGGATCCACTCGACCTCCTATCATGAATTGTTAATGCATACCAGCATCAAGTTGCTCTGAGTGTTCACCTTTATCCTGTGATGAAACAGCTTTTATAGGATCGCCCTATCCAAAAGAGAGATGTCACTGAATGGTTATAAGAGGTAAAGAAAGTGGATGGATGTATTATTTTCTTGGTAAGACTTGATTATTATTAGCTGTTATGCTGAAAACACAGACCCTGTTGTTAAAAAAAGGATCCTGGCAGCACAATCATGAGCATTATTGTGACTTTTCCCCCTCAAATTTTAAATCAATAAAACACTTCTCACCTTGTGTCGCATGAAGTAAAAAAAGAAAAGGACAGCTAAATGACACGGTGTACTTACGTTGAAGTAGGTACTGTGGATTAATGGACCAAAGTGGAGCCATGATTGGTCACTTTAGTTGTTTACTGCAGTGTGATGAATGTTCAAAAATAAAGTATGATCACAAAGTGGTTGCAGTTTGAAAGCAAAGTGGTATGTCACTGCCCTTATCTCAAATAAGGACAGGCAATTATCACTTGACAGTTGAAGCACCTCTTCCTCGATGTAGTGTAAACAAATCAAGATGCGGGACTAAGTAGAATGAATTTAAGGACAGTGAAACTCATACAGAACCTGTTTCAGTATTTGCACATAAAATAAATCCATTTTCTTCTCATGTTTAGTAATGTCGGGTACAATCAGAGGCTTACATAACTTAGCCAGCAGGGTAATAGATGGTGTGGATGTTGTTGCTGACAATGAGGATAGTTTTTTTTAATCATTTTTATGTGTGGGAAGGAGTGAGTTTCAGTCCAGTCTCATAAAAGTTCTACTGTAGTTGTTTTCATATGAGGATATATCAGTGCGCACAGGAGTACAGGTGAGTGCAAGCTTTGCAAAAAAAAGGAAAAAAAGGCTTAGGTCTGTTTTGTTAGTATGCTGAATGGCATGCTGGGAACTCTTTTTTTTTAGATTGATATCTTGCAAGTCTTAGGATGAGACCTCTCAGCACGTTGAGAATAAAAGGAAGACTTAGACCAGTGGTTGAACCTTACCCCTTGTTCATCAATGATGTGATTCGTTTGTTGTGCAATGTTTTAATTGCAAAAAACAAAACAACCCCCCCCAGATGTATCTTTATCTTTATGGTTAAGCTTGTATTCAACAAGCCATACCCTTGTTGAATACTGTGGTGAAGATGGCTGTATAAAGGCTGTATGAAGTCATAAATTAACAGAAAAGTACACCTCTGAGCTCCTTTATTCACCTACATTTATCAGCTGTTCTACAAATCTTCAAGAATCACTATATTACAGTAATGGTCCCAGTCGAGCATCCAGTTAGTTCTAACTTTACTGGAAAAATGGGCTCATACACTGTGTGATATCGAATTGTTGAAACCAAGGCCCTTTTACCATACCTTGCCTATGTTTGGCTTTGGGTTTTCAGCATAAAACTAGCTGATCACCTTATAAGGCTCTCTAAAAAAAGTGTAATTGTATAAGGGCATTCAAGGATGGCAACGTTAATTTGTTACTTGGAAACCAGCACATTCCTTGTTGTTCTTGGGAAAGACATAAACACACTGTTCTGGGGGTGCTTAACCTGTTTGTCTCCATAATTTGACTTTAGTGTTTATACACCTGTGTATAAACACAGCATGTTATAAGTGGCAAAGGTGAGGTCTTTGTAACCCTCAAGAAACAAACAGCTACCTTTCACAACAAGGCGGTGAGGGTTAGCCTTTGCCTTTAGCACATTAGGCTTCCCTGAGATGTCAATGATAAATATCTAATGTTAGATTAATAATATAATTTATTGTGTGTCCTTTACTCCCTTTACTGTTCAAGATCCTGAAGCGAACAGCAAAAAGCAAAAGGATCATTGCAGTAATGTCTGCACTGACACCATTGTTGTTTTGAAGAAAGCAAGATGACACCGCAAGCACTTAAACTTGTTCTCTTCATATAAAAAAGAATTTAAAAAAAGAAAAAGAAAACATGATTATTAATGTGTTTACTGGTTTTTGCTGCTCTCAAGTGGTCGAAAATATTACTACATATGCACAGAACTACATATGAATTTCCTCTTAGTTCCATGTAACTTTAGTTTGTAGGCATGTGTTCATTATCTTCTTAATTTCTATTCTCCCTATTAAATGTAAACACACTGAGCCATTATTGTTACATTGCTACCTCAAGACAGCAAATTTTTTTGAGTCGCCTGCCCAGACTGTGATTCTGATAATTTCCTGTTACACTGAAAATTATCCTATGTTGTAGTTATAAAAAAGACTTTTGACTTACACGAATATTATTATTAAATTAATAAAAAGTATAAATAGTCATATCTACCTTTTTGTACCCTTTTGGCGTTAAATAGTTAATAAAGTTTAAATTTAATCAAAGAAGGACAAAGAGGTATATATCGGTTACAATTCTCCCCAAAGAGTTAAATTCTAATGTCCTTTTCTGTGTTTGTTTTAAATACTTTATTTTTTCGCGATGACAAGAGCAGAAAGGAGAATGACGACAGTCTCGCGAGATTTTTGTTAGAGGTCAAAGTTGGCTTTTCCATGTGTGCATGTTCCTGTATGTGCAGGTTTACTACAGAGCGTTTCTGTGGGACTTAGCTACAGTTTCCCCGGTGTTCATATATGTTTATGAGCGTGGTTATTTAACCTTGTTTAAATATTTAGGAGACCTTTTTAAAGTTGGTTTTAGTTTGTTAAATTCTTCGCTAATACGCGCTAGCCTCGGCTTTTCAGCTGGTAGAGCAGATTGAATCTTTTGCAGTCTCTTTTAGCTGCTAGATCTTCTAAAGATGGTTTAGCGTGACATGTTTCGGGTCAGACCGCTGCTGAGTGCCTTAGTTAACCACCGACAGACGTTAAAGACAAACGGTAAGCCAACCTGACAGAAGCTATGTGACAGTATGTGCATTTGCAGTCTCCAGACTGTGGTTGGTTAGCTTCTGGTATCTTAATTCACTCATCGAACCAACTGGAAACAAATGCATCAGTGGGAAACATATATATATTTATGTGTAGTATATTTGTTTGTGAAGGTGTTTTATCGCCACACAGTATAAATGTAGAAGGCATCACGAGTGTCTGTCCGATTTTTGCTATTTATTACTATTTTGTTTAGATTTATTACCTTTTATATTGTCTTTATCGTACTTCCAATCTTAAAAGGCCTCTCAATCCGTGTATCACAGAACAGGGTAGTAGCTGTCACTGTTTAATTTCTGTGTTTCCTTCACAGGGGGTCTTTATAAGCCCTTTTGCACGATGAGTGAAGGAGGCATGGATAAGCAGACAGCTACACTGTTAAAAAGGACCAATGAGGAAAATGAAGACTCTGCTGAGAAGGTCCAGGCAGCTAAAAGGGTGAAGACAGATGGGGAACACGCTGAAGATGAAAAGAAATATCCAAAGAAGAAAGTGGTCCTGCTCATGGCGTACTCGGGAAAAGGATATTACGGGATGCAGGTATTAATAATAATAATAATAATAATAATAATAATAATGATGATGATAATAATACATTTTATTTAAAAATAGAACCTTTCAAAGCACCCAAGGACACTGTACAACAGATAAAGATACATTTATATTCTGCAGTTGTCTTGTTTTAAAGTTTTTCTGCCCTTTACCACACTTTTTTGATAAAAGCTTATTTCGGCTGCTCACATATTCATGAGTCGCTACAGCAGGTAGCTCCATGTGTTTCATTTGGCATTTTTTATGCCGGATGCCCTTCTGGGGTGGACAATAGAGAATAAATGTAGTTATATACGTTTATAAAAACAGATCTTAGGTGAGCCACACAGTAAGAAGGTCCTGGGTTTGACTCCTCCATCTAGCTATGGATTTTGCATGTTCTCCCCGTGTCTGTGGGTTGTCCCTGGGTACTCAGGCTTCCTCCCACACTCCAAAGACATGCTGTCAGTGGGTTTAGGTTAATTGGTGATTCCAAACTGTGAATGTGAGTGTGAATGGTTGCCTGCCTCTCTGTGTTAGTCCTGTGACAGATTGGCGACCTGTTCAGGGTGTTGCCACCTCTTACCCTATGACAGTTGGGATGGGCTCCAGCCCCCCATATCCCTGAATTGAATAAGCTGAAGAAAGTCAATGGTTGGCTGGATGAAACAGATCTTAGATATGAGACTGGTGGAAACAGATGAAGATCAGCCGCTGCCATCAGTGAATGTCATCATAATTAGTGGCAGTCAATGGCACATAGAAAACACTGGCCAATAAAGTGCAACATCCTTATTATTTTCATTATTTATTTATTTATTCCAGAGAAATCCTGGAAACTCTCAGTTCAGGACCATTGAAGATGATCTGGTTGCTGCTCTTATTAAATCTGGCTGCATTCCTGAAAACCACGGTGATGAGATGAAGAAGATGTCTTTCCAAAGATGTGCCAGAACAGATAAGGTATGTGCTCAGTGCACAATAAGAATTTACTGGTCAAAGCTTGGCCAACAAGGCAGATTAGAGGATATGTATCTTTACGTGTTATCTGTCTGTTAATGTTGTGCTGGTTTTATTTCTTGTCATCATGTAATTGTTAATAAGAATTAATTAAATTGTGTATTTCATTGTTAGTATTTATTTATGTGTTGAGTTATGTCGTTGACTTTTATATGAATGTATTCAGGGTGTGTCTGCTGCTGGCCAAGTGGTGTCTCTAAAAGTGAGGTTGATTGATGATATCATTGAAAAAATCAACGAGCATCTGCCACCGCAGATCAAAGTGCTTGGTGAGACACTACTTTATATTGTGAATTACAAGTCTAGGTTTTTGGTATGATGAGTACTGTTGGCATGAGTGTGTATGATTCATTTTTTTTCTCAACTTTTGAACCCACAGGACTAAAACGGGTGACGCAGGGTTTCAATTCTAAAAATAACTGTGATGCTCGTACGTACTCGTACATGCTTCCAACACTGGCCTTTTCCCCAAAAGACTATGATACCGGGAATATAGCAGCATTTCGCCTGGAACCAGAGACACTACAGAAGGTGAATCGCCTTTTTGCTCTCTACAAAGGCACACATAACTTCCACAACTTCACCTCTCAGAAGGCTCCAAGCGACCCCAGTGCCCGCCGCTACATCACAGAGATGTCCTGTGGGGAGCCTTTTCTCCGCAGAAATTATGAGTTTGCAGTGATTACTGTGCGAGGCCAGAGCTTTATGCTGCATCAAATCCGCAAGATGATTGGCTTGGTGATTGCAGTGGTCAAGGGCTATGCAAAGGAGGAGGTGATGGAGCGGAGCTGGGGACATGAGAAGGTAGATGTCCCCAAAGCTCCGGGACTTGGCCTCATCCTGGAAAGGGTTCACTTTGACCGGTACAACAAACGTTTTGGGGGGGACGGGCTGCATGAGAAGCTGGAATGGGATCGCGAGGAGGAGGAAATCAAGGCCTTTAAAGAGGCACACATCTACCCCACCATTATTGAGACTGAGTGTGAAGAGGGCTCCATGGTCTGCTGGATGGCCACTCTCCCCATCCATGACTTTGAGGCCACATCTATTGAAGTGCAAGACGATAAAGTTAAAAAACAGGTATCCAAGAAGATACATTTATTTTAAAATGTTTTTTTAACATTGAAAATCTGTTTTTTATTTTTAAATATAATTGTTCTCTTCCTGCAGGATGATGCAGATGAAGGAAATGACTCTGATTAGGCCACTCTGCCAGCAGAAAGAAGATGCATCATCATGTGTTTTTTTTTTTGTTTGTTTTTTTAACTGCTGATACAGACATTTTCACTGGGATTAAATCTTGTTTCTTTTATACAAATGTTATTAACAAGCAAGTAATAAAAGCTTCTGTTCTTTAATGCAACCTGCTTGGTTTCCTAATATTAGTTTACCACTAAAACAACTTTGGATAGCTGGTTTGTTTGATGTTTCTGCAGTAATAACTGGCTGCCTACTCTTGAAAATAGACTCTTAATGCTACAGCGACATTTAAATTGTCAGAAGAATTGTGTACTACTGCATACTCAAATAACAACATCAACTTATGACGTTTCATCTCTTAATAAGTTTAAATCCCACATTTATGACTTTCTCTGATAATAGCAGTGAGCTGTATTTACAGGACTTTGCAAAAGTCTTGCCCCACTCCTCATTTCTTTATATTTTATTTTCAAGAAGAAGTTTTTTTTAAAGTGATCTTCAGCAATAATCCTCTGGGCTTTCTGAAGGACTCTAAAAGTTTTTCTTTGGACACTGGTTGCTTTTTCACTCATTGACAGTTCTTTGAAGGAATCTTTTTCAGTTTGTTAAACTATTTAATGATGACCTATGGCTATGTGATTACTTAATGTGGGGAGGTTCAGGAAGAAATGTAAGAGAGCGTTGCAAAGCAAGGACGTGCCAGAAGAAAGATCAACACATCTGTAAAGCAAGCAGTACACAGGGGCGCCAAAACGACCCCAGTGCCTGCCACTACATCACAGAGATGTCCTGTGGTGAGCCTTGAAACAGTGAGTTGTTCTAAACAGATAATTATGAATTTCAAAATCTTATTTGGTTTTCATATGTGCCCATTTTCAGTGATATAACTTTTTCAACCGTCTCTTGATTTTGCCACATTTTTCAAGTAACCTATATTTGACAACAGCATAATAAAACATGAAATTCTGTTTTTGGTGTTCCACCAAAATCTTTAGTGTGCCCCATATGGAGGTGCCCCTGGCAGTATATTTAACATAGTACATCTGTCTTATGTGTCCTTCAGTCCACTGTCAGAAGTATAAGGAAAATCTAATTAATATTATAAAGCAAAAGGTTTTATAAGGGTGCCATATTTCTGGAAGATAGACGAACATCACTGAGAGGTTATGACGCTTCACACTCCATACCAGCTGGTGGCGGTAACGCACCAGTTCCTGCTTTATTACCGGCAGTAAACCTCAAAGAAGAAGCACCATCAAGTAAACATGGCACCGGCCAAAAAGCGCAACGTGAGTTCGGTAAAAACAGCAGAAAAGAGTGCAAAAAAAGCCAAAGTAGATCTCAGCAAAACTGTCGAGCGTATCCTCGAGAGCAGAAAGCATGCCAACGATGTTTTCGACATTCTCGAGAGCCTTCAGGTATAAATTTCCACACCTAAACATCCACGCTGTACTAAAACCTTGCCATTTAGCTAACCTTAGCATTTAGCTAACCTTAGCATGATCACCGCTGGGCAGCTTTCAGTAAGTATACGTGTTTGTTTCCTTCGTGTTTGTGAGCAGGCAGAACAAGAGAAGGAGGTTATCAGCGCAGTCGCTGCGTGCAGCGAGCTGTTCTGTGCGCTGCTGGAGAGGAAGGAGCTGTTCTTGGGAAAGCTCCCTGGAGAGGAGGACGCATTGAGCGGTTAGTATACGATTGTAACCCGATTACCAACAGCAGTTCTGAGGTGGATGTATGCGTGTTGCTCCTGTCGCCATTTACCTGGGTTTGTCTGGTCCAGGGGGCTACAGCGCCGAGGACAAGTACCGGATATTTATGCGACACCGGTACACCAGTTGTGTTGAGATCCTGTTAGAGCACCTCAGCCATGAGCAGTATGACATCAAGGTGAGCTGTCTCTCTGTGACTTCTCCTTCCGTCACACGTTAATTAAACTTAAGAGAAACAAATTAATACATGTCTTCACTTTTTTATCCACCTGACTGTTAGAACGAAAGGCTCACATTAGACATGTTTGCTGGGGGTTCAGTATCTATTTTGCACAGACGTGTTGAAAGTTTCTGTGTTGTACGGGAAGTTATCTTTTACAGTTTTGCATTGTGCAATTGATTACGTTGCTTGCAGTTCTTGGGGACTTGAGGGAGGCAATGATATTCATTTAAATAAGAAAAATACATGATTAGATAACTTTTTGGATACAGGAGAGTGCCATGTGCTGCCTGATGAAATTTGCTGCCGGAGAAGGACTGCATCCTCTTGAGGACTTGGACTGGAGTGAACATTACAGCTTCCCAAGGGAACTGATCCAGGTAGCATGTTGGCTATGATTTCTAGGATTAATAAGTATTAGTAATTTCTGTGTTCTTTTGGGTGACTTAAGTACTTCTTTCAGCTTATTACTCAAGGCAAAAATAGCTTTTCCCGAAAGATACACTTTGTCATTTGTGGCTCCTCCTGATATTTCTTTTTTCTTGTACTGCCAGGCACTGGTGGACAACCTTCTGTCTAAAGCTACAGACAATTCCCTGCTGATCTCCAGGTTCCAGGAGTTTCTCGAGATGGAGGATGTGCGCTATTATGTAATGAGCTCCATCCGGGACAGCGTCGGCAAAGTCATGGACAAAAGCAAAGGGGTAGGAAATCATCACCTGTCTGCTGTAGACGTTTAGGTGGATGCTTTCTTTCTGTGTTAAAGACATTATGGGATTTGCTAAATACTGCTTGTTTGTTCCTTCCAGGCTGTGGTGCCTGTATATCAGAACAATGTGTTCACACTCATGTCCAGCATCAGCATGCCAAACCAGGAGTCAGAGCTGACCAATTTTATGGTCAAACAGGAAGGTAATACTTTTTAAGATGTGATAATCACAGTGGGAGTCCCTCTGTCTTTTGTCGTGATGATAAAATGTCACTGCAGAGGGAGAAAATCCAGTTTGGGGACTTTTTTTTTTTTTTATAAGTCAATAATGGCATTTTTTTTCTCAGCCAAGCATGAGGACTGGAAAGCTGCCAAGCTGCATGTAAGTAAAATACTTTAAATCAAATCTTCACATTTCTGTTTGCCAACAAAAAGGTTTTCTGAATGCTATTAGATCTTCTGCCACACAGGAACATAAGCGTGTCTTTGAGAGGATGTGGCTTGGCTTTCTGAAGTATAAGGTAAGTAGATTAGACCAACAGTCTCTTCTCTGTTTTGTGCTCTGTGATATGTCTCATTAATGTTTGATGTCTGTATTGTAGTTGCCAAACAGCATGTATAAAAAGGTCCTGGTGATACTACATGACTCCATTCTGCCGTATATGAGCAAACCCACGCTCATGATCGACTTCTTGACTGCTGCCTATGAAATTGGTAAGTTATGTGTGTGCTCGTGGCTCTATGGTGACGGTACTTCACCATGAGGTCGACTGACATCTGTAACTTTTAAGGTATTTTCACATCTGGTCTGTGATAGTTTTAGAAGTCTGAACTGTAGTGATAGTGACTGTGTTTGAAATATAAAAGAATCCTAAAATTTAAATATTTTGAATTAAATAATTAATTTGGTACAAACACAACAAAAATGCTACAGTACATTGTCTACAGCATAAATGTAAATGCTCCATAAAAAACACAGGAAGATTTCATTATTAGAGTTACAGTGAAGCGATTCTTTAGCTTTGTTAGTTTTAGATTGATTAATGAGAATTTAACAGTGTTTTGTTGTTTTACTTACTTCAACTGGGATTATATCTGCTTGTGCATGGACATCAGCGAACACTAGGGGGAAGTAGTTGTTAGAATATTATTTTTCCAGTTCACTATAGTGACCTCTATAGTGAAATGCCCTCTGACCAAATTTATTGCACTCGGACCCAAGCCTAACCTCACGCAGAGTATAACGCGTCTGCGTCACCTGACTCGTGTATCTGTTTGTCTAGCTATCCTATAAACATGAAAAATATTTGAGAGCTTTGTGGATTCAAGTTGTTTTTATGTGACATGCTTTTTGGCGGGGCTGTGCAGTATGTACACTTTCCATACTGTAATTTTTTTTAAATGAACTTGAACAGCAGTTCTCCAAGCACTCTGAAGGTCTTTCAAAGTTTTTCTTTAGTCACTGACTGCTTTTTAACCTTTTTCAGTCCAGTCCATGTGCCTAATCATTTACAGAGGAATAACCAGTGTTGGGAAGGTTACTTTTAAAATGTATTCCGTTACAGAATACAGAATACATGCCCCAAAATGTATTCTGTAACGTATTCTGTAACGTATTCCGTTACGTTACTCAATGACAGTAACGTATTCTGAATACTTTGGATTACTTAATATATTATCATGCTTTTTACAACAACGTGAATGTACTATTGCTGTGTGATTTATTACTATTACTGAAGGTCCGCGACTCCAAACTGTAGTAAAGGGACCTCTGACTAATACGGCGGGGTCCCTGTCGGCTCGTAGCCGAAAAATAGCTTTACTTTGTTGTCTGGGTCAACTTTTCTTATGAGAGACAGAGAGAGGCGTTGAAAGACTGCTCCAACGGAACTTATTGTTTCGGATGAAAACACGAACACGGTGTACAGTCGAGTCTTAATAGCTTACTTACAACTGGGCTCGTCAGGCACTCTTCTTGGCTGCAGTGGTTATTATTATATTTACATGCTTCCAGCTCCCGTTTTTCCTCGATGATAACTCGTACCTTTCCACTCGCCTTTTTCTCCCTCCTCGCTCACAGACACATAACGTGTATGGCAGTCCATTCTCCTGCAGCACGGACTACACTGTCCATGAGGCTACATTCTTTAGAGCTATACTTGTAGCATTCTGCCTGTTAGCTTAGCACAACAATAACAACAACAACAACAACAACGAAAAGGCGCTCTGTCACCCAGGAAACACACAGTCGCAGAGAGAGAGAGAGCGTCGCCCTGTAACCATGGCAACCGTAACGCTGCTGCCTGGAACAAAAGAACGTAGCTGTCAAACAAACCCCAAACAGTCCTGACCCGCGACAAAATGAAACAGGAAAGTACCGCAGTGTAATCCATTTATTTCAACAAAGTAACTGTATTCTGAATACCACCTTTTTAAACGGTAACTGTAACGGAATACAGTTACTCATATTTTGTATTTTAAATACGTAACGGCGGTACATGTATTCCGTTACTCCCCAACACTGGGAATAACAAACAACTTGGCAAAGAACCTGTTTTAAATTGTCTCTCTGCACTTTGTTATTAGCACCATGGTCACAAAAATAAATCATTTGTTGTTTTTTTTGTTTTTTGTTTTTCATTTTTGTAGCTGAATCTTAGAAAAATTCCATCAAAATGCTTTTAGCTGAAAACATGGCATATGTCAGCATAGCATGCAGTGTGTTCTTAAAAAATATTCAAGGAAACTGGACAAATGGAGGACAAAACAAGACATGGCAGGCTTAAACACCTATCCATGGCAAATGAACAGCATCTGAAAATCATGTCCTTAAGAAATAGGAAAAAAGAGAGGATGCAACAAAGACTTGACACAGAACCCAAGAGTCTCAGTGACATACGAGGACTTTCAGGAAGCCGTTTTTAAGGAAGCAAAACAAGGAGAAAAGGTTGAAGTATACTAAATTACACAAGAACTGGACTGAACGTCAATGTCAACAAATTTTATGAAGTAATGAATACAAGTTTTATTTCAAATAATTGTCAATGCGTATGGATGAGGTGAGTGTCTACATCTGTAAAGCACGGTGGAGGCTCTGTCATGGTTTGGTGTTGAGAATCTTGATAGAATTATGAGCACAAAAGTACCATCAGATGTTCAAAAATACTATTTCAGAATGTGAAAGGTGGAAAAACAACACTTTCATATGTTCATCTACAGCTTTGCTATAAAGTGATGGTAATCAGCAGGTTCTTGTCTTCATCGAACAGGTGGGGCAATCAGCCTGCTAGCACTCAATGGCCTTTTTGTCCTCATACATCAACACAACCTGTGAGTGAAAAGCACATTTTTTTTTTGTCTCTTTTACTAGATCAGATTATTTACAGTAAAATGGGAGACATTTGATCACATAAATCAAAACCACGTGTTGTGTGTTTGCAGAGATTATCCTGATTTCTACAAGAAGTTGTATAATCTACTTGAGCCTTCTGTTTTTCATGTGAAGTACAGAGCACGCTTTTTCCATTTAGCCAATGTCTTCCTTAGCTCCAGGTAAGAATTCAGTCACATATTTCAAAATCCTTTTTTATTCATTTATAAATCAGATTCTGTAAAATGTTGGAACATTTAAAAAAAAAAGAAAAAAGAATTCACTGACTTTTGAGTCTCATAAATCGATATTTTATTCACAATAGAACATAGCAAACAGTTTTAAGATTTTCTATGAAAAAAATTTAGAATTTAATGGCAGCACATCTCAAAGTTGGGACTGAGGGGAAAAAGGGTGGAAAAATAAGTGGTATTAAAAAGAAATTGCTGAAGGAATATTTTGTAACTAATTAGGATAACTGGCAACAGGTCAGTAACATGATGGGATATATAAAGAGGATCTTAGAGAGGCAGAGTTTCTCAGAACAAATTTGCAAAAACAGAGTCTTTAAATTTTACAGCAATTTCAGAATCATGTTCCTTGACATACAGTTGTAGGCTACAATACATAAAATAAAAAGATTCGGAGAATCTGGAGAAATCTCACGCTGAAGTCAATACTGGATAACCATGATCCTTGAGCCTGTCATGGAAGTGTAAAGTGTAAAGTAAAAAGTGTAAAAGTAAAGTGTAAAGTGTGCGTGTTAGTCCCCATAGGGAAATAGTTCCTCTGCATTTAACCCATTCACCCAGTGAAGCAGTGGGCAGCCACCAGTGCAGCGCCCGGGGAGCAGTGTGTAGGGACGGTACCTTTCTCAGGGGTACCTCAGGGTAGCTGTTCAGTTGAGTCGAACCCCGGACCTTCCGATCATGGGAAATCCCTGCATGAGCTTAGGTGCAAATCCAGAAATCATTGTCTATGAACATTGTTCACTGTGTCGCTCACAATTGCAGGTTAAAGCTCTGTCATACAAAGAAGAAGTCGTATGTGAACATGATCCAATAAAGCCACCATCTTCTCTTGGCCAAAGCTCATTTAAAATGGACTGAGGCAAAGTGGAAAACGGTTTTGTTGGACATGGACACCACATCCTCCGGATTACAGAGGAGAGGGACCATTCAGGTTTTTTTAGCTCTTTGTTTAGTCCCTGATGGTATGAAGGTGCATTGGTGCCTATGGAGTCATCACTGCTGAGAGCAGCGTGTGCTCTCATCCAGATTAAGTCTTTTCCAATTAAAGGCCTTGCATTTTTTTACCAAGACAACGCTAAACTCCATATTGGAGATGTTACAGAAGCGTGGCTTCACTGTTGAAAAGTCACGGCGCTGCACCAGCAGTTAGCTGTTAGAATCCTGTATCAGAAACTTATACCAGCCGCTGCTCTCCTCAGTTCCCAGATGTTTAAAAGAAAGATGATACTACGCCCTGTCCAGACTTTTTTGAAATGTTTTCCTTTTACTCAGTTTAAACATTTATTATGTTTTCTATGTTCTATTGTGAGTTTATCAAATCTGTAAATTATTGCATTCAGGTTTTTACTCTTTATACAGCATGAATGTTGTTTTGTGGGTGACCTGCTGTTATTTTTATGAGCTTTGGCTGAACTATTTAAGCTGCTAAACAGACCAAATATAAGCGTCCTACTACTTAAATAATGAGCATGAAAGCTCAGGATCTACATTGCTAAAATGCATGTTCTGTTTTTGGTTTCCTTCAGTCACTTGCCAGTTTACTTAGTGGCTGCATTTGCCAAACGTCTGGCTCGCCTGGCTCTCACGGCACCGCCTACAGCCCTTCTCATAGTGCTGCCCTTCATCTACAACCTGATCCGTCGCCACCCGTCCTGCAGAGTCCTCATTCACAAGCCCAGCGCAGAAGATGGTGAGTTTCAGACTTTTGTAGTTGGGATCGGTGTGTTAACAGTCTATGAATTGTCTGTAGGATATGTGATAAATGTTTGCTTTTGTGTGGTGACAGAACCTTTTGAGGATCCTTATCTGACGGATGAAGAGGATCCTGCTCAGTGCCGTGCCTTAGAAAGCAGCTTGTGGGAAATTAAGGTGTGCAGGCAATAACTTTAGATTCCCAAATGAATTACCTCTGTCGCTGATGACAACTGACTTTTGAGTTTTGATATTTCTCATTTTTTTCTCTTTGGCGAAAACATGTTGAAGAGATGTCACAAACGATTGAAAGTCCAATTTAAGTGGAGGAGTCACTAAAATGACACATTTTCCTGTCGTCTTTTCTATAGTCGCTGCAAAAGCATTACCATCCAGATGTGGCTAAAGCTGCACTGCTGATCAACACACCTTTGTCAGAACAGGAGGATGACATCAGTGAGACACTAGAGGTCACAACGTATGAGGTGACGCTTCAAGAATTAGTTTTCCTCTTATTTCTGGTCAAATTAAATTTGGTTTAGATGAATAAGTTATTTCATTTTCTTTTTCACAGCTGATGGAAAAAGACCTGAAGCAACCCGAGATCAAGAGCGTCCCACTGGAATTTGAAACTGCCACACGGTTACTAAAAGGAGGGGGAGACGTGTTAGGACAGCACTTCTGTCTGGCATAAAATGAGTCAAAACAACGGACCACGTTTGCCTTGTTAGAACCTTTTTACACTCGTTCATCTTTTATCTCAAGTGCTTTTCAGAAAGTGTTGCCCAAATCTTCTCCATGAAAATTAGATGCTTTTTTGCTTTTTTAAATTCTATATTACTGTCCTCGATGTGTGACTGTTGTATGCCAATAAAAACATTTTCTAGAACTGATGGTCTTTGAAGGCATTGTTACTTGAAATCAATTATACACAATTTCAAGAATTCAAAGAAAGAATGTAAACAGGAAATTGTTGGTAAATGTTAAGCTATGCTAAAACTCAGGTTTTCTGCTTCCAGTTAAACAACAAAGTCATTCAGTGCGTATTTTCACTTAATGTGGCTGCATTTTGGTCCTCCAAAATCAGGCAGGAGATGCTCAATTTGTTATACTGTCCTGAGCAAAAATCTCGTCACCCCTCGTTATCTTTGGACAGTGGTTGTTTCTTTGCTCCGGTCCTTGTACCTGACCATTTTCAGAGGAACAGTTTTTTTTCTTAAGCCACTTATCACTGCCCTTGTTTTATGAATCATAACACATAAATTTTTTTTAGTTGAATATTTGAAAAAAAAAAACAAAGGAAATGTTATGATGATTTGCATCAGCAAGGTGTTCTTAAAGAGCTATTAGCCAAAAAACTTGGTATATCTCAGCATGGTGTGTAGTGTCAGGCCTAAAAAACGTATTTACAGCAGATGAACGGTCTTAAAGTCATTACTGTTGAAAATGGCAAAGCATCCAGCAAAGACATGATACAAAAGCTGAGAGATGCATGTGGCCCTTCAGTTGATGTGTCTAATGTTCATTGAAGTCTCATCAGAAATGGTCTTAGTGGAAGGGTGGCTGTGAAGAAGCCATTCATAATGCAGGGGAGTGGGGAGAAGAAGCTGAAGTATGCCAAATTTCACCTGATCTGGACTAAAAATCAATAGCAAGAAGCATTGAGAATCTATATTTAAAGTTTTTACTTCAAATCCCCATTGTGTCATGACAGAGGTACAATAGTGGGGGTCTATAGGCATGGTTAAAACATGGTAGAGGCGCTGTCATGGTTTGGGGCTGCCGACAGTGGTGTTGGCGATCACGTCAAAATTGATACATTCAGACCTGGATCCTACATGCAAAACCAGCTGGGGAAAGCTGGGGAAAAAAGCACACAATGGAATACTATCAGTCATGAATTGGTCTCCACAGAGCACGAACCTCACATTATTGAAGCAGTGTGGGATCATCTTGACAGAGAATAGAGCAAAAGCCATCCAACATTCAAAGAAGAGATGTGAATTTCCTCAAGAAACCTGGAGAGCTATTCCCGAAAACGACTTAAAGAAAAGAAGAACCCATATGGAAAAGAAATAGTAAAAACATATACGAGTTACTCATGAAAGTGGCCACTTTCTCATTACTTTCATATATTTTTTTAGTAAGTATACAAAACATACAAGTTTCATTATATAATTTTTCAAGGGATCTTATATGTGTTTTCACTCTTGTATGCTTTTCATACAAGTTTCACACAAGACAGATAAAAACCTTATAAGATTTATATATATCTTTTCCATATGGGAAGAAAGCTGCCTTAGAGAGTTTAGGCTGTTTGAAGAATAAATGTTGTCCATATGTTTGAGTTATATACTTTGTTTTTATTTCCATTGTACATGTTTCCTAATTTCTTAGCAAAATATAAAGAAATTAAGGAGTACTCAAAACGTTTGCACAGTTCTGTGTGTCATATCTTAAACCTACATTAAAACATCACAGTTAATTACACTGCAAGGATACAGCCAGGCCTTATCGAGGGTGTTCTCCCCTCATACAGGTGAGGTTAAGGTTTGCCTTAGATGATCTTTTTCCGTCTGCTCTTCATATTTCATGCTCTTGTTAAGTTTGCCATATGGGCACACAGCAGGCCGCCTTGGGTACAAGAGCGCTGTGAGAGAAAGATTCTGAATCATAACTGAATTCTGTTTCAAAAGAACAAGTCATATGAGGGAGAAGCGCTCCAAAAATGTACTGAGACACACGCCACATGCAACAAACCATGGAAGCTACGGAGTCCGCAGTAAATCCCTACAGTTTTGAAGATTAGAAAATCTATTTATAATTTTTGTAGGCTTCGCTTATGGTGAACTACAAGATGGGCATGATACTACCCAGCCAAACACGATCTTTGTGAAGAGGATGAGAGAAGCTGAAGACCATTTGTTAAATGGGTAAGAACTATGAAATACAGTCCTTGCAGAAGTTTTAAAGCATCATAGATGAAGGCGTTTGCAGTTTTTATGATGCAGCATTATAGCTATTAGTCCATAATATTTGCAAACACATTTTTTTCAGCTCCTGAACAGTTGTGTACAACGCTAACACTTAACAGCCATTCACAGCTAACTTAATAAAATATAATTTCAAACAATGCAATGAATCCACTTCTAAATTCAGTTTCTAGTTCATTTGTCTTCTTTAAATGAGCTCTTATTACTTGTGTGTAAACAGTGAAGAGCTATTTGCTCAGAATCAATATGAGCTAAGTACATTGCCTCACCACAGTAATAAACTTAAATCTTTAGAGAAAGGGGATGGTTTTGAATTTTAAAAAAAATACTGTAATGGAATTAATTAAAATAATGGATTTATAGATTATTTAATATATAAATAAAAATGATCAGGCCTGGATAATGTCACTCTCTCTGCCTTTGATAAATCTGCGACAGAGATGCTTTGGCTCTCAGAGGTGGTTCATAGAGGTCTTTGAAGGGTGGGATGCTTTGCATAAATCTGTAAGACTCCTGAGCTCTGTGTGCTGCTGCTGTTGTTGTTGTTGTCTGTCCTCCTCCTCCTCCACAATCCCCTGCAAGGAAGTAAAAGCTGTCCAAGGTGAGTCAGCACAGAGAATCTGTTCAAGCATTTGGCCGAGGTTAGAGAAACAATGGAAGAAGAAGAAGAAGAAGAAGAGGCCAGTTATTATTCTTTTTTGTCTTTGGTCATTAGTTTTTAACACAATGGCATTCATTTATTTTAAAAAAGCCACTTTTTGAATGAATGAATCAAAAAGGAAAAGCAAAACGGAAAAAAAAGAAGGAATCTGATCTTGTTAGTATTAAAAAAACACAAATGAAAAAACAGACAGTCAGACATTGGAGCATTTGTTAGTGTAGATTAGGTAGAGTCCAATAAGTCAAATCCCCTGAGGTGCAAGCATCATTAACTGTCTCTACCCTGCATGTATCTGTGCTCTGTATGGTTAGTGTGAATGCAACACTCCAGTGTGGAAGTCAGTGTCTGTTTGACCAAACGCACAAAGCATGTCAACATAGATGGAGATTTAGTATCAATTAATATGAGCTGTTGTATTTTCCATGCCCCCCTCCACCATACCCTCCACACACTCACACACCCCTTCACTGTGTGTCTGTGCACTAATCCTCTCTTATGTAACCGAATGAAGCTCTCTCTCAGTGATAACACACACGCACACGCACATGGACACACACATGAACATACTAGTCAGTGCTTACATGTATATGTGGACGAACTTGTGCGGGTGGCAACGGAGTTCAACTGGAATAATGATTCATCGTTTAAAAATGTGGCTTTTACTCTCAAGGACTGAATGTGTTTCTCAAAATGAAAAAACAAGTTGCGTGTTGATTTTTTTAATGAAAGAAGATGAAGGATTTGTACAGTAAGTGTCAAAAGCTCTTTATTAGTGCATTAGTGCTTTTTCTCAGCAGCAGACCTTTCGTTTTTAGCTTATGCACTGCAACAATTTGAATTTTGCATTGAGAAAACAATAATTATGAATTATAATGAAATATTTGAAATGCTTTTTGTTCATGATGTACAGTTATTTGTCATTTTAATATCGATCAAACACACTATATGTTATTGTTTGTTTGGAAACATGGTGATTAGATGGATAGGTTTTTGAACTACTAAAGAATGCACATAAATATGCTCTATTTTCAGGTGAAGTTTAGTGAAACTAAAATATAAATCTGAACCAGACACAAACTACAAAGGTAGCTCAAAATCCTTAAGTATTCAACTTTAATAAATGACACCTATTGATGCTGGTCAAAAAGCAATAGTTCTTGATTATTCAATGATGCGTACATGCTTCTCTTTGTATATATGCTGATGGCACTGTTCCAGCATTGCACCGTCAGTGTGTGTGCGTGCAGAATATGAGGTTTGCATCATAGATTCACTATGTAACCTGCAGACTGGTGTTGCAGGTGATAATGCGGGATCACAAGTCCAGTGCTAATGTGGAGAACCTGCTGAGGGAGTCTCAGAGGGAGTTACAGTGGATCCAGAGACAGCTCGCCATGATTGCTGCCAGAAACTTGCACCATCACCACCTGCAGAGCAAGGGCAAGGTAACATCATACTATAGGCCTTAGACACACTACTGCTTTTATAGCTAAGATAAACTTTAGTGTGGAAACATTAGTGTTGACCTTGGTGTAGGATAAATGGCATTTACTAGTAGCTGATAAAATTTTAACTTGTGATTTGAAGTCAGTTTTAAGTAATATTTGGTAGTGATCTTATAAGATAGGATTAAACTGTATAAATTAATATACTCTCACTGGGCATTTCATCAGGTACATCTTGCCAGTATTTGGTCAGATCCTCTTTTGCTGGCTTAAATCTCCACCACATCCTAAAGGTGCTCCCCTGAACTGAGATCTGGTGACTGTAGATACAGTGAACTTACTGCCATGTTGCAGTGCAAACTTTTAACTGTGCAGACTTTATTCAGACAGTAAGCCATGCATTCAATGTTAAAATGTTAAATGCCTACATGGGAGTCTTCATTTATTGCGAGCACTGAGATTTGAGTGCAAAGAGTTGCATCTCTTGATTATCTTGTCACTGCTTACATCTCTTTCTTTTTGTGCTTTATTTGATCCCAACAAATGTACACCTGTCAGCAACATTAAAACAATTGTAAAGGTTTTAACAGCAGCAGACATACTACTGTGTGATTCGGGCACTTTGAATTGAATCCCCTTGTCCTAAAGAAAAATTATTGATCTATCAGGTAAACCACTTGTCCTCTAGAGGATCACTGGTGATTCTAAGTCACTGACAATTATGTCTCAGAGAAGACAGCATGCTTCTGAAAACACAATGGCACAAACCTGCCATTCTCATCTCCAGCTCCATATTTTTATATGTCCACACACACACACACACACACACACACACACACACACACACACACACACACACACACACATATGTGTGTGTGTGTGTGTGTGTGTGTCTGACAGGAGATAATGATAATGAAAAGCATAATTACCCTGTTTTGAAGTACTTGAATTACAGTTTGCCTTCAGTTATTTGCATATTTAAAGGAGCCAGTCTGTCCAATCCAGTTTCCATCTTTTCCTCATTCCCAGCCTCACAGGGCGTCATGTCATGGCTGGAAACCAGTTCACTGCAAGAGTAAATGTGCCTACAGTAAAGATGAGAACAGACAGCAAGCACGTGTTGCTAAGCAACAGCGTGGAGCAGTGCGTACATCCCACTTTCACCTCTCCTTCCTGTCTTTCTGTCCTGTCCTCTGTCCCATGTGTCTCTTTCATTCTGTCCTCCCCTCCGTACTCTTTGCTCTGTCCCAGCTAAACCGAGAACTAGTACTACATAATACATTGAGTGCCTGGTGCTGATGTAACCTCACTAAAACCTAATTTAATTTGAGCCCTCTCTCAGGGATTTAGAGGAGGTGAAAAGAGCAAATAGGATGCAAGGTAGGACTGGGACCAGGAACATGACAGTGTAGATTTTAATCCTAGAGAAAAGTTCCAAACCTTAAAATGCTATAGGTAGACATGGATGAAACAGAGTGGAGTCGAGGGTATAGTCTGAGTTTTTAACAAGGTGTTGATTCTGAGGCATAAAGGTCTACTTCTGTATTGTTTGTTTGTAGAAGTGGCTACTTCCAAATAAAGTCTGACTACTTGGAAGTCAGACTTTCTTGTAATGTTTTAAGTTGTCTTGAGCAATAGTTCTCAAGGTTTTATGAAGGTCTTTCAAAGTTTCTGTTTGGACATAGGAGGCTTTTTCTCTCATTTACAGCCCACTTCTTGTACTTGACCAGTGTTAGGGGTTTTTGTCTTTGTTTGTTAAGCCACTTAACACTGACTTATGAATCATTCAAGCATAAAAAGGGACCTATCTCAAGGGATGAACCAGTGATATGGCTACAGATAACAAACATTTTAGCAAAAAAATGATTTCTCTTGTTACAGACCCCCTTTCTTTCTTCCCATTTCTTTATCTAAATCTGTGAGAAATGCCAAAGATAACAGTTTGGCTGTAAAGAAGCCTTTCTGAACAAAGGGAAGCAGGGAGAAAAGGCTGAGGCATGCAAAATTACATAAGAACACACAGAGTCATGAATCCAGATTTTACAGTTTTTTCTGATTGCTTAAGCACATTTTTTGTAACTATTGGCTATTTTTGCAAAACTCTACACACAAATAAGAAAACCTGTCACCCAATCAGCAAAACATTGTAGTTTTCTTGTAAAAGCGAATAACCCTTGCTTAACTCTCCACACCTTTGTAAAAATTGTATTTTTGTATCCAACAGTTAACACAAGCCATCATATTAATAAGCACACAATGCACCAACTACACACTGATGGTATCAATAAAAAACACATCTGGCTTTTGCTTTCTCTGTGCACAAGGTAGGCTATGTCAGTTTGAGCTCATACTTTTGTCATAGATCCGTAAGCATAGAGGGATCCAAACTTCAAGTACTGGTGTTTACAGTTTTTTCTGATTGCTTAAGCACATTTTTTGTAACTATTGGCTAATTTTGCAAAACTCTTCACACAAATAAGAAAACCTGTCACCCAATAATCAAAACATTGTAGTTCTCTTGCAAAAGCAAACACAGCTAGATTAACTCTTCACACCTTCGTAAAAATGGTGTTTCCGTATCAAACAGTACACACAAGCCATCATCTACTAAGCACACAATGCGCCAACTGCACACTGATGGTATGAATACAAAACACATCTGGCTTTTGCTTTCTCTGTGCACAAGGTAGGCTATGTCAGTTTGAGCTCATACTTCTGTCATAGATCCATAAGCATAGAGGGATCCAAACTTCAAGTACTGGTGTTTATTCAAACACATCAAAACAAACACAAGTGTTTATTTCCAAGTATAGGATTATTTGCAATCGCCATAATGACTATATGGGTTACTTGGTCTGCAGTGAACATGCTTCCTCTGCCCCCAGCATCTGGTCATCTAGCAATTCTGTAAAGTAACAATTTCAGTATTTTTACATCAATGGTATTGGTGTGTTTCTCATTGGCATATGGCAGTGCTACAAATCTTTGTGCGAAGTGACTGTACTAACCGATTCTCATTTCAAGATGTCCTTATGGTACTTGCTACAGTGTAGCGGCTCGAGTTAGGCTGGACCCGTTGGCCAGCTACCCTCAGGGTCATTCCACGGTTGATTACATGGTCCACTATTGTAGCTCTGATGTCATCAGCAATTCTATTTCTTACTCTTCCTACCCTTCCTCTCCCCCCTCCTCATCTTCCTCTCCCCCCTCCTCGTCTTCCTCTTGCTCCTCCTTGTCCTTGTCGTCCTCTTCATCCTACTTCTCCACGTCCTCTTCCTCGGCCTCCTCTACTTCTCACTCTTTCTGCTCCCTCCATTGTACTCCGCACACACACCTTACCTGTATTATAGTGCTTAGGCTGATTGCAAAGTGAACTAATTATCTAAAAAAGTTTTCACATGTGACAGTGTGCCAGACAGTTGGCAAAATAGTGTAAATAATGGCCTTAAATGTGTATAATAATAATGGATTGGATTTATATAGCGCTTTTCAAGGCACCCAAAGCGCTTTACAATACCATTATTCATTCACTCTCGCATTCACACACTGGTGGAGGCAAGCTACAGTTGTAGCCACAGCTGCCCTGGGACAGACTGACAGAAGCGAGGCTGCCATATCGCGCCATCGGCCCATCTGGCCAACATTAGTAGGCGGTAGGGTAAAGTGTCTTGCCCAAGGACACAACGACCAGGACAGAGAGCCCAGGGATCGAACCGGCGACCTTCTGGTTACAGATATGCTTCCCAACCCCCTGAGCCACGGTTGTATAGTATAGCTTAGCTTTGCTAGGAGTGCGTTGATCATTTGGAAATTGAGTGTAAAGCAGTGAGTTGTGTTTATAGTTCTGCAAAAAGAGTGCTGTGCAGTGGATTGTAGCTACAGGTTTGCAAAGTGTGTGTTACAAAATGGCAAACTGAGTGCAAAGCAGTGTTTGTGCTTTTAGTTTTGCAAACTCAGTGAGTGGTTTTGCTATAAGTATTAATAGTTTTAGAAATTGTGCTATAAGAATCACAGTTAGGGTTTAAGCATTCAGTAAAAACTGTAAATCTAAGGTTTGAATCATCATTGATATGTGCAGAGGACGTCAGGAGAGAACTACAACAGTGAGTGTCTATCTGTAACATATGGCGGATGCTCTACCATGGTTTGGGACTGCTTTTCAGCTTGGAGATCTTGTTAAAATTGATGGAATTATTGATATAGGAAAGTACCATCAAATTTTGATCCATCATGTAATACCTGTCTTGAAAGCATCTCATTGTTAATGGCTTCATTTTTCAGCGTTACAGTATTCCCAAACACATACCTAATGCAGTAAAAGCATACCTGGATATAAAAACATACAGAACACTATGAGTGATGGATGGGCCTCCTGAGAGCGCAGACCTCAGCATTATTGAAGCATCTCGACAGATAAAGGAGCAGAAACAAACTAAAACAACCAACTTAACACAAAAACAAACAAAAAACACCCAAAGAACAACTTTAAATGAAGTTCAAGAAGCAGGAGGAACTATATAATCTTATGACTGCTTGAAGATATCACAGGAAAGCTCTCCTAAGAGAGTTCAGACTGTCTTGAAGAATAATCAGAATCAGAATACTTTATTAATCCCGAAGGAAATTATAGGTTACAGGATGCAGCACTCTAATGGCGGATGCGCACTTACAAAGGAACCTAAATACTGAATATTGACTTTCAAGCTCATTAGAATGGTACAAACTCTGTTTTTGCCTTATATAATGCATTTCCATGTGAGTTTCCACACACCTTTCAATAAATTGCTGCACATATTTCCCATTTTCCTACAACATTATAAAGAAATGTGGGGTGGCTCAGTACTTTTACACAGTGTTGTATGTTTCAGCAAAAACTCTTCATTTCTGGAAACATGTACGTATCAAGTGAGAAAAGCAGACATCATTATCTAACATCAAGATTATCTAAGATTATTTAGCAAATTACAGAAGACAACTTCTGAACTCAAAATATGAGCCTCACTTCACCTGCGAGGTCAGGTGAAGTGGACGATGTATGATGTAATGCCGTGCATGCCCCTCCAACACATCCCTCCTTTTTTCGCGTGCGTGACGTTGATGTTTGGTCAATTGAACACATCCTTTGGATGACAGACGTAGTAAGAGAGAAAGGTACTGACACCAGTAGAAAGGTGGAGGTGGGGGGTGTTTGGCAGCGATGGTGAGAGGGTGCAGGAACTGTTTGGGTGCCAGGAAGGTGGCACTGTTTTTGGTCTCGCTGTTAAGGTGATAATCCAGGCCAGCCACGGGTGTGTGTGGACTAGGCAAGCTGTTGAAGCTGCAGCACGCACACAGATGCACTAAGACCCCGACACACACACACACACACACACACACACACACACACACACACACACACACACACACACACACACGTGGGTTACGCACAGTGACGTGTCGCCTGCGCCTCCGCTGCCGGTCCGTGGTGTGACGGGAAGAAAAGAGAGACAATTCGGGACAAAAAAGATACTGCGTTTGCAGTAGGGACAGTGTTATTACCGTGGGTCTCTTTGCAAAACCACTGCACGCTAGCATCACTGTGCAAACCTCTCTAAAATAAATAAATAAATAAATGAACAAATAAATAAGTAACTGTATTAAAAATATAAACGGTTCTTCCTCAAAGGAGCAGTGGGCGAATTGTTTCTCTGAAAATCTTGGCTGGATTTCTTCCTTTGCTTCGTCCTTTCTTTCTTTGTTTTTGATCATATGTATCCACCTCAGGCATCAGGCAGCACGGATGCAAGTGTTTCACTTCCTCACCAGATGGCGACATGACAATAAATTTAAATTCCCCCTAGTCAAAAAAAAAAAGATTACCTTCGGGGTATCCTGGCAGCTCGGTTGGCTGAGCACACGCCACTTAACCACAGTGCCCTTGGTTCAAGTCCAGCCACCACATGCTGCCTCCCTAATCTATTCTACTGTGTCCCTTTAGCGGGAGTCATCAAACAAAGCAGCAATCCACAGACGTCCCAGAAAATGTGATTCTTATTAAGCAGACTCTTGAAAGCACACAGCATTTGTCTGCGTGCTGATAAAGTTGGTAGCTATTAATTGCTGGAAAATGGGAGTGAAGCTTAACTGTGAGGGGTATAAAGAAGTAAAAAGCCCGTATTACATAATCATATGCTGTAATATCTTAATAGCTACCCACATTATCTGCTTTGGTTAATAAACAGTTCCCCCAGCCTCCAGTTGTTCATTAGTTTTAAATGGATAATGCACTCACTGTGCGTCCATCACCGCTGTTGTCACCGGTATTGTGCAGAAATTAAGCTCCCTGTATTTTTAGGTTTCTGCTGCTTGTCTTCATAGCCTTTAATGAATGTTATTTTGCTATTTTTATTTCCCAGAAATGTGTTCTTGTGCTGTACCATATTGAACATTTTGGCATAGATTACATACCAAGTAAATGCTGGGCCAATATTGTTGATACCGATACTTTTATCTGATAAAGGAAGCTTATGTAGAGTAGAGAGCAGTGCCTCAGTGTTTATGAGATTAATCATCATCAATTGAGAAATTCTTAACACATTTTAATAACCACTAAATCAGTGAGATTTTCAGTTTCCAAAATACTTAGTTAACACAATACACACCTTTCAGCTTTTCATTATTTAACACAAATCAGTGGCCATCATACTAAACGTGGAGGATAGAAAGAAAGTATCTATCCTGTCACACTAATATCGACCCAATACCAATACCAGTGTTGGTATCAATGCAATAAATATTTGCGTCATTCACCTGCCTACCTTTTTTAGTGCGCTGCTCCTTGGCACTTCATCAGAAAATTATGAACACGGCTCTGTGAAATATGTCATGGAAGTTAAGTATAGCAGTCAGTAAGCTCTACAAATCCCTTTGTAGCAGTTACCTGCTTTACAGACTTGCCTTTGAGCAGTACACACACTACAGCACTCCACAGCTGTGACCTTTACCGATTGCAAACACAAAAAAGGAATATATCCCTTAGATGGAAGTAAAAAACAAACAAAACAAAATTAAAAAGACTCTCGACGGAACATATAAAATCTGAAGTGAAAGTATCTTACATTGTGGGTCACTGAAATCAACAAAGACACACACAACAGCAATATAAACCAACCACACTGCACACAGGTAAGAACCTTGGCCAGTGCATTAAATCAGACTGGAGGCATACACTTCCTCTGAGAGTGGAGTATTGCTGTATTCCCAAAGGTTGTCACGCAGGCGGAGACTGCATGAGTGGAAGTAAAACAGACTGGTTTTATGGGGAACAGGCAGATTTTACTACTTCAGAGCAACTTATGAGATGCTGTGGCAGATTTATACAAACACGAGTAAATTATTATTACTATTTATGTAAAATCATTGAGATATTAAATACAAAAGAAAATTCTCAGATGGTAAAAATCTTATGTATACTGCTGCAAGGTCTTCTCGCTGATTGTTTCTGAGACTGTATTGCGTCTGAATTTTCTCAACTAATTAATTCATCTCATCCCTCTGCCCTCAGTCTGCCGATTTATATGGTATTAATATTGGTAATATTTTCTGTTGTCTTATGGTTATCCATAGCTTGTGCAGAATATTGGATGTACAGCACTGTGCAAAAATCTTGAGCCACCCCTCAGGAGCTGGATTTTCTTGTAATTTTTATTTGTGCTCTTGACCAACAGTTCTCCAGGCCTTTTAAAGATCTGTTAAAGTTTTACTTTGGACATTGGTGGCCTAAATCAAGAGATCAAGGTCACACATCTGAGTCACTCCTAGTCACCCAGGAGTGACTCAGATGTGTTTTATGGAAAAACATTTTGCCTTTTGCTCATTCTCTCTGAATTAAAGGCAGAGAATGGATAAAATACCAGCTTAGCATCTGGACTTTTTATAATCTTCCTTTAATTGCGCCTTTTCTGGCTCACACTTAGAAGCAAATGCTGTTGGTATTTCCTGTGACCCCAGTGTGCATGAGTGTGCCATTATTCTAAACTCTGACGTAACTGCTGTCAGAGCAGCTTTGCCAGCTTTCTCAGTACAAGGATGACGACTCCTGTGTGGACGGCACAATTGGGCCCTGCCAGACAGGGACTGGTTACAGTGCTTAGATGCACCAAACTCTGTTAAATTAGGAGTCTGATTGTATGGTATCATGTCTCCCTTGGATGTCTTAACTGCCTGTGATTAGAGTTTATGTGTTTGCTCCAGAGTCCAGTCACCCAGATGCTAAAATGTCCAAAATATTTTAAATGAAGCTGAGAAAATATTTTCATTTTGTTGTCAAGTCACTAAAGAGGTTACCTGCCTTTAGCCATATATATTTTTTAGCATGTTAAATCTGGAAACCAGTGGTTCTGTGGTAAATGACTCACAAAATCAGCTCTCATAGGGACGTCAATATGGCCTAATATCTTGCTCTGAACAGCCTGACAGAATGTGTTAGTCTGTCTGTCTGTTTGGAAAACCAACAGCACTGGTTGGCAGGTCCATCTCTCTGTCTGTTCTTGGAAAGATCACCATATTACACTGGTGGATATATGTGTAGGCTCGACTGCTTAGCGGGTCTGGTGTATTAACAGGTGGATCTGGCTGTCTTTCTGTCTACTTGGCACTTCCATCGTACTGGCTTCAGAAGCTTACGCTCTGTGGGTAAACTGTCATCTTGTCTGCAACTTTGTTTTTTCATATGTGCTTTGTGGAGTGTGATGGTTTGGCTTTCCATCAAGGGGATCTGGTTATTGTTTGTATGTGTGCGAGTGTGTGAATTGTTTTGTGTGCCAAAATACCAACTGTTCTGGTAACAAGCAAATTGATATATTAGAATAATATAAACTGAAGTGAGAGCCATCTGTTGGTTGGTCTGTCAGAGATTGGTAAAAAGAAATAATGCTTGATGAGAACAGTGGGCTGACAATTTGACCACAGCTTTAAAGTTCCTTGAGATGGGTTTAGTAACTTAAAAAAAAATTAGATGAAAAGCTAGTATAGGGAGGGAAAAGACAAAAGAGAACAGACTTCAAAGTAATGCAGGCAAAAGCTTTCCTTTGTTTGAGGTGCTAATGTGGTAATACTTGTGTGTCTGGGCAGGCTAAGTGTGCTTTTTCAGGAGGCAAATATGAAAGACTAATGCTTTTTCGGGCATTTCAGATTATACTTCTCTAACATTTTCCTGTAATACTTAAAGTAAGCAGAGTGTAGCACAGCACCAAATCTTTCTTTAGCCTTACGTACAGGGGAATGTTCTGTATATATATCAGAGCAAAATGCATCCTTCTATCTTCGGGGTTGTGTTTAATTCCAGGAGGCACAAATACATTTTTACTGTATCTTAAATCAGATTTTCTCTCACTTCAGCAAAAAAGCTGCCTAATACCTCTGCTATCTACAGTCCCTCTGGTAGCTCCAGCGTGATTGGAAACTTTGAAAAAAGACAGACAGCATAGCAGTTCTATTCCAAAACACGACAGCTATGAATGGAAAAGTGCCACCAAACTGCTCCGATGGATGTCTTTCATGAAAGAAGACTAACTCAGCAGCACAAGGGATGCTTCCAGCCTGCCTGTTGCAGATATGCACTACATTTCCACTGAGAATTTAAGCAAGTGAAATTTTGGATTTTAAAGGCTTTTTTATGCCATCAAGAAAATGTTAAAAAAAATACACTGATGTGCAGACTGAGCTGCAGCAGCTTCATTATCAGACCCACTAATCCCTTTCCTGTCACTGACCATATGGGACTGAAGCAGTAGACTGTTGTAAGAAACACTGTCAATATGGCTTCTCTTTACTGTATATTAATCATGCGAATTGGTTGGTTAAGTAACTTGAATAAAGTGCCAGATGATTTTATGCAGATAATGGTTGCCTTACGTTTCCTGTTAGGTCACCATGAGGTTGCCAGGTTTTGTAGTGAAATATCTCTAGTAAATGTGGCACTGATATCCACATTAATAATATAATGTGATTGTGTGTTTAAATATTATTACAAGGGTGATGACTCCTGTGTGGACAACAGATTGTTTTATACACACTGGAGGATTTCATGACAAAACTTGTCCGCTGCACATCTTCCATGAGATCCACCTGAATTTCACTTTTAAGGTTTTGGGTAATTGCCATTAGACGATAATAGACAGACACCTTCATGTTTCCCTGTGGATAATATGTTTGCTAATATGCACAGGGTCACATTTGATTTAGTTTTTTGGTTTAGGACAGAGGTATCAAACATAAATCCAGGGGGCCAGAATTAGCCTGGCAAAGACTCCAATCGGGACCACTGGATGTGAAATGTGAAGGAGTGCATAGATTTCTAAACTTTTTATAGCTTTTCCCATCGATAAATACTACAGCAAAGTAATTATGTAACAGATAAACAATTAAATGACAGAAAGTTCCTGTTTTTCACTATCTAATATATATATATATATATATATATATATATATATATATATATATATATATATATATAAAAACAAAACACCCAGCATGCCCCTGCGGGCGGTTTTATCCTTCAAGCTTGGGTCCTCTACCAGAGGCCTGGGAGCTTGAGGGTCCTGCGCAGTATCTTAGCTGTTCCCAGGATTGCGCTCTTCTGGACAGAGATCTCCGGTGTTATTCCCGGGATCTGCTGGAGCCACTCGCCTAGCTTGGGAGTCACTGCACCTAGTGCTCCGATTACCACGGGGACCACCGTTACCTTCACCCTCCACATCCTCTCGAGCTCTTCTCTGAGCCCTTGGTATTTCTCCAGCTTCTCGTGTTCCTTCTTCCTGATATTGCTGTCATTCGGAACCGCTACATCGATCACTACGGCCGTCTTCTTCTGTTTGTCTACCACCACTATGTCCGGTTGGTTAGCCACCACCATTTTGTCCGTCTGTATCTGGACAAATATTTATGTATATATATATATATATATATATATATATATATATATATATATATATATATATATATATATATGCGCGAGAGGAACTGACCTGAAAAATAGGATCATGGCCAAGCTTGAAACCTGGATCCCCCGTAGCCGGTTACCAAGATTACGTGAAGTACCCTCAGAAGGTCTGCTAGATGATGTTAATGCAGCACTACGGACGATACCTACAACCACGATTACCGACGCTAACAAGCTGATCTACAATACAGCAACAGCGATCAGTGAGATACTTGGCTACAAGTTGAACAGCCACAAGGGCAGTACCCTCCATGGAGAAGGAGGCTAGAGGGCAAGATCAAAGTAGCACGGAGGGAGGTTAGCCAACTAACGGAGTTGCAGAAAGGTGCGGCAAAGAAGGTGCATAAGAAATACAGCAAACTGTCCATACCTGAGGCCTTGGAAACTGCCAAGCAAAGACTCACAGCCTTGGCCATCCGCTTGAGGAGGTACACCAGAGAGATAGAAGGCAGGAGAATAAACCAGCTGTTCTCCACAGAACCAGCAAAGGTGTACTCTCAGTGGCAAGGGAACAATAAGAGATAAGCATCACCAAGGCTGGAGACGGAGCAATACTGGAAGAGCATATGGGAGAAGGACACAACCCATAACGGCAATGCTCAGTGGCTAGTGGATCTGAGGGCAGACCATAGCGACCTCCCTGAACAGGGTCCAGTAACCATCACAGTGGCAGATATCCAAGAAAGGGTCTCCAGTATGAAGAGTTGGACAGCACCAGGGCCCGACATGGTTCACGCCTACTGGCTAAAGAAGCTGACTGCACTCCACGAGCGTCTGGCAGCACAAATGAACCAGCTGCTAGTTAACGAGAGACACCCGGAATGGCTAACCGAAGGTCGAACGGTCCTGATCCCCAAGGACCCCAAGAAGGGACCGGTCCCATCCAACTACCGACCAATAACCTGCCTCAGTACTACATGGAAGCTCCTGTCAGGCATCATATCGGCTAAGATGAACAAGCACATGGGTCAATACATGAGTGGGGCACAGAAAGGGATTGGCAAGAATACCAGAGGTGCAAAACACCAGCTACTGGTAGACAGAACAGTCAGCCGAGACTGCAAGACCAGACTGACCAACCTGTGTACTGCCTGGATTGATTACAAGAAGGCCTATGACTCAATGCCCCATAGCTGGATACTGGAATGCCTAGAATTGTACAAGATCAATGGGACCCTAAGAGCCTTCATCGGGAACTCAATGGGGATGTGGCGTACAACACTAGAGGCCAACTCCAAGCCCATAGCACAAGTCACCATCAAGTGCGGGATCTACCAAGGAGATGCTCTGTCCCCACTGCTGTTCTGCATAGGCCTGAACCCCCTCAGTGAGATCATTAACAAGACTGGCTACGGATACCGACTACGGAACGGAGCAGTTGTCAGCCACCTCCTGTACATGGATGACATCAAGCTGTATGCCAAGAGTGAACGAGACATCGATTCACTGATCCACACTACCAGGCTATACAGCAATGACATTGGAATGTCGTTCGGACTGGAGAAGTGTAGTCGGATGGTAACAAAGAGAGGGAAGGTAGTCAGAACTGAGGGGATTGAACTACCAGAAGGCAACATTGCAGACATAGAGGACAGTTACAAGTACCTGGGGATCCCGCAGGCAAATGGGAACCATGAAGAGGCCGCTAGAAAAGCTGCAACCACCAAGTACCTGCAGAGGGTCAGGCAAGTCCTGAGGAGTCAGCTGAACGGTAAGAACAAGATCCGGGCCATCAACACCTACGCCCTGCCCGTGATCAGGTACCCTGCTGGGGTAATAGGCTGGCCAAAGGAGGAGATAGAAGCCACTGACATCAAAACAAGAAAGATCCTTACCATACATGGAGGGTTTCACCCCAAGTCCAACACCCTGAGGCTGTACACTAAGCGGAAGGAAGGGGGCCGGGGACTGGTGAGTGTCAGCACCACAGTCCAGGATGAGACAACGAACATCCAAGAATACATTGGGAAGATGGCCCCAACTGACCGAGTGCTCAGTGAATACCTCAGGCAGCAGAAACCCAAGAAAGAGGAGGGAGACGAGGAACCATCATGGAAGGACAGGGCCCTGCACAGTATGTACCACCGGCAGATAGAGGAGGTGGCTGATATCCAGAAATCCTACCAGTGGCTGGACAAAGCTGGACTGAAAGACAGCACAGAGGCACTAATCATGGCAGCACAAGAACAAACTCTGAGTACAAGATCCATAGAGGCTGGGGTCTATCACACCAGGCAAGACCCCAGGTGCAGGCTGTGTAAAGATGCCCCAGAGACAATCCAGCACATAACAGCAGGGTGCAAGATGCTAGCAGGCAAGGCATACATGGAACGCCATAACCAAGTGGCCGGCATAGTGTACAGGAACATCTGTGCGGAGTATAACCTGGAAGTCCCGAGGTCAAAATGGGAGATGCCCCCAAGGGTGGTGGAGAATGACCGAGCTAAGATCCTGTGGGACTTCCAGATACAGACGGACAAAATGGTGGTGGCTAACCAACCGGACATAGTGGTGGTAGACAAACAGAAGAAGACGGCCGTAGTGATCGATGTAGCGGTTCTGAATGACAGCAATATCAGAAAGAAGGAACACGAGAAGCTGGAGAAATACCAAGGGCTCAGAGAAGAGCTCGAGAGGATGTGGAGGGTGAAGGTAACGGTGGTCCCCGTGGTAATCGGAGCACTAGGTGCGGTGACTCCCAAGCTAGGCGAGTGGCTCCAGCAGATCCCGGGAACAACATCGGAGATCTCTGTCCAGAAGAGCGCAGTCCTGGGAACAGCTAAGATACTACGCAGGACCCTCAAGCTCCCAGGCCTCTGGTAGAGGACCCGAGCTTGAAGGATAAACCGCCCGCAGGGGCGTGCTGGGTGTTTTTATATATATGTATATGTATATATATAGGTTGTTGGTGTCATGGAATACACATTTATCCTAACAACCAGTGGTGCCTGGGGCTGACCAACTGGTCCCAGTCTGCCTGAGGCTTTAAACCTCTAAACCTGCATGGCATCATATGAACATGATCACTTGTAACATCTTAGCAGCAGGATAATGTTGGTCTTGAAGGACTGCTTCACAGAAGTGTTAGCCTGGCTCTACCAGCACTATTACAGCTACTACTAAAATGATATTGTATTTAATAATACAGGAATGTTCAACACTGGTTATTCTTATCTTTATTATTTGTCTTGCAGTCCAGATATGATGTTTCATCTCAGCAAGCTACAGGCCACTCCACTGTCTACCACGCAAGCCGCTTTCGACTGCTGGAGGAGAGAAACCGAGCTCTAAAGCTTGAAGTAACCACACTTCGCCAGGAGAAACAGCAGTATAAGAAAGTGGTATGCTTGCTACTTTATGAACCCCCAGTTATGTCATTTTCCACAGACATAATTTTTGACACATAATTTCTACATTTGTCTGTCTCTTCTGACAGCGAACGCAGTCATATTTCAAATGATATATATTCTTTTGGCTTGGATATACCAGATGAAATATTACTAAAGGAGCACAGTAGGCTAGCATAATTCAGTGCAAAACAGATAGGCGGGTGGTTGGGTGTGTTGTAGATGCGAGTGCCAGTTTGCACTCTGCCTTCATGCATGTATTTGTGTAGTGAAGTCAAGTTAGTGAAGTTGTCTTTTGGAGGCCTCCACCAGGTGGTCCCAGATGGCAAGGTGTTTGAGCTGTTGTCTTGGCAACATGCCCATTAGCAGGAGCGCTGACACACTGACAGAGGGGAACTGACAGAGCGTAGTGGCTGCTGCTGCTATGAGCGGCAATCGTTTGAAATCAGTTCGAGAGTGAAATCTGCAAGCTCCGTTCCTCCTTTGCAGCCTTTTAATTTGTTTTATTTGAATGTGTTTTTCAAGTTAAAATAATAACATCAATTACATAATTTCATATTTGAAAATTTGCCACAACCTGCTGTTAAAGGTTGTGGCCACGATCGAATTGAGACATCTTCTGACAGTTCCTTCCAGACAAAAATTATTAAAGCTAGATACTGTACAAATGACAAAATAACCAAACTTTCTGTCTCCCATCAGTCTTTCTTCCACTGAGAAGTAACGTTATATGTAAAACTTTCTGATAAACTGCTCTCTCTATGTAAACAGAAAACCGTCAAAGCAAAACTTGTCTTTTATTTTTTTTCCCTCCCTAACATTCAAAGTAACCACAACATAAAGCAGTAATGTTGTGTAATTTTGTGTGTGCGTGCTATTTTTAAATACGGGAGATACTGTTAGGAGGCAATCCAGCTGGGTGCCTGACAATCTTTTTGGTGTTGCTGCTGATAGCTTCACTCACACAGTCAGCACTGCACCATGGTCATTCATGCAAAGACAGACTCAGCTATGGATCAAAGAGAAGCTCAGTAATGAGAAAGGGTTCATTTTAGACATTTCCTTAAGCAGATGCACTGTGGCCTTTGTCGGGGCATTAAACGAAACCAAAAAGAGCCTATTTTTGGATAGCCCTTCCATCACTTGTCTTGTTGAGAATGCTGAAAACAGTATGAACAAAGGACTTAATCTGTAACATAATAAAATATAGAGAAACATAACTTAGTATTTGTCCTAATTTGCAGAATGTTTGATTTGCCGGCAACAGAATGCTTACACAAACAAACCCGGGATGGTGAGTGAAGCAATGTTACTTGACAAATAGCAAATCAATAACAGAATAATGTGTACAATGTGCAAAAAAAGGTAAACACATATGGGACAAATGGAAAGCATTTCAACTGCTCTTCCACTTTGTCACAGTCAAAAGATGCCTAATAACAAATTCCAATAAAACACACTTTGATGTAAGATGAGAAGAAATATGGTAGTACACCAGAACTGTTTCCTGGATTTTGAGGTCTGGCATCACACAGTTGCTGGAAATTTCTCAGCTGTGCATTCATGGCAAGAATCTACTCTTCCAACACATCCCAAAGGTGCTCTATTGTACTGAGATCTAAAGACTTTGGAGGTCATTGAGTACAGTGAACTCACTGTAATGTTCAACCAACCAGTTTGAGATCATGTAAGCTTTGTGACATGGTGTGTTATCCCACTGGTAGTAGCCAAGATTGGTATACTGTGGTCACAATGGGATGGGCCATTGATACAAGGCAGGATGGATCCATGCTTTCATGTTATTTACCCTATATTTTTACCCTACCATTGAAATGCTGCAGCAGCAATGACCAAGGAGGGGCACCTGGTGTGGTATTCTGCTGCTGAAGCCCTTCTGCTTGTAGGTTTGGTTTAGAGATTTGTTCTGCATACCTTGGTTATAATGAGTGGTTATTTGAATTATTGTTTCCTTCCTGTCAGCTGGAAGCAGTCTGGCTTCTCTCCTAGCATCAACAAGGCATGTTCACCTGGAGAACTGGCTCACACTGGATACATTCTCTTTTTCAGACCATTTTCTGTAAACCCAACAGTTGCTTGTTTTTCAGAAATCTCAGTAGATCAGGAGTTTCTTACTTAAATTCTTTCTTCCCCATTCTGATGCTGGGTTTGAACTTGAATAGGTCATCTCGACGATGTCTGCATACCTAAATGCATAAAGTATATAATCACATATTCCCAAGGTAACAATAGCATACAATTTACTTCGGATTATAATAAACTGAGAAAATATTTACATTTTTTTTAACATTTTAAATTATTTTTATTTGGGCCAGCATGGCTTCATGGGTCTTTTTGGTGTGGAGTCAGTCTGTTACTACATGAAGACTCAGGACTAATAGGGAGAGCTTAAATGCTCATGTTGGGTCAGTATTAACTGGATGAGAAAAAGGAAACAGTTTGCTAACATGTTTGCCCCATGTCAATTTAAAAAGGTGCTAATATATTATAGGGAGGTGTGAGACCAGGGTACCAGGAAGTTATATAAGCTACTATTTCAAAGTTTTTAATTGAATCTTTGCTGTGATGCTGAAACTTAATTTCATTGCCTGCTTATTAGTTATATTCCCATGTGTCTGCTTTTTCTTGAATTTAATTGGTTATTTTGCTTCCTAAATGGCAAGAGGAAACACTGCGAAGATGGAAGAAGGAAGAAAAAAAAGGGCTTTTGACCTGTTGCCTGGAAACAATCTGTGATGGACAGTTGGAGAAAGGTTCCCTCGGTGAGGAATGACCTTCTGTCTGTTGTGTGGCTGCTGCTAAAAGGCCACAGCTGTCTCCCTGGACACCATCCCTATGGCAACAATTGTGTACTGCTAGCAGCTGGCCAACTAAGATGAGAGGCCTCACAATGATATGAGTTGTGCCGGTGCAAAGAGGAGCAACGGCTAATCAATAATCCTAAATGGCTGTGTTGCTTTACCTGACCCCACAATCTGTATCTTAAGTTCTTCCAATCAATGACACACGAATAAAACGAGGTTAACAATAGAACAGTATGCTGAAATTAACTTCACAACTCAGCAGGAATAACACTATCACCACCCACTTTCTCACACTGTTTTGACTCACAAGGTTGTTGTATCAGCTGACATTTAACAAGATGTGTTTTACTCTTTCTCTCCAACTCAGTTCATCCCAGGTGTGTTCTCTAAGATATTCCTGTGTAACTACTATTTTCTGTGGCGTCGTTCACAGTGTCTTGAAAAAGATCTGATAATGGAGAGAGAACAGCTCAGTGCAACGTAGACGCAAGCACAAACACACATACACACACCTTCTCAGTGTCCACACCCAGGCAGAGAGGTTGACTGACGCCACAGGCCTGGCCTGTGCAGCTTCATGTTTGTGCTAATCTAAGCAGATATGATGTAAATCAGGGCGGGCCGTGCCTGGCCACGATCGAATTGAGACATCTTCTGACAGTTCCTTCCAGACAAAATTTCAGATGAGTTGCTTTCTAGCTCATGACCTAATAATTTTTAAATGATAAAACCAGTGTCAGTTGATGTCAATGTCATGTCATTTCCCTATGGTGCCAAGAATACAACATAATTACAACATATACAAGAACAGATTCAAATATCCAGATACGAGCGAACACATTTGACCTTTGGTTCCAACCAAATGGCACTCTGTCTCTTATATAATATATACCTGCTATAAGCTATGGCTTTGAAAGTGTGACACTGACTAAAACACAGGAGGTGGAGCTGGAGGTGGCAGGGTTGAAGATGCAGGAGTGATCAGAAGGGACAGGATTAGAAATGAGGACATCAGAAGGACAGCTCAGGCTGAGCAGTTTGGAGACAAAGTTTGAGAGGCAAGGCTGAGTTGGTTTGTGATTTCATCCATTAGTGACACAGGAAACTAAATTCTGCTGCATTAGAAGGAAAAAATCACCTTAACTGGATTAAATAATTTTAGGGGTTAACATTGGCATACCCACATTCACACATGCACATCATAGAAGGTTTATGTCAGTATAACTATTACAACAATATAAGTAGTGCAGTTAAAGTCCAAATCTTTGAAACTACATCGCACTTGGAACGCTCATAAAACTGAAAAAACAAAGCAACATTAGTTTATATGATAAAACTCGTGACTTCAGACTTCTACATAATGCGACTTCCTTTTGCAGCTGCAGGAGTCATTCCCTGTTGGCCTTTAGAAAGAAAGCACGTTTTAGGCACTTTCATGTTGGCTTCATTTTTCAGACCTGGAATCCAGACCCATCTTTTATATACAGTCTGTGCATCTCAGCAGGCAACGTGTCAGCCCACGAATGTGGAGTAATGATCCTGTGAAACATTCACTCTCTGCAGCCTAAAAACACCGCTGTGAAATATGTTTGGTATACTTGATTATGAATAAGCCATTGGTCATTGTGACAGGGTTGATACAATTGATTTTCAGCCGTGATAGCTGTAATGATTACAGTGTTTCTCACAAAATATTAGTTATTGTATTATTTCTTTCTTTTTCTGCCACATTTTTGGCTACAAGTTATTAAGAACTCGGGAAGTTGTGTAATAAGTTGTAAATTGGAAGATGTCAAACTATATCAGTTCTTTTATTTATTGTAGTTCATTAACAATGCAAATAGATAAATTCTCACTTGTTTGTAAATGATTAAACTCTTGCTAAAACCTCCGCAAGGTTTATAAGAATCTGTGAGTTGATCACAACGCACACAGCATTATTGCCTCTGGCTAAAGTTGGAAAAGTTGCCAGCATCAATAAGGGGGGGGGGGGGGGCAAAATGTGCTGGGTGACTGGTCAGGTCAAACCCCTAGTGTGTGTAGCTGCCCTGAGCAGGGGCTCCCTCATTGTTCCAGATTGATCTGGACATAGTTTAGGAGATATTTACAGACAGTGATGTTACAAGATAGGAATATTGGAAACATTGGGATGTCTGGTTGTTCTTGATTGCATCATTGTTCAGGTGCTTTTGTGTCTTTGGCCAGCTTTTCTCATATGTAGCCACTGTGATGCCAGTCATTGGTTAGTGCCCATCTTGAAGCTTTTCAGATCTGCTTCCTTGGTGCTCTGAAGGGGCAAAGGGTGGGTGATCTGAGAAACAAAGGGACACTACACAGCATGCTCATAAAGCAGCTACTCAAAGCATAGCCTACTTTATAGCCCTCTTGGATTTTTAATGCGGCTGAAACTTTGCAACCAGTACACCAGTAAGAGTTGAAACTAGAGACTAAAATCATAAACCCACCAGGAAAGCGTACACCAAGGACAACATTCAAGTGAGAAGTGGAGTAGTTTTCTCATAGACTTTATGCAATCATAGGTATTTTGCAACCGTAAAGTTGTCCCCCACTGGCAATTAGAAAGGAATTACACATTGGTATCACTTCTCCAGAAGATTTTTATATACATATAACCTGTGACCATAAGAGTGCAGAGCACCACTTAAAGACACAGTGAGACATAAATCCTACTAGAATACTGTAAAAACAAACAATAAAACTCCTGTAATATAATGTATAAATATTATACACAGGCTCCTGCACAGCCATAACTACAAAACCTGCCAGCTAACGCTACGCCTCATTTATTAATGCCATAAACGTTTATTAGATGTGTATCTTAGCAGAAAAGGCGAAATGAGAAAAAGCAGCATCAGTCAAGACCTTGTTAAATTAGTGCCACGACTTAAGACATGAAATTGGGAGAAGCAGAGATGAGGGCGGGTCTATTTGGTTGTTCATATTCCAATTGCCAGTGACACCTTTCCTCCGTGGACTCCTGATGTAACCGAAGGCTGTAGCGGTGTTGATTTTTATTCAACAGAGTGGAATTGTGCAGCTCGCCGCAAACACATGCAGGTCCAGGGAGAACGGGGGGAGAGAACGCAGGAGAGAAAAGGAGAAAATGATGGAGGAAGGTTGTTAAGAAGGAGGGTCTTTGGGGGTGGGGTGAGAGAGTGAGAGGAACGGGAGGCTAGGAAAGAGAGTGTGTGGAGAGGGGGCGGAGGAAAGAGAGTAAAAGAGAGAGAGAGAGGCCCCAGAGCTGCTACTGATGCTGCCGCTGCTGCAGCCGTTTGACAATTCCCCACCCATACAGAGCGCGGAAGAAGGGAGGAGATCAGAGCAAGGATGAAGAAGGAGTAAGCGACACCTCAGTAAAGATGCTCCTGTGCTAAGCCGGCGCGAACGGTAAATACAAAGCCTTTATCACCACTCTGCTTCCTCTTCAGTGCTGCTGTTTGTCTCCGCATCACCGGCTCGAGTGTTTTTGTGTCTGATTTGGCTCTGCTGAGTCCTATATATAGTGCTCAGGGTTAGCTTAGCCAAGCAGCTGGGGAAAACCTGTCTGTGCAGTGGCTGCAGGAGGAGACAGATGTGCACAGGGAGACGGAGAGGAGGGGAGGATTTGTACATTTTGTCTCTTTTGGGATGTAATGAGAAGAAAGCAACAACCAGCTTCCCGGTTTCCTGGCTGAGGCAGAGCCACCTGTTTGGAGATGTGTGGGTGTGTATGGAGGGGTGAGGGGTGGGGTTACAGTGTATGGTCTAATTGTGTGCTTAGTGCATGATAAGGATATTGTGTGCATGTGTGTTTGCATGGATTTCTGAAGGAGTGCTGCTGCCTTGTGACTGCTGTCAAATGTTAAATAATGAATAAATCCTCCTCTCATTGTGTGCTTATGTAAGAAATGTGTGTAAAACAAGATGTATAGACACTTGGAAATGCGGGAAGCCAGATAAACAGAAATAGGTGGTGCTACAAATTTGATTTTCGGTGTGTGTGTGTGTATGTGTGTGTCTGTGCTTTGGCGTTGTCAGTTCCGGTAACCTGAGCTTTTCCTGGTTGCTGCCTGCTGAGAGGTTGCCAGGTGTTGGTGAAGAATATTAACCCACTCATGACTGACTCACGTTTGCGCTCTGCTGGTTGTTTATTCACATGAGCAAAAGTCTCTCACTAAAGGTCTTGGTGTGTCTGTGAGTGCTTGGCAAAGTGATCTACTATATACACTATAGTGGCTAAATGGTCTGCAGTCTAATAAAATAATCTTGCAATAAATTCCGCCTTCGTAGAGGCTATAAATGTTTGAGAGAGGTGTTATTTCGTCTGGCTTTCTGGAAGGTTGTAGATTAAGGGGTTATTGAACTACACCACTACTGAGTGGCGTTTCTTTTATTTTGGCCACTGGTTTATGGCAGTGAGGGTAGACTTTAAGTGAGGGTAGTATTTAAATTTATTCACCTCATAATACGTGAAGCACTTCTCTTTTATGCATGAAATCTTCAAAAATAAGTGGCATGTTTAGTGAGCACTGGTGTGACTGCTCTGCCATGTAGGTTGTAAGGGTTAGGGTTATTCCCATTCATTAGGCATTCATCTGCCTAATGAATGGGAACGGTTATGCAAAAGTTATGGTAAAAGTTAAATATGATGACAATATGACTGGAAATAAAAACTTAATGGAAAGCGCAATGCTTCTTTTAATCGCCTTGGAATTGTTTCACGATACGAAAACTTGACAGTTGTGTTAAATTCACAGAGCAGAGATTTGAGCCATGAGACAGCTCTCAGACATGAGAGCTATCACTACACTACCAGCTACTTAGCAAATATTGAAATACCTCTTCAGGAAATGTGTTCGAACCTGTATGTGCATATTAAGAACAAGTGAGTGTGTTATATACCTTCGTCTTGCATATGTTTGAATATATGGTTGTGTGGGTGGGTGAGACACCAGTGGACGAATAGTGTACTGTTAGCTTTACAGTTTTACTTTACTGCATTTTGTTTTATACATTTGGCATCACTTTTGTTCTCTGTGTACAGTAATTTTGCCTTTTCTGTTCCCTGTGAGGATACGAATGCCTTGCTTTTTTGCTTTTTGCACTATTCCTCCCTGTTTTCTTCTCCTTCTCCTTCTTCATCTTCATGCGGCAGGCTGGTCGGCGTTGCCAACCGACGTTCAGTTGGATGCCAGAGGGCAAGAAGGAGAGAGATAGAGGAAAGAAGGCAGGGGAAATGAAACATGTGTTTTCAGTCTTACAACTGATTTTCTCTCCTGCTCTTCTCTCGAGATAATCAGGGAGTCTGGCAGCCAAAAGACAGCCTCCTTGACTAATCAAAATGTTCCTCCAGACATACAGGCTCTGCAATAATCCCTATAGTCACAGCCTTGGAGGGGTGTGGCAGCACATATCAATTTTTATGCATCTACTAAGAGAGTAAAACAGCGTATGCCAGCAGACGTGACATACAATCAAATTTATTCTAGACTACATGTCTTTAAATACATACTTGTGCACAATTTCACTTTATTATAAATGAAGAGCCTGGATTACTGGAAATCCACATGATATTCTGTCTGTCTTCAGTGTGTTTTTTGTCATGCATATTTCATATCTTACAGCTGTGTATCTTAATGTGCATCCTCAGTATGGAAGGCTTTTGTTTGCAGTGCTTGTGTGCAGACTCTCAGGGCATAAGATATGTTGCATGTGATAGTTCATTGCTACTTTTTTCATCTTGACACGCCATACCTGAAAGAGAGCAGTTTCTATAGCAACCGCATAAACCGTCACCACACTCCTATCCATGTTGTGTGTGTTCATGCAACATGTGTACCTGCACATGCCCCGAATGCGAGTGAGCGCTGTATTGATTGGTAGCGTATGTGTTGTCACCCAGCCAGCGGGTGGTGGTGGTGGTGGTGGTGGGAGGATGACGGAGATAAAAACAATAAAGGAGCGTTTGTGGGCAGCATTTCAAGATACATAGAAGTTATGATAAAGGAAAGACACAGAGTACTGCAGAGGCAGGAGGGTGGGGCAGTGGAGGAAAGTGAGGGGAGAAAGAGCTAATATCACAGTGGAAAATGGATGTCTCTGAAGTCTAAATACAGACAGTCAAATAAACAAAATAATGAGTAGTGCTTGATTTATGTTGTCATGCATGGTGCGTATTTGCTTCTTTTTTTAAAAGTTATATCCCATCTCATGGAATAAGTAGGTGCAGATTTGCACTTGAGCAGCGATTCGCTTTAGCTGCTTTCTAACTAACTCACTGAGCGTCAGTGTGTGCACTCTGTTTACATCATCAGGTAGTAAAACAAATGTGTTTTTAGTTGTTTTTCCAGGTAGTCAAGATTTACTGCTGGACCTGTTGAAATCTATATCACTGTAACTGAGAATCACTTAAGGACACGTGTAGATGTCCGCTGGATAATATTTCTAAAAGCTTCTGGGACTCTGAGCCAAGTTATACAATGCTGTTCATATTTTTAGCATATTTGTAGGAAAGGGTTGCAGCTTGAGGTTCTCTTTCAAAAAAATTTGGTTCTGTATTGGTACATAATCCCAGCGTGACACTGTCAGGCTAGGTGAGCCCTTTGGCAAAGGAACATGCCGATAAAAGCCTGTTAATTCCACATCACTAACAGTCCCCCCACTGTCCCCTCTAAGTTTTTTCCCCCACCTTTCTCGCTGTGTTCAGGCTGCTTTCTCTTTTGATTATACGCCTCTCTCCCAGTCTGTCGTCTCTCTTCCTCTTAATACCGACTTGATTATGCTTAAGCTGTACCAACTGCTCCTATTGAATTCCAAAGCCTTTCAATCAATCAATCAGTCAATCAATTAGTTGTGTAACATGATGAGTAGTATTAGGCAGACTGCCCAATTTCCTTAACTTCCTTAGTGAGTTACAGCTGTTAAATGTCGTTACTATTGGGTGCCAGTATATGTCAGTAGGTGAGCAGGCAATCACATCCCGCATGAGCAGTGGCCCGGGTTTGAGTCTGACCCACGGCCCTCTGTGGCATATCTCTCTCCATGCTTCCCTGTCCCGCTTGGCTTTCACTGTCCAATAAAGGCTAAGTTCTATTACCTAAACAATACCTATTTAGGTAAGGTTAGCTTTGATTAACAAAAAAATCAGATACTGATTGCAGTTTTTAACTAAATTTCACCTTCCTTCTAATATAAGTATGTAATATTTTAACACCCTCAAAAGTTCTTTTTTACACTCCAAATATCTCCTGTCTTGCTCCTCTATCACTGCTGCATTTTTTGTCTCTCAGCCATTCTTCTTCTCCCTTTCATTTAGTCCCTAGTGTCGTGTGTCTGGGAAGGCTTGAATGATTAAACATAGGACAGAAACCTTCAGTGAACTGAACATCAAGGGCACCTGGAAGGAGGAAGGAGGGATAGAGGAGTACACAATGTCAGACAGGCGCTCCTGTTTGGACATAGATGACATGACAGGACCTGTGCTTCTGTAAGTGTCACCTATTGCTCTGTGACACTGAGTCCTGCTCAGTAGAGACTTAAGACGCGGTCACATCTACCACACTGTGTTACAGTAGCAGTTGTAAAACTATACTTTTGTCATTGAATCCTAAATCTATTTCTGGAGAAACCAGCGGATGCAAATCAGTCTGTTGTTATGCAGTAAAATCAAAGCCCCAAGAACATTTTTATAACTCAGCGCTGGGAACCAGATGTGCGGTTTTTGCTCAGATGTGAGTGTTGTTAGATTTTTTTTTTTCATCGCACACTCTGAAACAGCTGTGACAAGGCAGAAGTCCAGGGGAGTTTTAAGTGCTGCTTTGCATGTTTTGTTTAAAGGCTAAATGTAGCGGCAGCAGCGCTAATTCTTTGTCCCATGCTGCACTGCAGCTCTTTTGTTGCTCTGCTCACAAAATCAACCATCTGGTGGCTCACACACTGCTAATATAAGAGACAGACTAATTCTATACCTGCACTATGAAAAGATTTAGATATAATTCGTTACTTTAATTGCAATTTACAAATAAAGAACTATAACCTAAATAATAACCAACACAAAGGCTACAAAAATGAATTGCTGACAAACGTTAATCAGTCACAGAAACGCTGCTAAGTATCTTTCCAAAGTTAAGTAGTCAAGTCAGCTTAACGCTTGATCTCTCATTATTTTAAAAACCAACTTTTGAGGCTGGCTCTGCAGCATACTCTGTTCTCAATTGTACTCAAGAGCTTCAGTGCACAGTGGCAGATAGGTTAAAAACAAAAGTATTATAATCAATTTGAAGCTGTAGTGACAATGGAAAGAAGCATGCACTAATATAACTCATAAAAGTGCTTTGGATGATTTCAAAGTGTCTCCTGATGAGTATAAAAATGCTTTGCACTATTTGCCACTGGATATGTACCTTATATATACTCACAGTGCATGCATTTACAAATATATTGCATGTGTAAGGGGTTTATGGTTGAAACATTGGTGAAGAAACCTGTGGTGAGGCTCTGCTAATGTATTTTAAGCGTACTGTACATTTTAGCAACTGCATAATGGGGTCAGATCTAAATTATTTAGCATTTATGTGGTATGTTCTGCTGCAGATTGGGGTCATGTGAGTGTGTGTCTGTGGGTATTGGGTATGTGCATGCTTCGCCTCGTTGCTTAGTGTGTGTGTATATGTGAGCAAGTTTTTTAAATTTGGTTGAGGAGTTATGTGCTGGCTTGTCTGTGTGTGTGTGTGTGTGTGTGTGTGTGTGTGTGTGTGTGTGTGTGTGTGTGTGTGTGTGTGTGTGTGTGTGTGTGTGTGTGCGTGCGCATGCACTTTTCTATTCTGAACATGAAGGTCCACCCAAGCATTATGTGAGCATTAAGTTCCATCCAAGCACATGTAATCCCTAACCAGCTCCTGGGCTCCTCATTAGCATTACACTGACGTTCCTCCGAACTTATTTTCCAACCCTCTGATATTCTCTGCGTGGCCGGAGGGAACAATAGGTCGTGCTCACATCAAATGTGTTATGTCATAAGTGTGACTTGAAGCCTTACTGCCCATGTCAGTCGGGCCTGATTTCACTCTTACTGCCTGCTTCCACATTTTTCCACATACCACACAGACACACACTTCAGTGTTTACACTCCCATGCCTTAATGTTTCCTGTGGGGCATTTGTACTCTTAAGGGAAGCCAGAGTTTTCCCTGGAGGGCTGTGCATTTTCAAGTTTGCACATCTGGGCTCACTCTTTTTTCCTCGCCCTGTTAAGATCATTTTCAGACTGAATGCTTTTTATATTATATTCCAGTTTGTGCTTCTGATACCTATTTTTGGTGAGCGCTTGGTGGAAGCCATGGCTGCTACTCTTACTTACATTACAGGACCCTTTGCATATTCTTACTTTCTGGTTCTCCACCTGATGATTTAAGAGCTTTTGTGACCAGAATGGGGTCATAATTAGTATAATATTAAAGCTTAAAACATACTTACATCAAATGTTACCAAACACATTTTTCTGACACTCTGTCTCTTTATGTTCAGCATGCTTATAGCTAAAACAAGTGCAAGCTGTCTGTGCCCAAAGTGTCTTTATCATTTTGTAGTAATACACAGTTGTAGCATCTGTCACAGTTTTGGTTGGTTAAATGTGTTAAAAGTAAAGAAAAGTAAAACTACTGAAAATTATTTCATTTAGGAGAATGTAGCTTGTTCAGTTCAATTCAATCTAGTTATTTGTATATAGCGCCGATTCACAACAAAAGTTGCCTCAAGGCAGTTTCTATTGTAGGGTAAAGACCCTACAATAGAAACAACCCCAACAATCAGACGGCCCCCTGTCAGCAAGCACTTGGCGACAGTAGGAAGGGAAAAACTCCCTTTTAACAGAAAGAAACCTCTGGGGTGTGCTGGGGAGAGGAGAACAGAGAGAAACAGGTGTAAACACACAAAAAGTGGAAAGAGGTGAAGAAGAAATGCGCAGTGCATCATGGGACGTTCCCACAGCAGCCTGAGCCTATTGCAGCGTAACAAAGGGATGGTTCAGGGTTACCTGATCCAGCCCTGGTTATGTGCTATATCAAAAAGGGAGGTTTTAAGCCTAGTCTTAAAAGTAGAGAGAGTGTCTGTTTCTTAAATCTGATCTGGGAGCTGGTTTGACAGAAGAGGGGCCTGATAGCTGCTGCAAATTTGGGGAAGTGTGCCCCTGCTGGGGAACAGCTGTAGCTACTTGTTACCTTGCCTCAGGCTTGAAACTTTGAGATGTCTGACGTGAAAAAGTCAACTCCGGTTTGCTGCTGAGTCAAAAGCAAGCACCGTAACACAAATAAACAAGTGCAAATACTACAGTTTACAGTATTATCTTAGCTGAGCTCAAGGAGTAAGGAGAGAAGTGGCAAAGTAGCTTGAAGGGTGACGTGAGTGAGGATGTTTTGCTACGTAAAGGAGAAGTTAATCTCTTCTGACTGTAGCGCCGGCCTCTCCCTGCCTCTCCTCTGGTTTTTTCACTGAATAAAACCACGGATGGTCTCCTGCTCTTGGTCCTGCTGATATGGTAGCTGTTTGATTTCTGCTTAGAAGGCGAGCAAAACGTTAAACTACACATTCAAGAAGAATCTGTATATGTGCGATTTTACTAAATGCAAAAGACTGTACTGTGATTTCTTCTCTCCAAGAGGGTTGTAAATGTGCATAAAATTTGGTTGCCACATTGAACTGAAGTGGAGCTTTTTGTGTTAAATTTAAAAGTCTGGGACTACATATAGGCTACAGATGTGCTGGAGTGAGTCACATAATTCATGTGCAGACCTTTTTTTCAAGCCTTTATTTACATGTGTGTGAAAATTCCCCAGATTGTTACTGTATCGTATGTTAGGACAACTTGCTGTATTAAAGTGATGGAGCGTGTTCATCATATGAGGTATTCTAACTACATGAGCTATTTCGAGGGGTTGTAAATGCGTGGGATTCAGTTGAAAGGTCTGCTCTGTGACACAGTGGGCGCAGAAGGGCTTAAGGCTAATATATGCCTGGAGATGCTAGTTATGCAACTCATTCATGCTTGCATGCACACACACACACACACACACACGCACACACTTCAGCTCACGCTTCACTGTATTGGTATTACCCCATGCCATCTGTGTCCACAGTTTGCAAATAAAAGAGATGACCTCATAGGTCTTGTGTGACGTTCTATTATGACTGCTCACATGTACACACGGGTTTTAACCAAACACACACTACTCTCAAAACTAGATTGGCCACTCAATTATGTTTTATGAATGAGGCACTTGTAGCTGCATAATCAGCAGTACAGGTTAGAGAAATCAGCTGAAAATGCTTTGAAACTGACATTAAAAACTGACATCTTTACAGTGTCTTTTAAAAATGACATTATGGTATAGTTGCTAAAACAACATTCCATGCTAAGGGAAACAATATTAAGTCAATCTGCGATGCAGAAGGTTGCGGTTGTCATCGGAAGGGCAGAGTTTACAAATAAAATAAACACACATAAACACTACTACGTATTAAATGTTAACGCAAATCATTTGTTGTGAATGGACTGCACAGTTATAACCCAGCATTTGCTTTTGTGTCATGCCTACCAATCCAAAAGTAATGCACGGTATTAACTGCATTATAAACGACTGATCTCAAAATGCTCTTGAGACTTACTACATTATGCCAAGGAAGCTAATGTTTGGCTGAAGATCAAGTGGGATGGAAGTCACACATTCTCTCACGAAAGGGCAAACACCTATTAAGCTCTTCAGAGGACAAAGCCTGTGTTATACATCATCTTTTATGCTGAAGTGTAAAGCTTGCTAATGCTATACAATAAATCCTCCAAAATGTCCCAGCTTTTCAAAACCAATTCCTTAAGTGGGGACATACAGTGTCAATGTACAACTGTCTTAAAGTTAACCTTGAGAGTGTGTCCTCTTTTAGACTCTTTTGTGTTATGTTGTAGCTCAGTGCTTTGTAATCGGCACTGAAGTGACTTAGTTGGTCTCTTTTGGTTCAGATGTGCTTCAGGTGCACTGTGGACAGCACTTTTATCTCTCCATAGCTGCTGTCTAACATTTGCTACTCAAGGTTCACTATCTTGTCCAAGGATACTTCAAGGATACGGCATGCAGACTGGAGTAGGCAGGGATCGCTCCCCTGACCTTCCAGTGGGTAGACAGCACCACGGGAGTCACAGTGGCCGTGTTAAAAGTAAAGTAATACAAGAGTATAAATTTATTACTAGAATGATTACACCAAACAGATTTATATGCATCTTTGACTCTGAACACTAAACTGAGTTCTTCTATTGGAAATGTTACATATAACATATCCAAAGATACGTTTTTGTATAGTTTAAATCCTACTCTGCTACACCCTAGTTTACGCTCTTCTTCACTGCCTTTGTGAGCACACTGATATCATAATAATGAATGAGAATTTCATGAGAGCTAACAATTACATATATACTGTACTAAATACTACAAGGAAGTAAGAAAAAAAACTGATGTGTTTCAGCATAAGGCTTTCCTCAGGGTTTCTGATACAAGTGGGTGCTGCCAGCCATAAAACACAACCAGGACCTAATCAGTAACAGGCACAGATGGCAACAACTAACAGTTTGTCAACATGCAAAACCAACAGTGCGCTCCAACCACCAAATCAACAAAATGTGCACAAAACACTGAAACATACTCACAGACAAAAACAAACCAAACACTTGAATAAAATTCCTTTTTTAATCCACCAGGATACACAGTTTGCAAATGATACGTCTAATGTGCTTCCCTTTGAAGAAGTTTGTTTCTTATTGCTCTCTCTTTTCAGTGACATAATGACTCCAATTCCCTTGAACGGTAGACCAAAAATGCCACATCCAGTCAGCTGAAAATGTCTCACTATAAAGCACCTCTTTCTTCTCTCTCGATCTTTTTTCGTGTTTAGAAATTCGAATCCTTAACTCCCTCTTAGTCTTACTCACATAGCATAACCCACAAGGACGTGTAAGTAAATATACTCCATGTATAGTCCTACAAGTCATCACATTACTCACTTGTATTATTTTACTCTTGTTGATTTCATTTTGTGTAATAAATGATCGCATATATCACACTGATATGCTACTCTGTCACCTGCTTCCATATCACAGTTGTTTTACAGTGAGATATTAAAGGACTGGTGGCTTGCTTTTGTCTAACGTGGCCCACTGACACACTGTACTTGGAGTGTGATTTAAATAATTGCAGGCTTATAGAGGTTTTTAAAGGATGAGTTCAAACTGAAATATTTCTTCAATTAAGTTCATAAATGTTATTTCAAATTTATAGATGTTAAAACCCTTCACATTTTAACCTTAAAGATGTACATAAAAGCAAAACCAGCTGTTCTGTTTTTAAAATTATGATCAATAAAAAAAAAGTTAAAGGTAACATTTACAGTCTCCAGGTCAGTTTTCAGGGCGTTTGCGCTGGTCTGCATTACTAAAGCTAAGGAGCTGTCCATGGTCCTGACTGCATCAACTATTCAATAGTGGTGAGCTTGATTTTCTTGCAGAAGATGTCAGTGAGGATATAACATTACCAATTTGTCCACTCACTAACCACAAGTACAGAACAATCTCTCTCACACACTCAGTTATTAAGGACAGCTGCATGCATAGATACATTGACTGTAGATGTCCTATTATACCACTCACTCACAACGGCAGTCCAGAGTTTAATGAAGAGATCTGGAGGAAATAATCTGTTTATAATATCTCAAGATTTAAAGAGGACTGAGATAATCTAATGTAGCAAGATATGAATGTTATATATCTTAAACACAGAGGAGAATATGCCTTTTGGACGGGAAAATGGTATAAAATTTACATTCAAATACGAATGTTTGTCAACAGTGAGGAGAATATAGTTTCAGAAACTTAAGCCATGAACTTCTTTTTGCATTTTACTTGTATAAAAAGGTCATGTCTGTAGTAATTACCTATTATGGGCACATCTCTGTTTGTGACTTGCTGCTCACAGTGACGACGGCAGATGTTGTCAGTGTGTCTTTCCGCCCACAGTTAAGTGGAACAAAGTGTTTCCGCCATGACATCTAATTAATGACAATCCTCCTGCGGAAAACAGCACCAATCCTCTCCCCACAAGAATCCTATTTAGAGTCAGGAGTAGCCATCCCACAAATCTCTGCAATCATGATTTCATCCCCCATCAATTCTCCATTAGAAATGCATCATCTCCTGGCTTATTTTCTCAAGTATTATTTTGCAACATTTAATATTGCTATTAGGATCCAAAATGTGTTTTTCTAAATTCAGCAAATCCAAGATCACATCCATAAAATCCTATATTAGCTTGCAAAGGATATTTGAATGCTGCATTTAATGTCACTTAATTGTTTTTTTAATTAAAAAACAGAAGAATTTAATCTCTTAAATATTTTTTAAATAATTTGTTATTTCATCAAACACAGCTGAGTGTCCTCTGTGATTGACATAAGGACTTATTTGCCATTTTTCTTTTTCCTATGTAGCCCAGTTTAGATTCAAGTGTGTATGAATCTGAGTAGATCAAATATAATTATACAGTCACTGACTATTTTATTAGCTGGACCTTGCTGGTTATGGTATACACTGGTCAAAGAGATGGACGTGCAACAATACTCTGGAGAGCTGTGAACTTTAAACAATGGTCAATTGGTACTAAGGGGGCCAGAGTGTGCCAAGAAACTATCCTTCACACCATAATGCCACCAACAACTGAACTTTTAATACAAAGTTGGATGGATCCATGCTTTCATCTTGTTTACAGTATACCTAATCTGACCCTTGAACTGCTGGAGCAAGAATCGAGACATAACTGACCAGGGAAGGTTTTTCCAATATTCTTTTGTCCAATTTTGGTGAGCCTGTGCCTTTTGTGTTGTAACAAGTGGTTATTTGGGTTACTGTTGCCTTCCATTCAGCTCAAAGCATTCTGGCAAATCTCAGATCGACAAGGTATTTTCACTGGATGTTTTCTCATTTTCGGACCATTCTCTATAAACCCAGAGAGGGTTACCAGTAACTCTGCTAATTCTAAAATGCTTATCATATATGCATATCGTCTCATCACCAACAACCGTGCCACAGTCATGGTCACTTCTTCCATCTTTCTTCCCCATTCTGATACTCGATGTTTACATGTCTAAATGAGTCGCTGCCATTAAATATTTCTGTTAACAAGCAGTTACACTGGTATAGCTAATATATTATCCTGTGAGTTTGATTACTTCTAAGCCACTCTGCTGTATCCTACATTATTGTGTCAGTAAAATGTGGCAGAACAAAAGAATAAGAAAATAAATATTTTCTTAAAAGGGCATCTTCGGGCCTGGGTAAAGATATATTTATAGTCTAACTCACACAATAGTGCAATCCATATAACAAAATAATGTAGCTGCAGCTTGTTTTTTCGTGACTTGATGAATCATTGCTTAAATACACTGTATTTGTCTTATTTGTGGCAGGTGCCAGTTCATTTTTTTGGAAATTCTACTATTATGAAGCTCCTAAAGAAAGTGTCAACAAGAAAGTAAGATATGAGCCAGTAATATAGATGCACAGAACATTTTGAGAGTTTAGGACCTTGGTGCCTGGCAGCCGTGAGCTAAGGTGGGTTCAGTAGCTAAATTTGTGGTTTTATGGACAGAATGATAATTATGGTGATGGAAGGGAGAGTCTGTATGAGTGTGTGTGGGTGTTGTGTGGTAGGCAATGAGAAATGACAGTATGGAAAGGAAGAAAGAAAGTTATCAGAGTGAATTAGACATTAGCTGTATTGATGCCTCTCCCTTAAGCCAATCCAGCCTCTCTGCATGCACATATGGAACACAGATTTCAAGATTCACACATGCCTGCTACTCTTTCACTTGCTCTGCACAGATGTCAGTGGTGTTAAATTGCGTTTTTTCTTAAGAGTACACCACATTTCCATATCCTTCATATTGTCAAACCAGATTTCTTTGTTTATTTGTGGATATTGGAGGTTTAAATTGGCACGAAAATGTGTGTGTCCTTTGGCTTCGCAGTTTAGCTGTGTGTATACAAGATGTTAGGGAGTGTTAAGCTGAGCTGTGAATGTGTGATTCACTGTAAGTGGGAGGAAGTGGAGAAGCAGACATCATTCCTGAGGCCCATAAAAAGAAGGCTTTAAAAGGTCATTCTCTTTCTTTCTGTGGTTCTTTATTACTCTCTGTCTTTTCTTTCAAACTTTCTTTTCCTTGATGGGAAAGAAGGTTGAGCAAAAGAAAGTTTAGGGTTTCTATTGCTGTCTTCTTTCCAGTTATCTGTACATTCAGTCCATCTCCTCCCCGCCTGTCTTATGGTGTCTGCTACAAGACCATGTCCTGGAGATTTAGTGAAGTGCGTGACTGAGACTGACATCTCCCTGTTTTTCATTTCTGTTTAATTAACAGCAGCATAGCAGGAGGATTTGTAACTGCTGCTGCAGGTGTGGCTCTGTACATTGAAAAACGCTGTAGTCTGCAGGGCTGTGATGTGGCGACATGAGTTACACAATAACAGCAGCAAGTGAACTCACTCACCAGTCTCTGTGTCTTCCTGTCCTTGTCTGTTCTCTATCTCGGTCTTGGTTTGATTGTGTCTCTCTGACATCCCTGGCTGTCACTCTGCCTGCACACAAAGAGATGAATGAATCTGGCTGGCCCCTCACTTTGTCTGTTTTTCTCTCTCCTCCTCTTGTCCAGAGTTTATTGAGTTCCTCGATTTATTGTACTGATAAATTTGATCATAAACCTCTGAGCTCCACAGTCTTTTCTCTTCCAGAAGGTGATACAAAGCTTTGGCCATTTTTTAACTCGTGACAGTCAGGTTCACAAGAGCATATTGCGCTGATGTATGGTGTGTCAATATGCGATTAGCGCTGTTAAGCATAATACAAAAGAGAATGTAGATAGACTGAGGGTTGTTATACTAAGCTGTTGAAGGGTAACAAACAATCCAAATGAGAAGCACAACAAAGACAAAAAAAATGAGATGGAGAACAAGTCAGTGAAACATACAATAGCACAAAAAATGGTAGACACACACAATCTGACAAAGGCTGACTCAAACTAAATAGAATACTGTGCAAAGGTTTCCTTTATATTTTGCTAGGAAAATGGAGAATAAGGGCAGTAATTCACTGAAAAATGTACAAACATGTGCAGTTTGTACAATTCTAACAAGGTGGAAAGTCAATATTTGGTATGAACACCTTTATTCGTCAACACAGCCTAAACTCTCTTAGGCAAACTTTCTTGTCATTTCTTCGTCAGTCTTCAGGAACAGTTCTCCAGGCTTCTTAGAGGACATCCAGAGCTCTTTTTTGGATGTTGGATTCATTTTCTGTCAAAATGATCCCACACTGCTTCAGTAAAGTTGAGGTCTGGGATCTGGGGAGGCCAATCCATGTCTGATCTGCAATTTTTCTAAGAACACACTCCACAGCACGCTTTCTTACAGCTAGTTTTAGTGCAAAAATTCTATTTTATGCCTATCAAACTGTGTTATTTTTTTTTTATAGATTCAGCTAAAGACATGCGAACAAATCATGTACGTTTTTGACAGTCTACTAATAATTGGTATCTTGCTAAGAGGGACTTATTCAGTTAGGTTGATTGGTTCAAAGGTCATTCAACCGAACTTCAAAGTGGATAAACAAACAAAAAAGAAAACACAGCCAATACCAAAAGGAGAACTGATACTCAAGACGTCTTTAAAAATGACAAGAAGTTATGGCTCTTTGGAAGCAACATATAAAGAAATTATGTTGTGAAGTGTAGCTCAAGACTTCTGTACAAGGAGGCCAGGTTAAACAGGAACAACTGAAACTAATGAGGAATGACACAATAATAGTAGTAAGTAGTAATATAGTACTTTCAATGCAGGAGAAACAAAGAATAACCCAATATCAGTAAACATAACATAAACCATTACAAGTGTGGCTCTGCCGTTTTGAATATAAATGTATAGAGGTTGTGTTTCAGTGTATCTGAAATCCAAGTTTACTTTCAAACCTCCCCTGGACAGTAACTGTTGCATTTGGAAACAGTATTTTTAAAAACAAGCCCTGCTCTTTTTCCTGACTAGACATAACAAGAAAATAAAACCTGTCATTAACTCCTGTTGCTTTTTGTTTGAAGACAAAGAGGAAAGGCCTTGCTGCTATTATAAAATACTTACCCACATTTTAATGCCGTAGTGTTGAGAATGGCAATGAGCAGTATCAGTGAAGTGGTATTACGCGCCAGGATATGAACAGTCGCAGTAAAAATCACTCTTGAGTGCGCTGCGGCGTGATAGGAGGAGAGCATTGGCCTAGTTTGAGTCTGGCGTAATTATGTAATGCTTGAGTACCTGCAGCACCAGCGGCATGACAACTTCTGAATGTAGAGGGAGCAGACAGGAACTGCACATCACTTTTCAATCCTTTTACGTGGTTTGCAAGTTAATCTCGTCTTTAGCTAGGAGGGTTTTACTGACAGTGTGCGCACGATTGCTTATTTAGTACTCGACTAACATTCTGGGACTCCCTTGTTACATCTTTTTCTCCTCACTTTAGTTTTTTCCCCCTATTTCTCCCTCAGATATTTTCTTGCTTCCTGTTGCTCTTTCTCACAATTCCAATTTTCTTCATTTACCCCCCACCCACACCCCATTTTCCTCTCTTTCTTTCTTCCCATTCCCTCATCTTTTTCAGCTTTCACCCTCCATTCCTAAAGCCACATACCAAATGGAGGGTGACAGTATGCAGCTGTGGGTTTTGTCCTCCAGACGGCATCTTAGAAAAAGATTATCCACACAAACACACACACACTCGCAGATGCATACATATGGAGGGAGCGATCGACGCTAACCTAAGTTGCTTAGGTCGCTTCTTTCACTTATATAATAATTTTGAGGTGTAGTTTTGCTGTGTGGCTTGCACTCAGATGTAAATTTCCTTGTAAGCAGGAGGATAATGGAACAAGACAACCAACTCTTTCTTTGTTGCTTTCTCTTCCTTCTCAGAAAGCAAAGCTCCATGCTGCCTTGCAGGAGAAAAATCGTTTGAACCTTGAGTTGATCAACCACCATCTGAAGGCATCCAAGTATGACCAGGTGAGAAATTCACACATGTACTGTGCAAGTATGCATTGGAAGTACACACACAGGAAAATGAAAGAAATCAGTGAATGAGCTTGGTATGATCTGTTTTTTCTGTATCAACGATGCAGGAAAAGAAACGCACACACAGTGGCTTTGAGAAAAAGGAGCAGTCAAACGACGGAACTTGTCCATCTTGTCAGATCAATATATCAGATTGATTTCCAAATATTAACAGTGTTGAGCCACAATTGTTTTTTTTTTTTATGTTTTGCTTTCAATTATATAATTGTTCTTGAGCAATAGTTCTTCAGGGTTTCTGAAGGTCTGTTTTTCATTGGACATTGGCTTCTTTTTCACTCACTTTCAGTCCTGTCCTCGTTCCTGGCTGGTTTCATTCACTAATTTCTTTAGGTCAATCTACAAAAGAAAATAACACATATACCAGACAGAAATGGTCTCAGTGGAAGAATGGCTATTAAGACACCATTCTTAAGCAAGGAAAACACAATGGAAGCTCTCTCATGGTTTGGGCCTACAATTCAAAATGTGTCAGATTTTGGTCCACCTTCGAAAGCATTTAATTAGCTACAGCTTAATTTTTCAGCATGACAATGATCCTGAACACAGTGTCAATGCATTAAAAGGAAAAAAGTAAAACACCTGAATAGAAAAACACACAAATGAATATTATCAGTCATGGATTGACCTCCTTGGAGCTGTTATTGAAGCATTGTGGGATCATCTTGACAAAGAACAGAACCAGACGCCAACATTCAAAGAATAGCTTGAAGAAGAAGCCTGGAGAACTATTCCTGAAGACTGCTTGAAGAAATCACTAGAAAGCTCACCTAAGACAGTTTAAGCTGTGCTAAAGAATAAACACAGTCATACCAACTATTGACTTTAACCTCATTAGGATTGTGCAAACTCTTATCTACTGTATTTCCACGTATGTTTGGACGTGTTTCAATTAATTGCTGCACCTATCTCCGATTTTTCTAGCAAAATAAACAGAAAAAAGGGTTTGCTCAAAACTTGTGACGTGTTGTATACACACACACACACACACACACACACACACACACACACACACACACACACACACACACACACACACACTACTGCTACTTTCCCTTTCCTAATATTGTGCTTTTACTAATGCTGGCTCCCTGGTTTCCTGACTTCACATACTGATACATACGCATGCACACAGACCCATAAAGAGAGACAGTGACCGTTTGTGATGGTAGGCGATTAGCTGCTCTGGCGCTAATTGTGACTTTCACAGAGGGGACAGATCTGACATGTGTCCAGGGACTCAGCTCAGAGCTTTTGCTCCAAAGTGTCACAGAAAACGATGCCATCTGTTCACCGACAAGGTGGCCACGGAGATGAAAAGAAAGTGGGGCAAATGTGTGTGCAGTCCTGCCACATATACTGTATAACTGAGTGTGACTGGCTTGTAAGGGCAATTAAGACAAAGGCACAGTGAAAATGTATTTACGTGTGCATAAATAGATAGTGAATTAATGACAAGGGGAGAAGAGAACGACAGAAGCTGAGAGTAAGAAATGAAGAGACGGGAAACAAGACGGGGGATGTGATTAGAGAATCAGAGTACATAAATTGCATTTGCTTCGTAGGATCTTTGATAGATTAGAGAGAACTGATCAACTTAACTATTTTATGTTTATCACAGAAGCAGTGTTATTTTGATTGCTCAGAGTCGTTAGTGGTAACTTTTCTTTTAGCGACTGAGTTTTTAAGAAATATCAGACATATATCGAAATGTTAAGCAAAGAATGTTGAATAAAAAACAACTCCTTTGCTTGTCTGGTTTAATTAGTAACATCAGCAGTGACACAATTGATCTCTAAATAAAATGATTAGATAAAATAGAAATATTCATCCGTGTTAAGCCGCATGTATCTTTGATGTACTTCTAAATGTTATTTTTGTGAGTAAGCTTATCTATTGTGTCTCTCATCTCATGCTAATTAACGAGATGATAGGTGTGGTTCAGCTCAGTCCTTTGAGGAACCGGCTTAGCTCAAGGCCTCTGACCGATGAAGAGACGAGCGGCAGAAATGCTCAAGTCAGCAACGCTGTCTCATCAACGCTAAATGAAAATGTGCTGATTAATTTCTCTTCAAACTGTGAACTCTCAATCAACCCTCGAGCCACAAAAATGCAGCCTCTATTCATAAATGTGAAAAGTAGGTCTGCTGCAAGAACAAACCTCATAAAAATTGCATGCTTGTTTTGCTCTTTATAAAACAGACTGCATTTTGAGACTCTTCAAGTAAAACAACGACGACGCAATTAAAGTGTTTTCTTTCTTCGCTTTGTTGTGGTTTTCTCTTTGCCTCTTTTGCTGCTGACCTTTTTTTCTTTTCCACCCACAGTTATTCAAATTCATGTTTTAACAATCCACTTAACCTTCGCTTGTTTCTCATCTATCCCTTCGTTGTGTCTGTGCTCAATTCATGATTCGAATTCTTGCAGGTGCAATCCGACTATGATCGGCTGAGACAGACTTTTGCTGTAGTGAGTCAGGAGAGAGACGTGGCCCAGGAGCAGAGGAGCCAACTCCAGGAAAAAGTGGATAACCTGGAACACGTTTTAAAGGTGGGACAAATTTTTTTGCCTTAATAATATCAGATTTGAGTTCCTCTGTGCTATTTGACCACACATAAACCCCTGGACTAAAGATTTCACTCATTTCTTGTATAAATTTTATTGTCTTACCTACTTTTCGCACAGATTTCAGATGTAATTACCTGTAATTATTATTCAGTTTCTGTGCATTTATTTGAGTCTAAATTTAGTTCAACAGACCACTAAACAATCTGTAAAGTCAACCACACACCTGTTGTACCTATGAGTAGAAGATGTGATGACCCAAGCCTAAACCACCTTTTCTTGCTTCTTTTTCTCCATTACATCAATCCATCTCACTCCATTTCTCCAGCATTCCCATCTTCTTCATAGTCCAACATGTGTTCACTTCAGTAGTCCAGTCACGATAACTGATTTTTCAGGCCCAGTTTTACTGTCACTCTTTCGGAAATATTCCCATTTCCCATGCATTTGTGTCCTCAGAAAACCTGAGAAGGAAACTGAGGCAATACATGAGGTGTAGTGTCACCGGCTTCATGGAAAGGCTGTTTTCTTTATTGTGTTCTGGTCTGCCAATAGTAATCAGACACAGTCTCGCTGCACTGCGAGAGGGACTCTCATTACAAATCCTCGCCTCCCTGCATCTCCTATCGATTGTGTGTCTGTCAGGATATTTGAGAGCGAAATGTACCCGCATGAGAAAAACTGACCAGCTCCCCGATACAGCAGAGAAAGCTTTGTCACTTTCTCATTGTGCATTGATTATGGAGACAAAGAAATAATTTAGAGAAAATTACACAGGATAATGTGGGTGGAGAAAGCAGAGATGGTAGAAACACAGTGTGAAAGAACAGAAAAAGACCTGGTTCAAAACTAATGAGATGCAGCACTGTCTGTGTTATTTTTAATCATATAATCTGATAACAAAAGTTTTCTTTTTGTTGTTTGTTTTGGTCAAAGTCTGGTATACAAGTTAGAACACAAGGTGGGAGGAAATAATTATTTGATCCCCTGCTGAATTTGTGAGTTTGCTCACTTACAAAGAAATGAAAAGTCTCCAATTTTTATGGTAGTTCAGTGTTAATGCAGGCAGACAGAATATCAACCAATTATCCAGAAAAGAATAGACATTTGATCCTCTTCAACCCAGCCTGAATTCTGGCTCTCACCGATTGACTGTGTTTGGGTCTGGAGCTCCATGCAAGATCCTGATGAGAATGATCGTGAGAAAGGTGGTGGATCAGACCAAAACTACATCGGAGGTGTTTGTTAATATTCTAAAGGCAGTTGAGACCACAGTCACCGAGGACACCAATGGTAACACACTTTGGCATAATGGATTAAAGTCTTGAAGCAACTGTAAGGTCCCCCTGCTCAAGGCCACATGTACAGGCCCGACTTAAGTTTGCCAGTGAACATCTAAATGATCCAGAGAAGGCTTGGGAGGCAGTGCTGTGGAGAGATGAACCCAAAATCAAGCTCTTTGGCATCAACTTGTTTGCCATACACGGAGGTGGAAACATATTCTTTTGGGACGTTTTTCTCCAGAGGGTGCAAGACAACTTTACCACATTTAGGGGCCAGTGGTTTGGGCCTCGTACCACGAAATCTTGGATGAGAACTTAGACAGCAAGAACACTAAAGATGGGTTGTGGATGGATCTTTCAGCATGGTAGTGACCCAAACCATACCACCAAGGTACCATAGGAGTGGGTAAAGAAGGAAAACTTCAAGGTCATGATCTCTTAGCCCTGCGATGTTTGGAAACCTGGTAACCAACTACAAGAAATGCTGCTGTGCTTGCCAACAAGGGTTTCTCCACAGAGTACTAAGTCATGTTTTCCTCATTTCATTCAATGTCGTGCAAATCAATTTATAATTTTCACATAATTTGTTTTTTCAGGATCTTTGGTTACTATTCTGTGTATCCATTACAATGGAACTACTATAAAAATGAGAGACTGTTAATTTCTCTGTGAGCAAACATACAGAGGATCAAACACTGCCGTCTTTAACCTCCTAAGACCCGAACTCTTCCACGACATGCATTTTTAATTTCTCTTTGATATTTGGGCATATTGGGGCCCAATGAATGTAAAAACAAAGAATTACCAGATTTTTTTTTTTTACCTTATTTTTGTTTTTAAGAAAAATAAGAGCCACATATGAGGATATTCGTTTAAAACTGCGATAGAACAGTAGCAGTATAATGTCCCCGTAAGTGGATATCAGGCCCTTGCAGAGCAAAATTGAGTATTTTGGTCTATATAACCCAAAATGTGATGTCCACATATGTGGACGTCAGGTCCTAAGAGGTTAAAGCGAGCAACCAATTTAACTAGGAAACAGATTTTTTTTTAAAAAGAAAAAACCCCACTATATTGTATTTAGTAGTTTTTTTTCTTATCTGTGGCCATGGCTCATGTTACACTTACAAAACAGAGTTTAAGATGGTAAGATTTTCATTGGCAGTGATCAGAAGGGACAGGATTAGAAATGAGAACAAACATATAAACTAATAATCTGCAGTGACATCAGACCTTTGTTAGACATGTATGTGTGTCAACAGAGGTAAATCCAGAGTGTAGTCTTAAAAATTGTGAATTATAGTATTATAGTATAGTATATAGTATAGAATTATAGCGTGACTATAGTAATGTGATGGAGAGCTGACCATTATCAGGCCGTGATTTATCTTCCAGTTGGATTTTGGGGACCTCCTGGCTTTTGTTTTGGTATACTGTTGACAGATGTTTTTAATTTGCCAGTGTCTTCCTCCTCATTCAGTAGAGACACAACCAGTTTATGGATGTTGACAAGTGAGACTGTCCCGAGGAACAGCCAAAGCATTAGCTCCAAATAAAGTCTGAAACTTCTCAACAGCAAATATCAGGTCAAGCCTGAAGTTTTTGACAATAATTTTAAGTCAGTTCATAAGACGTCATGAGTTTTATAGGCAGTCAGTTGCATTTTTTTTTCCAGGTGCCTGATGTCACGTGCTTTTAATGCCCAGTTAAATAGAGTCTGTTTTGATTCCTGTCTCTAATAAGTCAGCATCTTTCTTTTGCTGTTTCAATCCAGTCTTAGTCAACTTTTCAAGGCCTCGAGTCCACATCAAGCAGTGTAGACCTTGGATAACTCTGCAGTAGTCCAAGGGTTGGAGCTGTTTGAAATTGTAATAAGTTAACTAAAGCAGATAAAGTGAAAGATCGCAGATCTTTTTAAAATGACAAAACGAGGTGTTTAAATGCAGGCGTGACCATTGGTTCCCGTGTGAAAAAGCAAGGGTTAAAAAAGCAGTTTCACTAAGGCTCCAGTGACAGCCTCTCAGCTACCCCGGTCCTCTGCAGCTTAGAGCTTCTCCATGATTATGCAAAGCAGCGACTGGCTGCTCAGGACACCTCGAAGCCACTCCCGGAGGTAAAGAAGATTTTCTTTTTTCAAGGGAGAAAGAACAGGGAAAAAAATATGAATGTCAGAGCTTTCTAAGCTGTCTTTTCTTCTTAAGCTCACAGAGACATCCTATGGCCTTAATTCTGTTTCTGCAAGATGTGGCAGCTGGTTGTGACTTCATGCATAGATACTGTACAGTCATGACTTGGCTAATTTGGCAAAGGGTAGATTTGGATCAGGAGCGACTATGCGTGACAGCTTTGTGTAAGTCAGTGCAGACTATAGAGTATGTTTGGTGCCAGAGATATATATGTTACAGAAGCCAGTGTTACTTAATGCTCTTCTCTTCATGTACCTTGCCTCTTAAGTGACATCGTATGTGAGGGTGCAAAATCTTTAAACTTTAAACAACCAACATATAATGTGCTAATTACTAAGCTTAACGGGCTGCTAGTTGGCAGATCTCTAAACTGTCATATAGAAGCAAGCTGTTTTCTTCCACTTCAGCCTTAGATAAACTAGGTGGTAATTGGTATTAATATTTTTATCCAACTCTTGGCAACCTTTCAAATGAATTGCTTGGTTTAATCTTTGAGGATTAGGCAATGCTTCACTTCAATTTGTGGGATTTATTACACTGAAGCTGATGCAACAACACTGTGGCTATTCCTATTTTTCCAAGCAGTCCTCATTTTTCCTCAGAAATGGATGCAATGTCGCTAAATCAGGTGGACAGGGCTCAGATTCCTCAAAAGCTCTTGCCAGAGTGGTAGAGAGAATAGATTTACTCGATGACATTGAAACGTGAGAATACTGTTTTCAACAAAAGATTGCAGCTGGGTAATTTATTATTTTTGCAGTAGTGTTGGAAATAATCTCTCCTCCTTCTGCTTCCTCTGTTTCTTCCTAGCATATGCATGAGGCTGTAGAGCTAAAGCAACAGTTGCAGACAGAGCATGAGCAAGCCTTGGTGGCCCTTCACACCAAGCAGAAGGAGATCAATCAATTGCAAAAGGTATGTTTAAAAACCGCTTTAAGTCTATTCTTTTAATACTTTTGGCAGAATCCCTCCTTGGTTATCAACTTTTGTGTAGTGAATTTATGCCAAAGGTCTTTGTTTGGATAATGATGTGTCTTGAGCCACTTTATGCTGAATCACTGCTACTGTATCAGAAAATACAGATACCTCATATAGCCCGCCCCAAAATCAGCAGATGTGATTACAAATGCAGCCATGGTCCCTTTGATCGTGTGATGAAGAACACGGCTAAAAATGCTGCGTTTGTAGTTGCTGATATATTTGTACACATTACAAATATCTTGCAGCATGAAGATCTGACCTGTTGTGGTTGTTTTATTCTTTTTTGATATTTCGTAAAAAAAAGGATATACATGTGCGCATGTGTTCCTGCTTACTGTTTCCTTCCTATGATGATGACTGAAATAATATCAAATACCTTCTGGATTAGACCACAAGTTTAACATGATGAAAAGTGTCTCTTTCTCAGAAGTCTGTGAGGTTTGTTTGTCTCATTTTGGTCCCATTTTTGCATTGATGTTTGTTCAAAAGAGAATCATTAATGTTCAAAGATGCAGATCATTCAAACTGAGACAAATTGATTTGCACAGTCGCTCAAGAGTGGGTTTAATTTCACTGCCTTTAACAGCCAGTACTTGGACACTAACATGTCCTAAAATAAGCCAGTTGCTTTTTATTGGAGCTGTACCATCAGAAGTAGGCATCTCTTCAAGTACCAGCTCTGTTTGATGAACCAGTGAGCATCCGCCAGGGTATTGCGTTGACAGTATGTCAGCTGTGTACTGTCTATTCTACCTCATGGACCGTGATCACAGTGTCAGCTGTCATTGTGTGTTTCTGTGTGTTCTCTGCAGGCTTGGGTTCAAACTGACCAAGAGCATGAGGAAGCAGTACACCTGTTAGAGGTACAGTAAGCTGAACAAACCCTTATGTTTCCTGGATTGCTGTGTTTCTTAAACATAGTGGAGCTTTCTGTTTTAACCAGGCGAATCAAAACATCCTTAAGATGGTTCATGTAGTATTGGGTCAGTTTTCCAGATGAAATAAGGGGAAACATGGATAAGTTGGTGATGAAGCTCTCCTTTTTGGAACATATGGAAAAGACTCGAAGCTTGTCTATGTATCAAGTTAGCTGCTGTAAAACATCCTGTCTGGCTCTACTACAGCACCCAGTGCTTTGAACTAGCCTTGAACTTTTAGCTTCAGTTTTAGCTTTATGGTTATTTCCATCTTCTTTTCTGGAGCAGGAAGTGGCCATATTTAAATGAGATAGTGGAGTGTTAAATTATAAACTAAGGCCAGTAATCTTGATTGTACATATCATATCTATGGGTGCAGTGTGGAGACTTCTTTGATTGTTTTATAGTATAACAACTGCACAGCAAGCTATATTAATTGTCTGATATATTAAAAGTACTGTAAGAGGCACAAAGACACCACAGAGATGGTCAAAATGTCCAACGCTGGGCTCTAAAAGTGAGAATTTTAGGCTATGTCCACACGTAGGGTGTTTGCTAAAACTGAGATTTTTCTGAGGTCATTTTGAAAAACATCTCAGTCCAAATGTAAATGCAAAGAGCGATCTACTGTCTGTCAAGAACATGCCAAAGCAACAAGCTGCGATATAAACGTAACTGGGAGGAAATGTTAGCTAATCAAAAGCTCACAATCTGACATCAAAAAGGAGATGAAAGCGCACACCTTTGATGTTGCAAGACACAATACAGAGTTTTTCTTTCCAACATTCAATTGTGTAAATGCAGAAACTTGAAGGTTGTTTTTTTTTTTTAAATCTTCACCCCAGCAGTTTTTTTTTTTTTTTAAATGTCTGTTTCCAGTGCAGTTCTTTAGATATTTTATCCTGGGCTAACATCAACCAACACTGCCATCCTCAGAGCCATTCTACATTTGGGGCTAAAATAAAATAAGCGAGGTATATTTGTCAAACGAATGTATTAGTTTAACTGCGTGACTCACACCCACACCATCTTCAGTAATCACCTCTGCTGAGCCTGAAATCGAACGCAGAGACGCAGGAAATTATTTAAATTAAGTAAATTGAAAAGTGACGTTTCTTGGACTAACTAGTGCATTTAAACTGGCAACACATTAAGAGAGATGTTAAAAAAAGGCACCGTCTGCACACGCCTACGTAGGCCTTCAACGACGTCTAATCAGGCTAATTGAAAACAGCTGCGTGGGTGGACAAGCAGAGTTTTAATGTGGAGCCATACGACGCAAGTTTATTCTAAACTTGAACTTATGACACATGGGTACCGTTGGGGTTCTGGACTCTCTTCTAATGAAGTCCCATAAGTAAGTTTCCCCCCGTCTCTCTTCCAGCAAAACACTTATCTGCTTGGCTACACTATTGTGTAGTTTTTTCCAGTACTCCACACCAGATTGTGACTCATACATCAGACTAGTCAGACAATAGCGTATCCTTTGTGCTTGCGGTCACATTTCTATCTTCTTATTCAGGCTGCTTTTGTTATAGCGCTCCAAACGCTTCTGTTTAGTAGTTGCGTTGTCACGCGTTGCATTGACGCTTCACGTCGCGCCCCCCCCCCCCCGGATGGTAATCGTTGACCCGCTGTTTCATCACAGACCTCTACTCAAAATTATTTTCTCGTCTTACTTTAAATCCTTTTGCTACGAGAATACGTCGCAGACTCCTTTGTGTGCGGCTCATATGAGGTCACGTTATTATCCATCTGGAGCGCTCTAATACGATTTTACTGAGCAAGCAGACTGAGTTTGGCTCAGAAAAAACAGTTTGGTCAGAGAAATTGAAACTCTGTCAAGGAGATCTCTTCCTAGAAATCCCTGAATCAGTTGGTCTCTTTCACAGGCGCGTTTCTCTATAGTTATGGGCAAATATGGCCACAGGAGGGAAAGCATAGTTGTGCTGTCTGTAGGTGTGAAATCCCCATATGTTTTCCACTCTGTGTTTTTGTGCTTAGGAGTCCATTTCAGTTTGACAAACACATTTGTCTTATTTTTTTGTCGACTCATAAATACATTTGTGTTCTCATTGGTTCCCCTTCCGTTTGCTTTTATTAACGATTGGTTCTTTTTGCCTTTTTTTTCCTTTCTTTACTTACTACTTCTGATTTCCACATTTTGTCTGAACAGAACAATAAGGACAGAATGTTTCAGGTATTTATTTTCATCCCTGATTAGTTAGTTACATCACCCTTTCTTTCCTCTTCGAATTTTCCTTTAATTGCAAACCTGTGAAACCAAAATTATATTCTGTATCACCAAAAGTGATTATATGTATATTCACGCTTTCCCCTCTAGGCCTTCCTCTGATAGCATGTCTATGATATAACTTCATGGAGTGCTCAGGCTTGGTTATCACGATTTAACCATATCAGTAAATGACTCTACACTTCCACGTGTTTAGATTAGATTGCTAGACATTCAAAATTATATACTGCCAAAGCCCAGAAGAATAATCACCTTTCACCTCTCATTCTTTTTTTTTTCTTTTTTTTTTCCTCTCAGTCTTCACAATCCTTACTGCTCTTTTTTCTTAACTGCCAAAGGTCAAGGTTCGTGACCTGGAGCAGGAATGCCGGTCACACAGTGAACACTTTCACCAGCTGTCCAAAGAGCTGCTGAATTTCCGCCTCCAGTCGGAACCTGTGAATATCCCTAAAAGTAATACCACCTCTGCATCCCAGATCCCGCCCTCACCACAGAAGAAACTCTCGCAGGTCAGATTCGAAGCCCAACCAGAGACAGGTGAGTCTCACCTCACAGGCAGCTTTGTATGAAACACATTGAGCCATAAAGGCAATTATGAGGCTGGGGAACGGGGACATATCAAAACAAATCAAAAGTCTTAGAAAGTCAGTCCCTGATTTTTATTTATTTATTTATTTTTCTCTGATTACTACTTTCCTCAGTTTTAGCTGAGCGGTTTTATGTGTTTACTTGAGTGCGAGTGTGGTTCTGTGAGTATTAATGTAACTGTGTAATATAAAGTGGTGATATAAAACTGTAGACTAGCAGGGTTAAATATTAGTGGGGTCTAACTATTCTAAAAACACATGTGCTCTCCAGATAAAAGCATCTGCGAAATTATTAGTGCTTAAAAGGGTTATGATCAGATAAAATGATAATTAGTGATCTAATCCCCAGACAGCTCACATTACAGCTGGACCCACTCACTGCAAACCAGAGGTGGATACCATTAATGGAGACGGTGCTTATTCATGATCAATATCTGCCCTTGATCACAAGCCTGATGTACGACACGAATGTAATTTAACACATTAGTATTCTAACAACACAGTGCAACCTGCAGATACAGCAAATAGAGCCGTATCAGTGATGTAGATTTATACAGTCTGGCACAAACCAAAGGTCTTTGAAGTGCTGAAAATCCTGTTTTATCTGTCTCTTCACTTCGGGCAGAATTCACTGATGTTTTTGTGCTAATGCATAATATTACATACAAACCACAAGAACGCAGTGATGCACTTGATCTGTGTTGTTTACGTATCGTTAATTTCTTCAGGGAATTCCGTTTTGTGTTTTCTGCATTTTTTTTAAGTCTGTTTTGCCAATAGGATGGGCTGATAGGGGTGGAGTAGCCTTCCAAATGAAGGGTGTTAGCTGTACCCGCAGGAGATCAATGGTTTTGCTCCAAAGAGCGCGAAATGGTTGTGGAAGGAAAAGGCAGTTACTCTTTATTTGCTATGGAAATCAATGTCTCCCAGGTGATGAGAGTGCGGCAGACACGCCGCTGCTGATATCCCAGTTCTTGCCCTGCTCACCGCAGACTGGAGACGGAGAACCACCAGAACTGCTGTCTGTCAAATCCAGCACCGTGACAACGGACCACCCCATCCACCCCCGACAGTTTCCCTCATCAGAGGTGGGTCTGTGTGATGCCACATCCATGAATAATGCATGCATAACCTATTATGTTAATTGTTTTTAAATAATTAACTTACATATTCATATCTTGAAAAGGAATGGTTCAAGAGTTGCTGCAAACTGCTAATTCTTAAATATGCTGTAGGAAAGTCGCTTATCCCTGCTAATAACACTTTAATTTGTTCCTCTCATTTATCTATAGATGGAGGATGAGGCCAGCCCATCACCCAGGTCCAAATCTCGCTACACAGGCCAGGTCCGCCTTTGCACTGCCCGTTATAGGTGCATAAGACAAGTTTAAATACAGAAATAATTTCATTTTGGGTTTTAACGCGCATTATCTTTAATTTTCCTTCACAAATGAATGAAAAACCTTTCTTTCCTTCAAGTTATAACCCTTACGATGGACCAAATGAGCATCCTGAAGCAGAACTCCCCCTTGTGGCTGGAAAGTATCTGTATGTGTATGGAAACATGGATGACGATGGCTTCTATGAAGGTGAGTCGTACACAACACACATAGAGCATTTGAAGCGGTCTGTGAGGCGATATGTGCTTCTGGCTCGATAAATCAAATTCTGGCAAAAATCTGAAAATACTGCAACAAATTTTCTATTTGGGAGGATAGGTTTTCTTCTGTTCAGGCCTGCAGTTTTGCCTGAGTGCTTGTCTGCTGATGCTGCCTGACAGTGAAAACAAGTGTATGCATCATTATGTATTGTCTCAAAAACACAAAAAAGACACAAAAATGCCGAGTAGTGTGTGTCAGCTGGCATTTATTCTCCACTGAAGTTGTTTTGTCTTTCACCATCGTATTTATGTCTGTGGCGTTTTTGACTGTAGCATGTAGTAATAATAATAATAATAATAATAATAATGGATTGCATTTATAAAGCGCTTTTCGGGACCCCTCAAAGCGCTTTACAATACCACTATTCATTCATTCTCACATTCATACACTGGTGAAGGCAAGCTACAGTTGTAGCCACAGCTGCCCTGGGGCAGACTGACAGAGGCGAGGCGCCATCGCGCCATCGGCCCCTCTGGCCATCACTGGTAGGTGGTAGGTGAAGTGTCTTGCCCAAGGACACAACGACCAAGACTGTCTGAGCCAGGGCTCGAACCGGCAACCTTCCGATTACAAGACGAACTGCCAACTCTTGAGCCACGATCGCCCTACTGCATTGCACCTACAGCACACTGTGCAGTAAGTGGTATATGCAAAAATGTTGTATGTGTAGAATGACACATTGTATCTGTGATGCATTTTGTGCCCCTGCAGTCTCTTTACATTATGTCGTGTTATGTAATGATACAGCACAATCTAAACGTAATGCTGATGCAGTCATTTTTGTAAACGTGCTGCAAGGACTACTTGACAGGCTTTGTCACCCTGATATAGAATAAGTCCGTCATACATACTAGTTGGCTACTTTCATCGCGTGACTTCCACTTAGTCAGTGCGTGGTGTCATGAAGAAAAGTTTCCCGACACTTTTTCATAACTGGTGGCTGGACTCACTCTCTGTATAATCTCTTTATAATTATGAAGGCTTCTCCATCAGAGGCAATCCTAATCCCCCTTGCTAGCAATCCTGCAGCCAGCACAGACCGTCATAGAAAGCCCTGTGATTCATTAGCTGTGTGCAGTCAGATTGCATGGTATTGCAGACGGTCCCTGTATTTACCACACAGGAGGGGCGACTTGGGCTGCATACCAAGCTGTTGTCAGGATGGGGACCTTGGTCTCTTAGTTTGATGACTAATCCAGCAGGGCTCAGCTTAATCATCAGCACACATAAACAACACAAACACTCGCTCAGATACACTTGTAGAGACACACCAAGATGGTCTTAAGGCCCCCCAGGCCTCTGTGGAAAAAGGGATTGAAGGACGAGATGATAGGGAGCTTTGTTGAAGACAAACTTATTGCCTTGGGGAAAAACTACACTGCAAATCTAAGCACTTTCTTTTCTTTCTTTTTTTTCTGCATTGACCGCAGCATCTACGTACTCTGGGGTGCTCCTGGAAATGTTCAAACGCTGAGGTCCTTAGAAATGTTGAAAGGAGTGTTTTCTAAGTTGTGTGTTGGAGTATGAAAGATGGCATCAGAGAACCCGTGGGGAATCTTACATCTTAGGGAATAGAACATGCTGTATGTTTACATATCTTCCACCTCTCACTCAGTGACTCATTCTCACCTTGCAGGTTAAAAAAAAGAAGAAGCTCTCACCGATTTATGTGTTTAAGTTATTGCTTTGCTTTTGTCTTTGTGTTGTGAGAGAAGCCTAATTTTAACACTTACAGGTGGCATCAAAACAAAGTTTTTCCTAAAGAGACATTTATTAAATAGTAGCAGGATTTTCTGTTATCTACTTTTATTCTTTTTAACTAGAAATATCAATTTAAAAAATGAATAACATATTTCTGTTATTTTCTACCTTTGTGTCTGTACTTGTTTATGCTTGACAGGGGAGCTGCTGGATGGCCAAAGAGGACTTGTTCCTTCCAACTTTGTGGAGTTTGTCCAGGACAAGGAAAAACCAGGCATTCAGGCTGGAGACGCAGGGGAAGATCTCAGCTCACTTGAGCACACATCCCTAGCCTTGATGGCTGTGGATGGAGGTGCCTCCCAGGATGGCCTTCTGAGCTCAGCAAACGCTTTGGTTCCCTGTAGCAATGGGACAGGTGGGGCCTTGGATCCTGAGGACCTGGCGGAAGACGTTGTGCCTTACCCCAGAAAGATCACCTTGATCAAGCAGCTGGCACGGAGTGTCATCGTGGCCTGGGAGCCTCCACTAGTGCCTTTGGGCTGGGGGAACATCTCTAGCTACAATGTGTTAGTAGATGGGGAGCTTCGTGCCAATATACCATACGGTGGTCGGACCAAGTGTTTGCTGGAGAAGCTGGACCTGGACGGCTGCGTCCACCGTGTGTCAGTGCAGAGTGTCACGGACCGGGGCTTGTCAGATGAGCTGCGCTGCACCTTGCTAGTGGGAGCCAATGTGGTGGTGGCGCCGTGCGGTCTGCGCGTCGATGACATTCAGCGTGACACTGCCGAGCTCTCTTGGTTGCCTAGCAACAGCAACTATGCTCACACTGTGTTCTTAGACGGGGTAGAGCACGCAGCGGTAAAACCGGGAAGGTATAGACTACGGTTCCACAACCTGAAGCCCCTGACAGTTTACAAAGTGACGGTGGTGGCGCAGCCCCACCAGGTGCCGTGGCAACTGCCGCTGGAGCAGAGAGAGAGGAAGGAAGCCGGCGTGGAGTTTTGCACTCAGGCAGCAGGTCAGAAAGGTTTATTATTATCCACAGAGATACTGTATCAATAATGCACAGCTTAATAGCTGGCGATTACTTTCACATGCTTCTAAGAATCTTAGTTTAACTCTCATATGCAAGATCATGTACTGTAATATGAATTCTAATGTTATTGTACTCTGCTCTAGAATAGTATAGCGTCACATTTCTTTACCATGTCGTTGTTGTGTATTGTATTTTGTCTAGGTCCAACACCATTTTGCAGAACAGGTCAGAACAAAGCTTGAGGGGTTGGTTTCCCATATATTCAAGCACTAAACCTAAGGGATGTCATTAGTGCTCTGACACATTTTGCAGGGAGGATGACTGTGCCATGTTGTTCAGCATATGCAGTTTATTATGAAATGTGGGCAAAATGGCATCTTATTCTGGTTCTGAGATTGAAAACCTTTTAAAAACAAGTCTGTCATTACATGTCCTTTGAAAATGCACAATTTGTTGTTCGAAACCAAATTTGTATGCAATTTTGCCCAAGTTTGCTGCACAGTGCACTTCACTAATTAGAGAATACCAGAGCAGCATGAGATATGATCAATAATTACGATGAGTCATTTCCTCAGCCTATAGCCTAGCCTGACATAGCCAGTTCTATATAAAGCGGTGCCCCTCCACTGCTCACTGAAATGACCATTTTCTATCAGTGTGCATTTGCTTCTGCTCGAATGCAGTTGTGCATGTTTCAAAGAGATCAGAAAAAAGAAATGCTGAGCTCTAATCAGGCTCTCTGCATGTGGAGACAGCAGTGTATATCTCGGGGCAACCCTTAAAGTTTTCATCTCTTCCAAAGATTACTGAATGGTTATAGTAGAATAGCATATATAAGGAATACAGACCTAAAAATATAGGTCTGTATATAAAAATAAAAATTTCATTTTGATTTATCTGACAATCATCTTGGGTTAGGAAATATTAGTGTTGTGCAAAAACTCACCATACACTTAAATGACATTGTCTAAACACAACACGAAGTGTTTTGTGAATGTTTCCCACCAGCAATGTCATGCTATCAAGTAGCCCGCATGAACTGTGTATCTCTGCAAAATACAAATAAGCTGTTATGTAATTTCATAAATTTAGATATGCAAGTCAAATTATAACCCCACCCCCCCACCCCAACCTCACGTCCTCATTTCCTCCTTTGTGTCTGGGCATTTCTGTGCATGGTGGTCTGTGTGTGTGTGTGTGTGTGTGTGTGTGTGTGTGTGTGTGTGTGTACGTATTTGTGCATCTAATGAATGCTTCACATCATTCCCCCTCTCGTTTGTATCCTACATGTACTAAATCAGTAAACCGTAAGAGATTATTTTTCTTACACACTGGATTGGTTACCTCCCAGGGCCTCCGCTGCCACCCCAGGATGTTCAGGTGCTCTGTGGGCAGGCTCCAGGGGTCCTGCAGGTCTGCTGGAAGCCCCCCAACATCTCTCCCACAGGCACATCCAATGGGGCAAATGTCATTGGTTACGCAGTCTGCACTAAAGGGCAGAGGGTGAGTTAGCATGTCTAGGTCTCGCCTGCCTGGACTAGTTTACTTTTTATATATCATTCTTTTTAAAAGGATATGAGTGATCACACAGAGCTCATCTTGATTTAAAGGCATTGCTCATGATGTATTGTGTTCTGTTATGAGAAACTACAGTAGTTTGTGGCTAAATCCTAAGCATATGGGATGTATATTCCTAAGGTCTACATGCTGTACAGTATTTACAACACTGTGAAATGTTTAATCATGCGTAATCCAGTCAAAACATGAGAATATACACCACAGATGGGACATTAACAGCGTCTGCCTTTCAGCGTGGCATTATGTCATCATTACCATCAGTTCACTCAGCAATGCCACCTACTTGTAATTAACGTGCGGTGCAGGTCTGGGTCTTGGAAAGGTCTCTCGCTCCCTCTGGTGACTGCTAAAGTAAATCATCACAGTAAACCTGAAAGGGAAAATCAACATTCAGCCACACTGGGCAGAAACCTGTTTTTGAGCTGCCCCTGCAGGTGGAAATCTTAAGAGCATTTTTTTCCCACCATAATAAATCAAATTAAAGAGGTATTTTTGTTAGTTCAGTGAAATCACTTATTTGGCACTAAAAAGTGCAGGGGGCTAATCAAATTTCAGCAGCTGGATTTGTCCATTTTTGTTTTGGATGTATTGACTCTGATACTGATAATGTTTTAGTTGTTGTTCAAATGAAACTGCAGCCACTGTTTATGTTAACATTTATTTATTTTTTTCTGGCTCTAGATAGCTGAGGTGCTGTTCCCTATGGCAGACTATGTTACGGTTGAACTGACAAGGATTCAATGCCTCGAGGCCAGGGAGGTCATCGTTAGGACACTGTCGGTCCAGGGAGAATCCCAGGACTCTCAAGTTGCTGTCATTCCAAACAACCTGCTTGTGCCTCTACCTCCGCTTCCCCTGCCACCACCAGTGCATCCTCACACGGGCCCCCCTCCACACCCCCATACTCAACCTCTCCTCCAATCCCCTCACCTTCCTCATCCCACACCCCAACTTCCCGCTCCACCACACGGACAACAACTGCCGCCCCGTCCTCCCCATGCTCAACCCCATCCCAGACTCCCCCATCAAGGTGGACCCCCGCAACCCCAGCTTCGTCCTCCCCATCCCCATCCGCAGCCCTTACATCTTCAGCCTCGTCCACCCCACCAAGGTCCCAGGCCACAGCACCAACTGCCTCTGCTGCCCCACCCCCAACCCCACCTTATACCTCTGAGACCAGTAAGTGCCAGAGACCTGGATGCCAAAGACCATGCGGCCCATCACGGGGGAGCTATTCTACCTGGCCAACCTGGCTGGGACCCTACACGCTCTCCTTCTGTCCAGCCTCCAGTGCCCATGCAAGGCCACACCCTTGAAGCCCCATCACCTGCCAATCCACGGTCTCCCTCACCCCAGAGGATTCTTCCTCAGCCCAGAGGCACGCTTATCCCAGACACTGTGGCCAAAGCTATTGCTCGAGAAGCAGCTCAGAGGGTGGCAGCAGAAAGCGGAAAGGTCTGGTGAAAATGGAAATGCTGGCTCACACAACACTCTAGATGCTTAATGAAAATGATGTTATATATTTTAGCACAAGTCACTGAGATTAAACTGTTGCTTTAATTTGAATTTAGAGTAGCTGAAGAAGGGAAGTGTCACAAGTTGCTAAACATAAAAGAATATTGAGCTTTCTGTGATTGTTACTATAATAAAACCTAAAGACACCGTTAACACTGTTCCATTCCTATTTACACACACATGTTTTCAGGGTGACAGAAGGCAGGGCAGATATGGAGAACAGGGTCATTCATTTCACCAGCATCACTCTGATGAGGAAGAGGAAGACGAGGAAGGGTTTGCTCGCGGTCGACGGAGAGGACCCTCGGTTGACGAGTTCCTCAGAGGCTCTGAGCTGGGGAGGCCGGTAAGACCCGTGTGATAAGCGACACACTTTGCTTATCACACTTCTGAGCTCAAGCACCTAACGTGTGTTTCAGTGGAAAAACCTCACATGTGTGCATCTGGACGTGTGTGTGTGCATGTGCGTCTGAGGTGGTTGCATGTGTACACACTCCTTAACCCGTGTCTTTATGTGTGTTCACGTGGGCGTGCTGGCCTTATCCATGTGTGTTTGGTGTGTGCATGTATGTATGTTTGTATGCGGACTTAATCGCGTCTGTTCGTTTGTGTGTGTAACTACCAAAAGCCTCACTATAGTCACAATGAAGATTATCACAGCGAAAGCAGCCGGGGCTCTGACCTGTCTGACATCATGGAAGAGGATGAGGAGGAACTGTACTCTGAGATGAAGCTGGAAGAGGGACGTCGACGCAACTCGCACAACACACCCAAGGTGCAGTTCTTTGCACTTATCCAAGCAAATTATTATTAAGTGAACTGCACAGGCACAGATACTTCAGTTGAGACTGCTGCCTTGCTTTTGATATGTGTCATTAGTGTGTGTGCTGAGTTTAATTCAAATTTTATACAGAAAGAAAAAGCCCATGGATAGAAGGGCAGATGCAGTGGGTTTGACTATTTCAGTACCATAGACAGAGATGATGAAAGCTGTCGGGTTTGAATCTTTCCGCACTATTGAGAAAGATAGTGCGGAATATATATAAGAGAGACACAGATAGATGTAGACTGGGTTTTAGATGCTTTCAGGCACCGCTGTTGCTGCTTTCATAAACACGTGACTTTTTTTTTGCCACTTTTTTAAAGCATGTCATCGCAGAAACTACAGAAGCTTATTTTACTTCAGTGAACAAACATGTCAGTGTAGAAAAATGCAATCTTCAAAGTCTGGACCAAAGACTCCATTTGCTGCTGCCAAAAAGCTCCTTTAATTTCTCAGAAACACAGAAAGGGATAGTTTCTTTCTGTGTTTGGGTGCTTTGCAGTGAAACGGGGATAGACTGGATTTGATTAAAACACAGAGGAAAGAACTTGGAGAGCTAAAGGGTGAGACTGGGTTGAAAAGATTATCATGACAAAGGGAGACATATAGCTGAGGGGTGTAGCCTAGGCTGCACTGACAAATATCTTTGCCTTTCTTTTTTAGTAGATGGGTAGAGCGATACTAGTTATTTCTTAATTTTGGAATGGAAATATTTCCCATGGGCTTGTGTGTGTGTGTGTGTCTGAATGTGAGTCTACGTGTGTGCGTCTATGTTTCAGTGCTTGCCTGTGAGTACTGCATGATTTTGTTTACATACAGTTTGTACAAGTATGTTCGACATGCACTTTTTCACACGCTGTTTACGGGTATGTTCACGGTTCTGTGACAACACATGACACATGAATGCTTTGTCTGCGGATGCTTTCTATGTTTGTGTATATTTCAGACAACAACCCCTGTTGGAGGCCGCCATGATCGGGATAGTGGGAGACGAGCGCATCACGGCGGTCCCCAGCCTCAGAGACGACCCCTAATGGTCCCCTCCATTGGTCAGTATGGGCAGATGGCTATATTTTAGGTTCTCTGTCCCTTAGTGCAGTCGCATTTGCTCCTTTTTTCTTTTCTTTTTTCTTTTAAATACCAAGAAGCTCATGAAGTCTTTGTCTCCAGATCACCTTTGTGTCTGCGAACCATGCTCATCCCTTTCAGTACCTTGACTTTGATCTTCCAGAGATGGAGATGATGATGATGATGATGATGATGATGATTAAACCGCTTTGCACTGTTGCAGCACAGAGTGATAAGTTAATCTACAGTGACGACGGCTAGAAATATATAACTGAAAATTTGTTATCACCTGTTTTAGGAGGCAACGCAAATCTTCACTTAACATATTGGGAGGAGAAAGTAGAGCTTTGATTTGTAACCTCATCACCTTCTAACTGGTATTTTCTGTAGAGGTAACCTCTGAGAATAACAGTGAGGGAAACCTCTCTCCCATCACCGAGGATGTTTACTATGGCAGAGTAGCTCGACACAGGACCTGGTCATCCCGCAGGCACATGGGCGGCACCAGGTCTCCCCATGGTATGTGCCTGCAGTCCTGTTTTTACCACCACAGCATGGCAACAAAAGTGCCACCAGCACCTGGCAAATTGCAATAAATAGCTGTGGACACTTGCAAATGTTTTGTCTTCAAAAATAATAGTTATTGTTATTATGCTTACAGTTGAACAGCATGACCGCAATGCACTGAAATGGTGGACCCATTGGCAAACCATGCTTTGGGTCCAGGATCAACATTTCCACAGTTGCAGATGATAAATGATTGACTGACTGTTTAGGGAATGCCTCACAACACTGCACTGAACTCCAGACGCCTGCTAAAACCCTTCCCTTTGTGATACAACCACACCCACTACACCAGTCATGCATGAAACTCAAAAGATATGACAGTGGTAGGCACTAAAGAATGACCACATTGGCATTGCTTCTTGTTTCTTTAGATGTCTGAGTTTGAGATGTTAGCTTTCTTTTATATTGTAAGCTTGTATTTTCAAGCACTGGCCATATAGTGTTTGCTAGGTGGTGCATTTTCCCAGTGTTATCGTAGCGAATCAAAAAACATACACAGGTCTTCACAACAACACTGCCGCCTCAGCTTGAGACCTCTTCTTGAGACCTCTTCTTGCCTTGAGGGTTGGCACAGTGTGGTTGTTTTAGATTGTTTGTTTCTCAGGTGTTTTGGGTTTTTTTTTTTTTCCTTTTTTCTTCTCTAAGGCTTTAGCATGCATGTCAGGGTCTTGTTTGTCGCGGATGTTGTCATGCACATAAATCACGATTTGTCTATGTATTGCACCATGGTTAGTCTTTGATGACCATTAATGGAAAGGGCACACAAATTATTATGAATGCTTACATGATTTTATGTATGAAGAAGTACTAATTGACTGATGTGAAGCATTATGAACTATCAGCGTATCAGTAACGTCATGAAGAAGTTTTGCTTAATTAACCACTAACACAACATTTTGACAGATTCACTGCTGTTATGCTTAGTTTCTTACGTCTGCAGCTCATAGAAGGGACTAAACTGTAGTACACATGAACATGATTAACGATTCATAATGACTGCAATAACTGAGTTGTTGCATTATTAATGCAGTGTGCTTATAGTTTGTGCATTTTCCTGACAGTTCATGAGGTTTTACATCAAAAAGTTATTTTTTTTCATGCATGACACCATGTACAAATTCAAACATAAAAAAAAAACATACTATAAAATAAATAAAGTAATTAAAACACACGTAGCATGTGTGTATTTGTGGATGCATGTGTGCGTGCTGCAGAAAATAGTTCACTGGGTCACAGATTTCTTCCTGCATGGTTAGAAGCACAATCATGGCCTGATACGGAAAGTGAAATCTGTCATGCAAATACTGAATGGTCAAATCAATAAGACTTATCAGGATCCTCTCATTGATTTCTTGTGACCGGAAGCACGGCATCACAGACTTGCTTATCACAGAAGTGGCGTTCACTGTATGCAGCAATAAGTTTTGTGAATAATTTTTAATGTGGAAGTGATTTAAAATCACTGGCTGTTAAAGCTTTACTTCATATGTTTACTTCACAGTAATAGAAAAGCCACACTTTACGACATTTTATAACACAAAGTAAAGTTAATGTACAGTCATCTACTGTATTTTCCGCACTATAAGGCGCACTTAAAATTCTTTCATTTTCTCAAAAATCGACAGTGCGACTTATGTATGAATTCTGGTTGTGCTTACTGACCTCGATGCAATTTTATGTGGTAAACAGCGCTGAAAAATCTGTCAAATGTTTTAGTACGACTTTGGTAAGCTATGAAGCCGTACTGCTTGATGGATTGTTGGAGCATTACGGCTACTATAGTTAGGAGCCTCGCGGAGTAATCTGGGTCCAAAACTCAGTTTCTTCATGTCTCAAAGTCAAACTAACACTGCGGCATCACTGAGAGTTAAACTTTAATAAAATGATCAGCATTGCTGCTGTACCAGGTGTAACAATTAAGTTTAACTCCAGGCATCCATGCAAACAGAATGTATTAAATTTAACTGAGTGGGACGTTAGCAGGAAGTTAGCTCGCTAGTTTCCACCTAAAGATGATATACCATGTTCTGACTGAGAGATTTCTGAAAAAATTAAAATGTACAGCTTTGCTATCACTTCCAACATAAATGAAGACAGAAAACTAAACAGCAGTGAAGTTGGACTAGCTGGTATATAGTGATGTGCTACGTGATTGCTAGCAACACAGCTATGCTAGCATAACATAACAACAGTGAACTGGCTCTATAAAAGTTAAGGCAAGATTCCAGATGGTTAGGGACAAATGCAATCACATGACAGGACGCTGGAAACGGACCAAACTTCAGTCAGGAGAACAACTAAGAAAATCTATCCACAATAGGAGGTTAGTCATGAATATACTGCGACAACATGGGAATAGAGCAGCTGTGAGAGAATTCAACATTAACTAGAATAATAAAGGATAAAGAGTAACAGGATCACAATCACTGGTACGGAAGTGGTGGAAGCAAGAAGAATGAGTTGAGTTTGACTTATCCAGTGTAGCCAACTCCTCAGTAAGGAAAATTGCTATTGGCTATCCTAAAAGTCGCTAAATGACGTCATCGCCTAATTTGCACAATTTATCCTGCCTATTTAATTGTAACAGACACTGTAGGAGAGAGAAATAACATCGTGGAAGAGACATAAAGTGAGTACCCCCCCCCCAAGAACCCTAAAAATATTTAGAATATTTAGAACTACAAATTAAATTTCTCTCTTATTATTGTTTTCAATAATTCCAACCCTCCTCCTTTACACAGACTTGGGACCGGCAAAAGTGACCCGAAATAGGCACACTGGACAACACTGGACTTATCTGACTGCTTTGTTTCGCTTAATGCGCCTTATAATCCGGTGCCCCTTATGTATGAAAGCAGACTCCTTCATCGACAGTGCGCCTTAAAATCCAGTGCGCCTTATGGTCTGAAAAATGCAGTACTTTATCCACATTTCTGTAAGTCTATTGGTTGGTGAGGTTGGATAATGGGATTTTACTTTTTGTTTTATGTGCTGAAGATGGCTACAGGGATCGGGATCGCCGCTCTCCCACGTACTATGATGAGTCGGAGCCAGAGGAGCCCTTTAGGATCTTTGTGGCTCTCTTTGACTACGATCCTCTGTCCATGTCTCCGAACCCGGATGCTGCTGATGAAGAGCTGCCCTTCAAAGAGGGGCAGATCATTAGGGTGGGAGTTTCAAGTGCTTTCATGTAATGCATTCTTTCTTTTCTTTTTTTTTTAAGGTGAATTCATACTGTTAGGTAAACTATTAAACCAAGCATAAATGTCAAATGGATAAAGAAAGTAGTAGTAGCATGAGCTTTAAACATTGCTCTTTCTTATCTACCAGGTGTATGGGGATAAAGATACTGATGGGTTTTACAGAGGTGAAGTGAAGGGCAGGATGGGTCTGATCCCCTGTAACATGGTGTCAGAGATACGAGCAGACGATGAGGACACCATGGACCAGCTCATCAAACAGGGCTTTCTGCCGCTCAGCACACCTGTGGATAGAATAGGTACCACAAGAGCATACACACCCTCACAAATAACAACCATGTACAGCTTTAAAAAAATGGTTAGATATTGTGAGAGAAAGCATGTAACGGGACGCTTCCTGTTAAAATGCCGTTTACAATTACCTTCAGAGCAAAACAGAAGAGGCCTGCGTCGAGATCAGGCCTCCAGGAGGATGGTGGCTCTGTACGACTACGACCCCAGGGAGAGCTCTCCTAATGTTGATGTTGAGGTATTGTTTGCTGTAAAGGACAAACTGCTCAATGCTTAAGTGTTTATAGTGTAACGCACAAATATCTAACCAGCTACTACAACACACCTAAACACTTTTATATGTGCATAATTTGGTTCACAAATACATAGAAATGTGATTGTTACACAAAACCACAAAGATTGTCCAAAAATAGCACTTTTGTACTCCTTAATTCAGTCTGTTTAAATAAACTGGAACAAAAACAGGATTTTACTTTGTATTATTTGTGTATCCCTTTCTCTCTATCTCTCTAATAGGCTGAACTCACATTTTGCGCTGGTGACATCATTGCTGTGTTTGGTGACATTGACGAAGATGGTTTCTATTATGTGAGTGCTTGTCCATGTTTTTGGGGTTTCTCCTCGAGAGAACTCCTCAAAATTTGTATTAGGCACCATTTTTGATTAAACTACTCGAAGTGCTTCACCAGGTCTCATTCACACAGTCATAGATCTAAGTGCTTTCTATCTAACATTTACATCGGGCAGCCACTTGGGGTTCAGCATCGTATGCGCGGATATTTTGGCTTGCTAACTGGAGAAGAAGGGATCGAACCAATAACCTTGCGATTAATAGATGACTCTTAATAGATGCCTCTTCTGCTTGAAGCTTAGTGGTTCTGGGCCTGTCATCTGGTGTGGTCTTCTGCTGCTGTAGCCCATCTGCTAATTTTAACATGTTGCGCTCTACTGCAGGAACATCAGACTCGTTTAAAATCAAGCGAGGAAGCAGTAAGAAAATCTATAAAACATGAAAATACATTTAAATTTAAAGCTGACCACCTTATGTTGTACTGTACTGTATACCTTGGTTCTAATCAATGGCTATGTGAGTTACTATTGTATGTCTGTTTGAAGCAGTCTGGCAATTTTTCCTCTGATCTCTGGCATCAAAAAGGCTTTTTTCTTCTTTTTTTCACAGAGAACTGGCTCTCGCTGGACATTTTCTCTCTGTGGGAACATTCTCTGTAAACTCTAGAGATGGTTGTCGTAAATCAGCAGTTTATGAAATACTCAGACCAGCCCATCTGGCTTCAGCAACCATCCCACATTCAAAGTCACTAAAATCTCCTTTCTGATGCTCTGAACTTTAGCGTATCATCTTGGTCACATCTACATTCCTAAATGAACTCAGTTGCTGCCAGTTAGATATTTGCATTGACAAGCAGTTAAACATGAGTAGCTAACAAAGTGGCCGGTGAGTGTACTTGAAACAGATGGGTAGGAAGATGAGAGAGACATGATTCAGATCAATTGGAGGCCTGACATATGTGATGTAAATGTATTAGATGTGTTTGGTCCACAGAATGGATTACATTATGTTCAGTTAACTGTGGCAGCTGTGCAGACATAGCATAATCTTATGAGTTGGTATTCTGCCAGTGAAGTTTATGCCTTCTCACCTCTCTTCATTTCTTTCCACAGGGTGAGATCAATGGCCACCGCGGTTTGGTTCCCTCTAACTTCCTGGAAGAAGTGCCTGATGACGTGGAGGTTTATCTGACTGATACTCCATCCCACTACCCCCAGGAAGAGCCCGCCAACCGGCCTCCTGCCAACTCCATCCCCGCCGTCTCAGAGAGCAAACGGGTACATCATCATCGCCGCTCTCAGCGCTAGGCCCTGTGTCCATACGTCCTCTCTTGATTTTCCTCTCTCGCTTCCTCCACTTGCCGTCTGTGTGCTGTTCATTGTGTGTGTTTGTCCATGTGGTGACAGTGGTGACTCTATACAGACTAACAACTCCCTCTCCACCCTTCACCCTTTGGAGGGGGGAAAGGGGACAAAATCCAGTGTTAACACCTTTCTGAGTCTCAGAGAAAGGAAGAAGCAAAGCCTGACATGGACAGAGAGGATAGACTGTGGGAGCTCTGCAGGTGGTATATGCATGTAACACTGGTTAAGGGAGGACTTGAAAAAGGCTCATTCTTTACACAAGATAATTTGGGGCCTCTTTGCACTGAAACACAAAATCAAATTGTGGTTATGTATTGTATTATTAAAGATAAATATATTAAGTGCTTTATTAACACATAACAATTGCTACCCAATGACACTGAAAGAAATTATATTGAGAACAAAAAGACAAAAGCATGCCTTTTTCAAACTTGATACATTTTCTAGCAACTTTCTTGGCTCGACTGCTGTATTTCCTTGAAGAGGCTTTGTTTCTTTATGTATACTGCACACACATCAGATCTATTTTTCAGCCCTGGTGACAGTGGATATGCCATGTTTGCTCTGAGCTCGAGAGACAAAAAAAACCAAAAAAAAAACTAACCGCAGCACTGAGACGTCCATACTGTACTGTTGTTACAATGGAACAATAAAAAGAAAGCAATTGGATATTAAAAACATTCATGCTCTGTGTTCATGTGTGTTGTTGGTGGTGTTGTTGTTTTCAGTTGTCATAGTGGTGTGGGTTTTACCGACAGTGACAGTGCTGCCACATCTGATTTCTTTTTTGTTTTTCCTCACCCGCTTGGCAAAACAAAACAAACAAGCAGAGGAAGATTGTTCATTTCACACCATAAATGGCTCTGTCTGCCTTGTACAGTAAGTTGGCAACTTGAGATACCAGACTCGCTGTGCTAATGCACACAGCTTGTTGCAGCAGAAGCTGTTTAAATGCCATGCAATATTACGGAGGCGCTTTTCAAGTCATTGACTTGTTTCATGATTCGAATCAGGCAGATTTGTCTCTTTGTTTGATTTTTAGCTCTCTGTTAAGTGACTCACTAAAATATTTGACTCACATTAGTGGGTAGCTTCCCTTCTGTCATCCGTAGGTGTTATAGTTACAATTTGGAATAGATTTCAGATTTCATTATAGGACGATAGCTTTATCCGAAATAGCAGCTGCTGCATTAGATGGGAAGCCTGGTATCTACAGTTGTGTCCCTGGGTGTTGTACCGTATCTGACTGTACTGTATACTCCCTCATGGCCTACTGATGATGGACTTCTTCAGCTCTGTGGTGTGCTGATGTTGTGCTCAGCATTTGATGGCTTCTTCCTCAGTTTGATTTCTGTGTGTGTGAGAGAGTGTGGACGAGGCATTACACAATGTTTTGCAGACCCTAAACTGTTTGTGGACTCAGTTAATGAGGACATGCATTATGTACAGGGACACAGAGCAAGCCTAAATAACACAAAAAATTACTTTTTTTTTTAGGTTGGGACTATGTTAAATGGCAGTTAGGATTAAGGTGAAAATAATTCTGAAGGAAAAGAAGAATTTTATCTGAAGTCATGTATTCGTGTGTAAAAACATCTTTACTATCAGTTTTATCCAGATTAACAGGCAGAGTACCTAGGTTTGGACGGCTTTACTCTGAAATATCAGTTTTTACTCCAGAGAAATAATAATGTAAAATAGTATAGAAAATATTAAACTTTTATATTAAGAGTTAATATTATCAATTGCTGAAAATAAACACTGAATATTTCATATAGAACTAGAAACCTTTATTTTTTTAGTTACCTTTTGATCTGTGAAAGAATCCTTGAATCTGAAGCATGCCACATCAAGTGAGTTATTTACATGCTGTCAATCAAACATAATCCAACCCAAAACACCCAAAATTAAGATTTTTTTTTTCATTCCTCATAAATTTGTTTTCAGGGGTTTTGAGATATAACCACCAATAATGTAAACTACAGTACTGTGCAAAAGTCTTTATATTTTGCCAGGAAAATGGGATATGAAGTGATTTACTGAAACATCTGCAAACAAAGGAAATAAACTATGTAAAGGAGAAAGCAGTTTGCATAATTCTAATGAGGTTTAAAGTTAAACATTTGGTCTGACTGCCGTTATTCTTCAACACAGCCTGAAATCTCTTACCCAAGCTTTCTTGTCATTTTCAAAGTAATCTTTAGGAATAGTTCTCAAAGGCTTCTTGAAGCACATTTAAAGCTCTTCTTTGGATGTTTGCTTCCTTTTGTTACATTCTGTGTTAATGTGAACCCACACAGCTTCAGTAATGTTGAGTTGCAGCCTCTCTGCTTTACAGATGGTCATCGACACAGACGCTTTCCTGGTCTCCCCTGTACACATTGATGACAACATCTTAAAACATAAATTTCAAATTTGGATCGCACCACAACACCCTTTTCCTCTGATTTCCAGTACAGTTCTTTTTGTGTAATATGGGATACCTCAGTCTTTACTCCCCGTTTCCCTTTCTTAAGAATGGCTTTTTGACAGCTGCCCTTCCATTGAGGCGATATCTGATGAGGCTTCAGTGAACAGTAGATGGATCTCTCAGGTCTCTGGTGGATTTTTTCTTAAAGACACGCATTTAAGAAACTGTTCCTCTGCTGTAGAAAGTTTTTTTTTTTTATGCCTGACACTTCTTTTGTCCCCCAGTTGTCCACTTACTTCAGATTTCTTTAAGGACACTCCATGAGATATGCCATTTTTTTGGCTAGTAGCTCTTTGGCAATCACCTTCCATCTCTTTTCTTCCGGTCACTCAATTCAGGGCTGCGGAGAGTGGAAATCTATTTCAGCAGTTATAAAGCAAAAGGGAATGATCTTCTCGTTAAAAAAAAAAAAAGATTGTTTTATGTCTGTCAACTGTATTATTTTTGCTTTTTTTCACCTGGATTCAACAAAAGAAATAACAAATTATGTATTTTTTCGAAGTGTCAAAGTGCTAAGTTCACAACTGGTTCATCCCTCGAGTTATTTATGCTTGAAAGATTAACGAGTCAGTGTTAAGTGGCTTAAGAAAATAACACCTAATATGGTCAGGTACAAGGGCTGGACTGTAAATGAGTGGAAAAAGCAGCCAATGTCTAAACAACTTTAAAAGGGCTTTAGAAAGCCTGAAGAACTAACAATTGAGACCACTTTAAAAATGTATAAGAAAATCTGGCTCTGAACATATTAAAAAAAAAGTCAAAAGGAAAATAGCTGAAAATTATGAATATAGTGAGGGACATTATTGTAAATCTATTAAAAAACAAAATTGTTTTTCTGAAATAGGCTAGAAAGGGAGCTAATTTTCATTCTTTGTGTTACTCAAGGAATCTGATCGAACTTAAAGCAGATGAAGTGTTTTTTTAAACAGCGTTTAGCCGAGGAAACGCAGAGGGAAAGGCTTAGAGTTTCAGTATGAAAGAGTTGGTTCATTTGTAATATGCTGCCCCCATGCCTCCATACCTCCCCACCACTTCTCTTCGCAGGCTACCACAGAAACTACCGAAGCCGTCAACAATGACACCACACCCGTCCGGGCGCCGTCCCCGATTGTTCCCCCGATTGTTCGCCCCCTCCTCCCTGGAACCATGAGGCCCCTCAGCCCTACAAGGGGTCCCCACGTCCCAGTGGACCCCCGGGACTCTCAAGATCTGGCAAACAAGAAGAAGAAAGGACTGCTTTCCAAGGGAAAGAAACTCCTGAAGAAACTCTCCCCTGTGAAATAAAAGAACACAGAAACAAAATTAATGTACAGTAAGTGCTCATGCTGGGCTCGGTGTATTGCATTCATACAATCAACTCTGATCTAACAACACATGACAGAGAGGATGTGAGCTGTGTCTCCTTGACTGCTTGAGCCTATTTCAGTGCAGTGATATATATATTAAAAAAAAAAAAAAAAAAGGTGGCCACAAATCGATTATGTACAGTGCAGTGCCAAAATCAAGAGCGAGGTCACTTGCAGACACAAAATCTTGTAACTATGATGTATTTTAAATCAAGGGGGTGATTAAAAAAACAAAAACAAACTAGGATTTTCATGACATGTATTTCTTCTATTTTTGTTATCATTAGGCAAAAGTAATTCGCACATTTTTTAAGCAGGGTATCAAAGCATCTGGTTATAAAACTTTCCAAAAGACTTTTCTCAGCAAAAGAAATTAAAAATAATAAAATAAAATGTTAAAAAAAAATGGAGTATTGATGTCACTACAAGGGAGCAGACACCATGCTCCTCCAAGAAAATCTCAAAAAGACTACACTGTTATTGAGGCATTGTGTGAAGTAATGCTGGCTGCTAAAAAAATATTACAAAATCCTTTATTCAGTGCAATATCATAGAGAGATGGTAGCATATGTGGGAATAAGATTTCCACTTGTACCTGTGATTCAGCAGAGAGGATTTTCTTTTTCTGAGATGAAAGGACTTTGCAAGAGAAGAACAGATTGGCAACAGGGCATTAACGTCAGAAACACCAGGCAAGTTTAGCTGTCTCAGTGGCCTTTATGAAACAATATGAGCACGACATTCCTAGTTTGATTGCAAGGTTGACTTAACTCCAGGGTTTTTTTTCATGACGGGCCGCTTGTGCTTTGTCATTTTTGAGAATTAAACAAAGAGCGGTAATGTTTGTTGTCATCGCTGTCAAACTGTCATGAAACGCCTAGTTCAAGACGAAATTTTGTGTTTATCTTCCTATTGCACAAAGGTGGGTGTTTTGTCGGACGACTGGTAAATGATATATTTTGTGTGCCTGTGTGTGTGTGTGTGCGCGCGCACGCGTGTATACTACATGTATGTATGCGATGCATTCATATTTTGCACCTTTCATGTTTGCTGTTCACTTGCTTTATCTTTTTTTTTTCTGAAGGAGAGGCCATGTAATTGTTGGTCCTGTGATCTCGTGGTGTGCTGCTACCTCCATTGGCTGTGCATTGTTTAGCTTATGTGATGTTCACTGGTGTTCAAAGACAGTGGATCGCCACAAAATGTCACATTTGTAACCCAGATGTGAATGATGTTATTATTAACTTGCTAACACAATCGTTGATAGTAAAAGCAAAGCTAGTTATTATTAGATGAGTGCAGTTAAACTTTTCAAAATGTACATTTGCAACCTTATAGACGGGTGAGGACAAAACTATTAGTCTCCCATGAAAGATGCCACTTTAAAAAAAAACAAAAAAAACAAAAACAAAAACATGCTGTTAAACATGGCAAGAAATTTTTAACACATCTTTTCCAAACATCCAGGTTTTATTTTGTATGCTTACATTATTTTACTTTGCACACAGAAACAAAATTATGTCACAAAAACTAACAGGGTCAAAATTATTAGCCCCTCTGATGCTAATAGTCAGGTGTATTTCTTTTTTGCAGTTTTAGTTGTAGTTTTCAACAAGTCTCGCAAATGTCTCCTGTGCAACACGAGCCTTTTTTTCTTTGGCAAATCTCTCCAGTTCCTCCAGATCTCACGATAGATTTTCAGGGGGGTTCAAGTCAAGGCTTTGACAGGCCAGTCAATAACTTTCACTTTGGTCTTCAGGAGGGGGTTCTTCACCAGGAGTGATATATGTTTTGGGTTATTGTCCTGTTGGAAGACCAAGGAACGACTCAGACCCAGTGTTGCTGTTGAATGCTTGAGGCTTTGTTCAAAATCTTAACAAAACCTGTCTCGATGATGAGATTCCCATCTCCAGACACATTGAAGCATCCCCACGGCATAGTACTCCCACCACTGTGTTTCACCATGGGAACAGTCTTCTTTGAGTTGTTCACCTTGTCCTATGCATAGTTCAGTGTTGTTTGAAGATGTATTTTGCAATGAAGTGGAGTTTTTCTTGGTTTGCAACCTTGCAGTTCATCCCTGTGCAGGGTTCTAGTAACTGGCTTCTTTGACTTGGCTAAGTCATTCACTGGTCTTTAGATGCACCTCTCACTGTTTTTCTTTCCAGGGTTTTGGAAATCTTTCACTTCCTTCAGTATCTTTGCCGTGTTTCTTTGTTTTGTCGGTCTTTGAATTTCTCGGTCCAATTCTTGACACTTGGAAACGCTGTGATAACTTCGTATATCCATCTCCTGCTTCGTGAGCATCAACGATTCTTTTTCTTGAGTCTAAACTGATTTTTTGGTTTTAGTGTGATGCTTTTTCAAGTGACAGCTCAAACTTTTGCTGAAGTTTTCATACAATGAGTAAATTGGAAGACAACCCTTCCAATAAGTCGATAAGAAGAAGACACATTATTTTAAGCTTGCAAATAATATCGACCCTGGTCATTTCAGTTTTCTGAAATAATTCTGTTATTGTGGGCAAATAGAAATAATGCATGCTTTCTTAAGAAAACTAGTATGTTTAGAAACAGTATGTTGAAAATCTCTTGATCTGTTAAAAAACAACTTGGGAACATTTTGAGGCAATAGTTTTGCCCTCATCTGTAGCAGCCCATCTCTGTAGATGATTAACTTGTGTTCAAACACAAATTATGACTCAAGTTTACAGATTTTTGTTTTTCAGGCAACTGTAGACGCCACAAAATGCCAACATTTCTTATTAAGGTTTGGGTGATGCACTTTCTTTTGAAACCAGTGAGGGACATGCTCATAAAGCCTCTTAAAGCCTCATAAAAACTGGAAATCAAAATGTTAAGATGTGCATTGTTCTCTGGTTTTGTTACATCTACCTGCTGTCTGTGGAGAGAAATATGAATTTTTGTATCATGACCTGTACTTTCATTATATAAAGAACTATACTGTGCTGAATCAACATGTTAGCTAATATGCAGCTATTATATAAGAAGATATGGTACATAATAGATTTTTACTTTATTCCCATGATATTGAATTATATAAAAAACAAGTATGAAGTGATTCCACTTAATACAGTCAATATTTTATTGCTTTTCTGTTTGTTTGTTGACTCTCTGAATGTTTAATATGTTTAATCAAGTCCTCAAAAGCAAATTTAGTTGCACAATGCCACTGAAAGATTGCCACCATTAAAGTATGATCAGATCAGCAGAAGCTTAATATCCTGCAGATTGTTGAGCCGACTGTCTAATTAGTCAGTTTCTTATTCAATGAATTCTTAGTGTTAATGCTGCACAAACAACAGACCAGGCTTCACAGAGGGAGAAAAATATAAAAGAATCAGAAGCTGAGTTTTTGTGTGTAATTGGTGAAAATGAATGCCAGACAGTTCATTTTCTTTCCCTTCTCTTTTTAGTAGTTTGAAAGTGGCTTCCTGGGTTTAAATTATATCCTTTGGTGGTGTGGCTATCCTCTTTGATGGGGAAAATGTAGCTTAGCAAGCTGAACAAATTCAAAATGAAACTGTTGCAATGAAGCAAAAAAAAGGAAGAAAACACATCTTATTTTTTCTCTGTGCTTGCAAACACAAATTTATTTGACTTTTTATGGGCGAGACCATTTTTTCTGGGTTTTGACTTTTAAACATTTAAGCGTTTCCATATATTTCTTATGCTCAAACTGGATGGTGTAATGAGATCCATCCCCCAGAAATGGACTAGCTTTAAATGGCAACCCACTGCTTTACTTTTCAAGGTGACAGGCGTGTGTTAATTTGACAACATTATTGAAATAAAGTCTTAAAAATGAACTTGAATTATTGAAAGAAAGACCCCGCTTCATCTATAAGCATTCTGTGTGCTTTGGAGAGGATTACTGGAGCTCACAAACATAATTACTACCTGGCATAGCTTTAAAAAAAAGACTAAGTTTCTATTATTATATTTAGTTATAAACATTTATTATGTCCCAATCATCTTCTGTGTTTCTTATGTGAAGTTGCATTTAACAGATGAGCCGGATGTGGGTTTGTTTTGTGGCACAGGGTTCCTTCATTCGTGAATATTGCTGAGGGCATGCAAAGACATGAGAGGTTAGCCAAAGGGGAATTTAGGCTGGCAATCAGTTTACATTTCATTATTTTCCAAAGCTGTTTATGTATAGTTTCACTTTCAGTCTTTCACAATGTTGAAATTATATGGTGTTCCAATACCAAATCATTCACTTGTGAATGGGCGTAGTGTTTCGAAACGCTGTAGCTCTTTTGTACTTCGATTCATTTGTAGATAATTTGTAAATGTTTCTACTTGATTTTACGACAGCCTTTTTTTTCAGTGCACTGAGATTTCCTCTCATTGTAAAAAAACAAAAAAAAACAAAACTGCAAGCATTCTCCATAGTGTCCTTTGAAATCACATGTATAAGCCCACCGTATGTGCTTGCTTTGTGAATCAAGATAAAACAAAAACAAAAACAACAAATCAACGAAAAAGAAGAAAAAGAAATCACTGGACAGTATTTATGGTGATTAACTATGTGTGGGTGTGCATGTGAAAAATACAACTTTTATAACCAAATTAAATTTGATATTTTTTAAAAACTCGTGTCATGTGTTTTTCTTTACATGGCAGGTTAGATTTGCAGTAGTTCCTTGTTAATATAGCAAACAATAATAATTCTTAGGCGACTCTATAGTAATACAAATACCATACAAATTATGGTCATTCATTTGAGTCTCACACATACAGGGAAAGATCAGGGTTTTTGGTTGAAATAGAGGATCTTTGTTGCCACATTTCCAATTATAAATAGACGGTCAGAATTACCATTTGCCACTAGATGGTGCAATAAATCACAAGAGAAGGTAACAATGATTTTTTTAAAAATCTTTTATGAAGGACAGTCACAGTGGATCACTTATAATTGTAGAACTGACTGTTAACATTAAACGCTTTGCTTAAAAAACACTAATGCAGACATTAACTGCAATATAGAGTCTGCAGGAAATAACTGAAGTACTATTAAGTACTATTCAGAAGTGAAGTGGCTGCAACAGCTGGCCTGGGTTATTACTGACTCTGCATTAATTTTCACTTTAATGGAATGGAAGTGAAAAAGGTTCATCTCTGTGAGCTTCGGCAATTGAGTCAAAGTCTTTGAATTTGAATTGCAGTGTTGTCAAAGTTTCTGATTCAGTAAAGATAAGTGAGGAAAGTCTTCAACAAGGAACAATACTTTAGAGAAATGGCTAACTAAAGTTAACATTTAGGGAATGGAAACGAATTATTATGCCTGTATTATTATTTATAGCTACCGAGAAATTGTTTGCTCAAACATGACCACGTGCTTTTGTCTCATCCCAGTTACAAAGCGACACCCCTGCTCTCCCCTTTCTCAGAAACACATGCAAATGTATCAATATCACCGTGCTCCCCAAAAATATAGGAGTCAGGAGGGGAAAGAATTTGAAGGTGACAAGAATATTGTCTTAGGTACATTTTAAATCGAAAATGCATAAACAACAGACTAATATTTACCTTTTATTTCCTCCATTCTGCTCTTATTAGGGGTTTGTACAGCTGCTGTCGTGCTGTTACACAACAATCCTCAGGGGGGCAGCAGTGATTTTTAGTTGGATGCTGATAGTACATGTAGAGTGTAGTTAAGTAATGAGTTATATCATACATGCACTAACAAACCAGTGGATCTCAGGAATGCTTTTAATTGGGTGTCACAGAGAAGCTTTATACCACAAAAATCTCAAATGGCTGAACTTGAGGAAAAGTTCTTCAGCCCTTTTCCTCCTTGCCTCTAGCAACGTCTTACACATGCATAGATATTTCATCATTCGCTTAAACTGAATATTGACTTAAACAAGGGAAAATCCCCCCCCCCCCAAAAAAAAAAAACCTTTGAAGACTGAGCAGCACGGTTGGAAAATACTGCAGTCTTTCACAAGAGTTTTTCTGAAATGCTCATTCTGTTCTCAGGGAGGCAAGAAAGAGAGGAGATTGAATTTGTATATCAATGAATCCATGTTTTCTTGCTTCTAATATATTTGCCTTTTCCTGTTCTTCCCCTTGCCTACCTCTCTCACACGGCCCCCTTCCTTTACTTCCCCACCCCTCCATCCACCTCTTCTCTTTCTCCTCAGCTTGCTCTTGCTCTTATTTTTTCCTCGCTATCCAACTGATCTATATTGAGCTGTATGTCTCCGGAGTCCCCTGGGCCAATGGATGTTTAAAATTCTTGCCAGTTGTAACCTCTCTATGACTCGCTTTCGTCCTGCCTGGCTCCCCACCACAGTGGGGCATAAGGAGACATTCATCTTCTGCTGGCCTTTCTGAATATTTTACAAAACCTCTGACTGCCAGTTAAACACTCCACGTCCATTTGACCCTCCTGCCCCCAAATCACAGCACGGATCTTCCAGGTGAAATATTTTAATGTGACTTTGATGTACTGACAGAACTTTTGTCATGCAAAGAGTCAGGGATTTCTTTTGAAGTCTCTTGGCTTGAATATATTTAAAGATGTGCTGTAAAAAGAATGTTTTATTACATATGTCACATGTATTTGATGATTTACCAACTTAGAGAGCCCAGAAGACAATAAAACAAAACTGCCCAACAACACAAGAGCAATAAGGTATGTACTGCTCTCCTCTCCCATTTCTTGTGCAAGTAGACTTTTTCACAGCAGTTTTTCTTTTTGTTTTTGACAATCTAAATAACAGAATAATTCAAGTTTAGGTACAAATGTTTAAACTGCCTCAAGGCCCCATTAATGAAGCATAAGTAACTACCAAACAAATTCACATTAATCAAATGATCAGAAACTAATTGCTACACTGTAAACCTGCAGCTCTTAGTCCCTAGAGGCGAATGCTTAATTTGCCTGCAGTAACCCAGCCTTGCAAGAGAAAAAAAAAAAAAAGGAATAATTTCTTGTCTGGCTTAAAATGCCACAGACGTACACTACCCGCACAAGTATTAATGGAATTTATGCGCCAGAAAATGCAAAATATAGCCGGATGGTATGTTATCTTTTGGAGCTGCATGTAGTCTCTTTTCACCTTAGGTGAGAAACTTTCAACAAAAAAGCTTGATCACACTGAACAAATAGTTCAACTGTGCGCCCATCCATCCCCTCCAACATTAATGGGGTTCCCAGCAGGTGGTTGGAGGTAAGCTTCTAACCTGTCCGACACAGCACTCTGTGGGAAGGTTGCTGGTTGGAGGATATATCACCTGGCCAGTAACTCAATGGAGGCATCCCACAGGGGCTGAAAACTGATGTTCATGGCAGCCACACTCCAAAAAGAGCATTCATTTGTCATAAGAGGATGGCTGTTGGCTGACGTCAGTGAAGGGAAGAGGCCAGGATACAGGCCTTGCCCTGGTGATTTATCTTTGGCTAAGACTGCTTGAAATGGGAGACATCCACAGTGCATGACTAGGCTGAAGAGCTCTAGGAGCTCCAGTGCAATGACTGTTGAAGAACCTGGCTTTTCTTTAGCCAGCTATAGGACTACTGTAAGTGTCATTACGCAGGTGTGACGACAGCTTTATGTTCGCAGACTACACTTGAGTACTCCCCAGAGATTTTAGCAGATAATACAGAAGCAGTTTGCAATGATTTCCACTCAGAGGGATTGCATATGGCTGCAATTGACTTGGTTGTTTTTGGGCCGCTTTTTCCATTCATTCGTTTTGTTCATGTGATCCCTGCCATATGGGTGAATCCCCAACAGGTTAAAAATGAGTTGAGTTGATTTGAGCCCTGCTTTATACATCGATGAAAGCAAACTTTATTACTTTTTGGCTCAAGATGAATAAGAAGCAGTATGAACGAACTCATGAGATGGAAAATTTAACTTTTCATTGACCTGGTGATCATGTAATATGTATGTAACTGTGTAACTGTATGCAACCCCTATTTGTTGTTTTTCTATATTTTCTGTTTTGGGAACAGACCTCCTAGTCAGCCAGTGTCTTTCTGTGTGGAGTTTTCATGTTCTCCATATTCATGCTCCAGCTTCTGTCCATGTACTCTGGTTTCCTCCCACAGTCGAAAGACACACAAGCCAGTTTAGATGTGTGTATATGAGAGTGTGTGGCTGGTTGCCATTTGAGGTAATGTCCTTGGGCAGTTTTCCTCATAGTTAACAGCCAGAGTCTGTTCTGGAAAGATCAGGGATTTTTCTTCATGCAATTGTAGTGTACCTAAAGGTTTCCTTTAAATTTCAATATTGCACTCCCTTTGGATCGATTTTCCACAAAGATAATATCAGCTTATTTGTATTTATTATTTGTATGCTGATGACACACGAATAATGCCATTTAATCTGCATGACTCCACTTCTATTACTCTAATCTTAAGGACAATTAAGAAACGTTTTCTCTCTTTAATGCAGACTGGAGATTAGGGTTATTTCATGTTAAAATTTGGCAACTATATCAACAGGATGCTTGAATTGCTTTTTTTAAGCTGAGGAACTACACCAAAGTAAAATCCATTCTCTCCCTCTTTCAATGTCATGAACACCACCATGCTAATCTCCTCATAACTGGATTACTGCATTTCACTATGCCTGGATATTGCACTGTCTCATCTGCAGCTGGTGCACAATGCAGTTGCAAGTCTTCTAACTAGTACCAGAAAAAGAAAAAAAAAACATTACACGGGTAGTCTGCTCTCATCAACTGCTTTTAACTATTCCAGGTTAGTGAGTAATGAGGATCATGGTTTTTGTATTGGCAAATACAACATCAATATGACTCAACATCAATATGATCTGTAGTGCAGCAGATAACTTAACATTGCAGAGACATCATTCATGGGTGGATACAAGTGCGATGAGTGGTGCATACAGTTTTTGATATTTTTTGATTAAGCTTATTATCAATTTGAAAACTAAAATCGGTGGCCATTTTAAAAGATGACTGTCAACAAAAGCAAGAAAATATGATTTTTTTCCCCCAGTAAAGTAAAGTAAACTAGACTTGCCTTGTCTTTGTGTGTCTGTGTAGGTTCTCAGTCATCCAGGTCATGGTAGATGACGTAGATGGGAGCTTGGAAAGAAAAGCAACTGGACTTCTTTAAGTTTCTTGAAGATTTTTCACCTGTCATCCGAGAAGCTTCTTCTTCAGACACACAACCTTTTACACACCTTGGCACCTGTAATGAGGCACATGATCAATAGTGGGTCAACAACCCTCTTAAGGGACACTTATGGCTTAAATACCTGGAACTCTCCACCATTTGGTTTTAGAACTGAAGAAGGTTCTCAGATAAGAGGTGAAACATCTTCAAGAAACTTAAAGAAGTCCCGCCACTTTTGTTTCTTGTCTTAGTGTCATATCATGCATACTCAACCATGTAGAAGTTGACTTTAAAAGTCTGAAATTACTTTTTACCAGTTTGCAAACAGGGGAGTGGGGTCTATGGGTCTTTATAGTCCTCACTGGTAACTCATGTCTCAATCATGGTCATAGAAAATATTGTTCTTTATGATGTACAGTTGTCTGTTATTTAGAAGGTCTGTTGTTCAATGCCCAGCTCTTGCAAACTTATGCTGAAATATCCTCGGGCAAAGTACTCAACCCCAAGTATCATCTGATGCATCCATCTCTGCATGTGTGTGTGAATGTTAACAATGTATCTGTGGATGCAGCTTGCAGTGAAAAATACTGAATGTTAGGTGAAAGTAAAAAGGTGTTCGATAAACTGGACTGCAGGACTAAACTAGGAAAAGGGCAGAACACTAACTAACCTCACAAACTTGAGAGTGAAGTTATGGGAGATAGCCTGCCAGCACAGTGGTCATTAGTTGTCTTAAAACAAGACGGTTGTGGGTTTGAACCTGTCCAAAGACATTGTTGGCCGCCTCAGAGCTGAGTCAAGGATAAAGGAGTCTTCATGCACTGAATACATAAGTGAATGTTAAATGTCATGGTTGTATATATCATAGTGGTAAAAGAGGTAAAAAGGGGTAAAAGGTCAATCCCTTGACCTGCATAGCATCATGCAGCTAAAGCTATCACTGGACCAAAGGAAAAACACATAACAAATGTGTCATTGCAGTTATTTTGTTTTACGCGAAACAAAGAATCTCTGAAGACGTTTACTTACTTATAGTGAAAAGCATATAAATCAAGAGTAAAACCTTCTAAATGCATCCAGTTGGTTGAAATTTTGTAGGAAAAAACAGCACGGACCCCATGCTGCATGATGGCCAGATTTCAAGTGACTAATGGGAGTTTTCAATTTAATAGCTCCAGAGGGACAAATATGCAAATTTTGGCACTTGTATCCACTTTTAAAAGATTGTTTCAGTTATCTGTGGCACTACTGCGTTCACTGACACTTTTAAGAGATATCTTAAGACATAAATGTTTTCAATGGCCTTAGGCTGTTCTTAGTGGTCTTAACATTTTAGCTTTTAAAGTGCTCTGCCTTGTTCTTTGTATTTCTTTGAGCTTGCCGGTCTATTAATGTCTACATTTAGTTCTTTGGTCGACTCTGGCTGTTTTAAAACTTTTTGCTAGAGAGAGGACCCCAGGACCTTTGTCAGCACTTGAGGAGGAAGAAAACTTCAGCTTTTATTGCCAGCATCTTTCTCATAAAAATGAGAGATTTAAGATTAGTAAACTTTTGAAGTGTCACATCTATGAAGAGATGAGTTATAGATGAGTTAGTGTGACAGATCTGGAAAAGCAGGCACTGAAGCTAACAACAGATGGAATGCACATAACAAATATAATTATTTATGTATAATTAATTATTAATGCAAAAGGAATTGCATGCTTGAAACATCAGACAAGAGCTGAGTATGTTTAAAAACCAGTGTCATTTATAATTTGCAACAGATCTTAATATGCTTAACAGCTCATTTTTTTTAGCATGTATGTTTACAACAATCGCAAGGCAAACACTTACCAATTACTACAAAGACAACATACTGTACATGTAATAACTTGCCAGACATTGCCAGCAAGTGTAGATAAAAACACTGGATGTCATTTCTTCTGCTATTTATCTGTTTCAACAGCTCGGTGAGGCGCAGTCTTCCATTTAAAAAGAAATGTAATAAATTATTAAATGGATTAGTGTCCTGACCGCTGCTTCACATCAAATGACCTCTAAAAACCTTTGCGCCACCTGGTAGCAGCAGCTCTATATCCAGTACTGCAGTCACAGATGGTGACTCCAGTCACATCTCTGTCATCTCTAATGGCACTAGCAGCAGGTCGCATGTCTGGAAAAACAACTGAGATCTGGAGATGTTACCTGACTAAATAATCTGCAGTGTCAGTGTTGGCAATCCCATCCAGCCAAAAACAACAAAACAAAGCTGCTCGAATAGAAACTCGCTGACTTTAAAATGCATTGGAGGGGAACACCAGGCAAAATCAGATTCAACTACAGGGAGTGAAGAATTATTAAGCAAATGAGTATTTTGTCCACATCATCCTCTTCATGCATGTTGTCTTACTCCAAGCTGTATAGGCTCGAAAGCCTACTACCAATTAAGCATGATGTGCATCTCTGTAATGAGAAGGGGTGTGGTCTAATGACATCAACACCCTATATCAGGTGTGCATAATTATTAGGCAACGTCCTTTCCTTTGGCAAAATGGGTCAAAAGAAGGACTTGACAGGCTCAGAAAAGTCAAAAATAGTGAGATATCTTGCAGAGGGATGCAGCAGTCTCAAAATTGCAAAGCTTCTGAAGCGTGATCATTGAACAATCAAGCGTTTCATTCAAAATAGTCAACAGGGTCGCAAGAAGCGTGTGGAAAAACCAAGGCGCAAAATAACTGCCCATGAACTGAGAAAAGTCAAGCGTGCAGCTGCCAAGATGCCACTTGCCACCAGTTTGGCCATATTTCAGAGCTGCAACATCACTGGAGTGCCCAAAAGCACAAGGTGTGCAATACTCAGAGACATGGCCAAGGTAAGAAAGGCTGAAAGACGACCACCACTGAACAAGACACACAAGCTGAAACGTCAAGACTGGGCCAAGAAATATCTCAAGACTGATTTTTCTAAGGTTTTATAGACTGATGAAATGAGAGTGAGTCTTGATGGGCCAGATGGATGGGCCCGTGGCTGGATTGGTAAAGGGCAGAGAGCTCCAGTCCGACTCAGACGCCAGCAAGGTGGAGGTGGAGTACTGGTTTGGGCTGGTATCATCAAAGATGAGCTTGTGGGGCCTTTTCGGGTTGAGGATGGAGTCAAGCTCAACTCCCAGTCCTACTGCCAGTTTCTGGAAGACACCTTCTTCAAGCAGTGGTACAGGAAGAAGTCTGCATCCTTCAAGAAAAACATGATTTTCATGCAGGACAATGCTCCATCACACGCGTCCAAGTACTCCACAGCGTGGCTGGCAAGAAAGGGTATAAAAGAAGAAAAACTAATGACATGGCCACCTTGTTCACCTGATCTGAACCCCATTGAGAACCTGTGGTCCATCATCAAATGTGAGATTTACAAGGAGGGAAAACAGTACACCTCTGGGCGGCTGTGGTTGCTGCTGCACGCAATGTTGATGGTGAACAGATCAAAACACTGACAGAATCCATGGATGGCAGGCTTTTGAGTGTCCTTGCAAAGAAAGGTGGCTATATTGGTCGCTGATTTGTTTTTGTTTTGTTTTTGAATGTCAGAAATGTATATTTGTGAATGTGGAGATGTTATATTGGTTTCACTGGTAAAAATAAATAATTGAAATGGGTATATATTTGTTTTTTGTTAAGTTGCCTATTAATTATGCACAGTAATAGTCACCTGCACACACAGATATCCCCCTAAAATAGCTAAAACTAAAAACAAACTAAAAACTACTTCCAAAAACATTCAGCTTTGATATTAATGAGTTTTTTGGGTTGATTGAGAACATGGTTGTTGTTCAATAATAAAATTATTCCTCAAAAATACAACTTGCCTAATAATTCTGCACTCCCTGTATTTATACAATGCAGACTGTTTCAGATCCTTAAGTGTTTCTCTGAGGCACATATTTAATAACATGTAGTTAATCAGCCTCTGTTGTAAAGTGGGAAACTATTTATTCACCAGTGACACCTGCATGCTTTATGCTGTCACCCTGGCACAGGTGCCACCTCGTAATAAAACATGCACTAGGGTATTGAGTGCAGTGAGTTTATCTGACATACTGCGCCAGTAATTGCTTTAGAGAATGGGTATTTAAGACGGTGTTGGAGAGCGAACTAGTGAAGAAAAGTCTGACCAAGCTCATTAAACCCTGGTATTCTTTACCATAAAACTGATGCCAGCACTTAGTGTGATGCCTCTGGGCAAAAGAACAGCAGGTGGATTCCATAGTTTCTAAATGCAATCTTCCCCCTGGCCTTGCTTTGGCTACACGACACATACTATGGCAAGGACACCGTGCTATTCCAGTTTAGCCTTTGAACGGTTCAGCCTATCTCATTATAAAATTTTAGGTCAAGGCAGATCTAGTGATACACTTAAAAAAAAGAAAAGAAAAGAGAGACAAAGAGAGAGTTACAAAATTACCTCTGTGATTTTGAGTGTTAGGAAATTAAATATGGCCCGAGGGCCTGCAGTAGCACAGAAAAATACATCTAAGCTTAACTTAGAGTCTAAACTCACTAATCTCTAATATGTTAAAAAAAAAAAAAGCCCTGTAAAATATTTTAGCATGCAGCTCCACGTAGAGATCTCAAATTGTAAAAAAATAAACGATACGTTTGTTTAACAGGGACTTATGGGCCTAAAAAACTAGAGTTAATTTGAGTGACTGCTGATGCTTTGTACCAAGTGTATGTGTGCTGTGACATCACGAAGCGTTTGTGACTGTATCCATTTGCTCCTTCCTACGCTCCAAGTAATGTGTAACGCTGTCTATGAGTGAGAACATAAAGCTGACAGCTGGCAAAAAAACGCCCTACAGTTTTCTTTTCTCCACTCAAGACCAAAAGTCAAGCAATGCCACCCTTAAAGGCCGTCTGAAAGTACCGTGCACATGTACGACTAAGTAAGAAAAAATCATTTACTCAGTTACTTTTCCCCCCCTCATCCACAAGTGAGTTGTAGAAATCTATGATTATTATATGCTCAATTCAAGAAGGTCTCTATCCATCCTTAATTTGTTCAATCAAAACTAAAATGCGCATGTAGAAATCACTGATCCCCGACCTTGTATGCATTTAATTTGCCTGCGGCCCTTCCGATTATACCCACGTGGGTCTAGTTAATCTGCCCCGCGGCACATGTTTACTGATTTCTATCATGGTAAGAGCCGTGTCTGATGCTGTCCCACAGTGCCAGCTAGAGCACTGATGTCGGAGGGGGGGAAAAAACTGTCATCACTTAGAGGACAGGGAAGTACATTTAAAACTATTTTTTTCCTAGTTGAGCCTCTACATTCAGAGGAACCAAGACACTCTGCAATGTAATGCTTTGTTTCCAGCGCTGTTTTCCTACCGTGTGCGTGCAGTCACCAAAACTTACCTCCGTGCGTACTGGAGACCAAAACCTGCAACTTCACTAAAATGATGTTTTCCCTTCGTTTTCTGTTTCCGGTTGTCGCGGTGGCGGTTTTAACAGCTTTTGAAGGTGAGATTTATGATTGCTTTTGATGAACGATGATCAGTTTCAGCTTTTATTAATGCATTGGTTTGAAGTGGTCTGCTGGATGAGACGCAAATAACGCGTAAATGGAAAGCTTTAAATATGAAAACAACTGGGTTGGAACTAGCTCAGAGGCTTCAGCTGTGTTTACAAGAGACGAGTAATGAAGATAAAATGTGTAGCTATTTTATACTCTTGTATATACTTTGATAGTGCAAGCACATACACACTGGGCATATTAAATGACTCTGCTGTAGTTTATTACGCACATCCAATATACTTTTGTTTCCTTTTGGCTTTTATCAGCACAAAATTTAAGCAGGCCCCAAAATTGCTATGGAGTTGTCATATTTGCTTGTCATGATTATTTTTTTGTATTTGACTGGCTCATAAAGATATAAAGTTGTGTTTCATATTTTTGTAGTTCTGTGGTTACCATCCATGGCCTAAGCCCATTTTGTTATCCCTCAGTCTAAATGAAAGTGACAGCATGCTCTCCAGTGTGCATCAGGAAGCCTCATCTGTGGGATTAAAGAGGCCTGAAGCTGAGGTTGCACAGCTGTTTCTCTGGTTGTTTAAAGATAACCTGCATTGGGAGCCACAGAAAGCAGTCTGTCCCTCTGTGATACCGACAGTATGCGAAAGACTACTGTTTGAGATTGCCTGGGTTTATATCTACCCATGCTATCTGTGGGTGCATTTTTTTCCATCACACATGCATGTGTGACTGCTGCATGTCTGCAACTGTGGAACTCGGCTGTGTTCTGACTGCGTGTCTAAGTGATAGGGTTCAGCCTTTGATATCTTCCCTGCTTGATCACCATGAATATGCATGACAGCCTTATCTTTTAGTCCAGTCACAGTCTGCTGTCTAATGTGTCTGTGAGCCTCTCTGAGTTAGAACTGCCAGTTGTTCAAAATTGCCATATGTGTAATTTTTTTCTGTAATATCTCTGGTTTATATACTTAAAGGGATCCTGCCAGGTCTGACCAGATTACTTTCTGATTAATACATTATTCTGTTAAGCAGCAGTTTTCATGAGCAGCGGGATAATTCTGAGGCTACAGCTAAGAAATACTGTGGATTATTTCTGTCTTTATGTTTTATGCTTCCATTAATTGCATTAAGTTTCACAGGAGATATTTAAACAAGCTGCATTTATAATCTTGCGACAGTATGGGCATAAGTCCCTTCATAATGAACAATTATCCTATTTTTAGATTTAAAAAGAAGGATAAGATTCGAGCTTTTCTCCCGTGCTGGTTTGAGCAGAATAATGATGGTAAAATAAAGTAGATGGTTCTTAAACTGGAGAGCAAACACAGCTGCCGCCAAAGCCAACATTTATGATTTTTTTGTTAGATTTTTTTTTAATTGCATTGTATAAAATCTTTGCACTATAGTCGGGTTGTAACAGTTTGAGTACTAATTCAGCAACCTCAGAAGTGAATCAGCATCAAAATCTAATTAGCTGAAATGTGTGCACCAAATGCAAAAAGAAATCAATTCATAGATCTTCAAATGTCTGTTCACAGACTAACATGATTAACAACATTGATTGTACACCCTAACAGTGAATTCTAAGTGTACAGTGCACTGTCAGCTAAATTAAATAATTATTAGTCCCAGACAGAGAGAATAGCTGGAAATGGCAAATGAGCATTGGTGTGCTTTTGTTTTATCTCAAACCTGCAGACACAAACTAATAATGTAGAACTAAAACTTTTATATTGGCCTGCATGTGAAATTCCTTACATCATTAGTCTGATCTCTGGGATCTATAAGACACTTTTCTTGTGTGTCTTTGTTTAATATCCACCCTGACATCTGATTTTCTTTTCCATTCAGCAAGTAATCTAATTTAAATATAAATTTATTCATGAAATATGGTTTGGAATCAGAAAACAATAATATACCACTTCTAATGCGTCTGAAGGAGAGGTATATTTTCTTTTCTAAAAGTTTTTTTTTTTGTGAGGTAAGGGAAAGTCATATTCAAAAATTCGTATTAATCTTTGAGCACTTCAGCATGGAGGAGGGCAAATTACCAAGTGTCTCTGGCAGCGGGAAGAGTGATCTGTCATATACGGCGTTCTATCTGGACAAACAGTCATCCCACAGAAGTTACCAGACAGGCTTTTTAGCACTCGGATGCCACATTTCCTTTAAATCAAATCAAATCAAATCAAATCAAATCAAATCACTTTTTATTGTCACATCACATGTGCAGGCACACTGGCACAGCACATGCGAGTGAAATTCTTGTGTGCGAGCCCCACAAGCAACAGAGATGTGCAAACACAACAACACAAACGAGCAAAATACAAGAATGGCCAACCTGAAACTAATAAATATATGTACAATATATAATAGTGTATGCATTTCTGGATGTGTATACTAAATATTTTCCTACGTGTGTGTGTGTGTGTGTGTACATCTGGCTCGGATAGATGTAGTGAATAGCAGAGAATAGAATATCCGTTGCAGGACAGAAATGACGCAGACCTAATTTCCTCGTGTTTTAGAGCTTGAATGTTATAGTGATGTGTATAATTCTCTGTAATAAAGCCACATGCCATGGTTAATCTGGCTGAAAATTTAATCAGCAACTTGTATGCCTACTGGAATTGTTACCATCTGGTCGTATGATATGCAATAAGAATTACCCTGTTTGTCTTTCCTTTTTCAAGCCGCACAGTGTTTTGCTTTAGGAAACGTGAATCGTGTATTCAGGAAAAGTAAGGGAGAACGAAAATTCAGTGAAAGAAAATTAAAAGGCTGTTTTTTTTTCTTTTCTCTTTTTGATGCAGGAACTATATTCAGAAATAAACCATGTTTGCTAAATGAAGTCATTTAATTGTTTTGAGTCTTGCTCGCCAAGACAGCCAACTGTCATCATCAGTGTCGTGATCCTGACTCTGTCCTTTTGGCGCCTACCTGAACCTCATGGCATCGACCCTTTGCTTTGCTTCTCCAACTCTGATCTCTTTTCAACCCTTCATCCTCCTGTCATCCTGTTTGCAGTTACAGTAGCAAACTAGCTTTGTGAGCAGTAACTGTGCTTGTCGGTAGATTTGAAACCTAAAACTGAACCTTGGAGTTAAAGCATATATATGGAAAATTTCTACCTAATTTCTCTAAAGTCCTAATTCCCCAAACTCATCATTTCACAGGTGCTGAGATTCCAAGAGTGGCTAAAGACACTGGGACATTCACCACTCCATCTCCAGTTTATCCCACCATCAAGTTTCAGGTCCTCAATGTGGACCACGTGTTTGTGAGACAGGACAGTCCACAGCCATCTGGGAACTCTAGCCTGAAAGCTCAGACTCAGACTTTTCTCATCACTGGACCTGGTGCTGGGCTTCTCCAGCCATCTGTCAATGCTTCATTTGGCCCCCTGACTCTAGATGCCTCTATTCCTTTAGATTTGCTCCTCAGTGGGCGCAAGATACTGCCAGTCATTTTGAGCCGCCAGGTTCGTTCCTCATCCCCAGTAGTTAAGATTCTTTTCCACATGCCCACAGAAAGCAATATCACTGCTTGGCAAGAAACAATGGGCTCTCTAGAAGATAATGGGAGGAAAAATGATGGAGCTAAGGCTAAGGATGGAGCTCACTGTGTCACGGCTTATGCCTTCTGGGAGACCAGAGAAGTTCGTGGGGCTTGTCTGGTGTCTCCTGGCGGCTTTTGTGTGGCACAGCTTAAGCCAGAACCCTCCTGGTTCAGCTCAGCCAGTAGATCAGGAAGCTCTAGCAGGGAAGCAGAAAGCACTGAAGGCATTAAGGGACTTCAGGGGAACCTTGTGGAAGTCTACTTCCAGAGTCGGCGGGACCAGACTGGCCAGTGCACCCCACAGGATAGCCTGCAACGAGTAGGAGTGGGACGAGGCAGAGACACTGGTGGATCAGGGACACCAATGAGGAGGGTAGGAAGTGTCAGCCTGCTCAAAAGTCCACCAGGGAATCCCACCTTTCTTCGGCTGAGGCTGGGAGGCGCTGTGGTGATCCAGACTTCTTCAAAGCCCCTCAAGTCTGGTGATGTCGCAACGTTCTATGTCTTTCTTGCTAGTACGTCCACCTTGGAAAGTTTCACACTGAGGTGAGAGATATTCTATGTTATGCTGTTCTTGTCTGTTGAGCTATTTGGTCTTGAGTAATGACTTCTCGCCAGACTGAAAGCATTTTTAGTTTTTAAAGTCAGCTCTTGCACATATTACTTACTGATCTATTCAACAGTATTAAATTCACAAAGATCATGTGGGTCGACTATATTCTAAAGTTTCTTACAGTCCTCATGATCTAAAAGTCCTTACAAGAAACTGCGATGAGTCTCTTTTGATTGTCAAATCTGTTAGTATAGTTCTGATACTGTAAGTCGTGACTGCAGATGTCTGAGTTGCTGAAGGTAAGTAAAGTGAAGAAATTTACAAAAAATGATATTTTAGTTTAGTTCTTTTATGAAGTTAAAAGCCTTAGACTTAATTACTCAAGATATGCAGACTCGGAGAGTAACAACCTTTTTATGATTTTCATTATTCCTCCAGCCAAGGAGAGACCTGAATGTATGTTTTTAGTTCTGTTTGTTTAGGTGTCACAAACTTTATTAACTGCAAGGCATTGATGGTGAGGCCCATTAGTGTTCAAGTGCCTTAAGTAACAGTTTAAATGCATGGAGCTAATCCTTCATGAATACGCTTCAATATGCCGTACGACCTGATGATTCCAGTTGGTTCCAGTGTCTTTTCATGCTTCGCATGTTTCATTGCAACAATGAATTTTTATGTAATTCAACCTAAACTATTTTCCCTTCCATCCTCAGCAAGACTGGAGAGTAATTACAGTGTTTTCCTTTCTCCGTTTCATTTCCTAAATGCCACTTTAAGCACAAGAAGAAGGGAGCTGGAAAGGCTTTGCTGTTTAATTTTCATAAAAGGGATCCAGATCATCAGAATTGCATGGGTTCGTCCACTTCCCTGCCTGTTTTTAAATGCTTGAGCGCCAGCAGGACTTGTGTTGCCAGCCACATTCACCGGTTTCACAAATTACTGACATGTTGTATCTTGTCTATGTCAACTTATCAGTTAGTGGAGGACTTACGGGGCGCACTCTTCCATAAACAAGAAAGTAATTGGTAAATGATTCACTGATTTTCATATCGCAACATGTCAACAGGGTTCTCTGGTTACTTGACTTCATAAATAATGCATCTAATAAATGGAGCAGAAAGACAAATAACTAAAATCTAAAAGGCCCCATTGGCTAAAAGTGAATTTAATATAAATATAGCTCTGCAACACGTAGAAACTCACAGCTGACTTTACAGACTTTTTCCCCTGCTGTTTTTTTTGTTTGTTTTTTTTAAAATGCACATCACTTGGTGGAGTAAAACTATTTATTTTTATCAGAACACTTTGCATCAGTCAATAGTAAAGCCATTGCACTGAGGTTTGTGTTTCCAGCCTGTGGTCTGATTAATGATTTTCTTTGAAATGCAAGACAAATTTCTTTCTAATCCCACGATTTAGTGATATTGTGCTGTCGTCATAACAACAGCGTAGTAATCTGCTGCAGGATACAAGCAAGTGGAGAGAAATATTAAGATGTGCATATTAATCCATAGGGCACACTGTTACCCTGTGACTGTGTGTCATTCCCAGTGCTCTTCTCAGATATCAGGCAGCATTCACAAACACAAACATGCCTCCACGCACACACGCAAATGCAGAATCCCACTGACCTGAATGCACCTCTGCTTGCATTGTTGAAATTACGTGAATAAGATTTGGCAGAGAGACGCTGACCCTCTAACATCTGCTCTTGTTTTGACTATTTGCGAGGATTTACAGCCCCTTCACCTGAAATTCCCCAAATTCATACTCACTGACCGAACCAATGACATTCCTCTAGTCAGGTCAGTGATTTTGGTCTGTGTATTTATGACCTGCTGCCACATCCAGAATGAGATTGGACAAGAAGAGGGGACTGAGTGCAGCAGCTGAGTCCAAGTGAAGGCTAGCTCTGAGGAGCTTGGCAAAGTGATTGATTCCTCCTGGGAGAAATCCCAGCTCTACTTCGCTCTTTGGCCCAAGATTGAGTCCACTCCAGCAGAGTTAGGCCAGATAATCTGTGCCCCTGATTGAAAGTGAATTAAGAGGTCAACCCTTTCGGGTAGAGATGATCTGGGCTGCCAGGACTGATTATGTGTATGTTTTGTTTTGGGTTTCTTTGTGCGTGTGTGTGGTTTTCCACCTGTTAACCACAGGCAGCTTTTAAAAAAACAGTACAGAGACATAAAACAGTCTGTTCACAGAGGCCGCTTTTGCAGCAAAAAATAATTTTAGGTTACCCGAATGCCTAAAAAAACAAAAGAGGCAAGAGCTTTGCAACTTTCGCAGCTTTAAACAAAGAGATGAAGTTTGGTAAACCAGGGGTGAAGAGTTGCTCAGTTTAAAGGTCGATATCCGCTCTGTCCCCCACCTGTGGTTGTGAACTCTGGGTAGTGAGTGACAAAGACAAAGCGTGGGGATAAAAGTGGCTGAAATGAGGTTTCTCTGCAGGGAAGCCTGTGTCTGCCTGTGAACAAGAAGCGCAGTGATCCAGGAAGATCCTGACGTTGAGTTACTGCCTCTCCACACTCAATAGGAGCCAGTTGAAGTGGTTTGCACCCCTGGGAAGGGTGGTCATCAGGTGCTGTTGTCACTGTGATGCTGAGCTGGGCAAGCAGCAAGAAAATGATTCACTGCATATAGCAAAAGAATACATTTATCCTTGGCTGTAATTTCCCCTAACTAAAACACAGTTTGACTTTTTTCTAAACTATGATCACAATGACAAATTATTATGCCTTAAAAAGGCAGCAAATTAAGATTTAAGGGAAATGAAAGACAAACATCCTCAAAAATTGTTTCATTATTTTAAAATTTGTATTCTGATCTGCCCGACTGAGTCAGTATCTGCATTTATTGTTTTTCAAACATTAATTAAAATCACAAATGAAAACATGTGCCTTTGGCATAAGAGTTTTGCTTCAGATAGTAATTTCTGTGCAAGTCTTTATCTGGCACGCATTGAATTTTCAGCAGAACAATATGTGTGTGGGTGCCTGAGTGTGTGTTTAAATGTGCCCTTAATTCTTGCCTACTGTATTTTGCCTTTGAAACCACTCTAACACTGACCTCAGTCTCAGGGGTTATTGATCTGTCTGGTCGCTCTTTGATTACAAATCTGTATTTTTAAGTGTGTGTATTTGGATGTGTGTGTCAGTGTGCTAAGCCTAATGCCACGCACTTTTCTGCTGACCCTTATTCTAGCAGGAATCTGCTCCAGTCATCCTGTCATATTGTTCTTCAACTGTTTGAAATCTGATTTGGAGCCGAAATAACAACAGGCTGTTAAAAGAGATGGACTGTTTGTTGTAAAATAACAGGTTTTCACTCCATGTCACTTCTTCTAATAAATGCTTAAGCCTTGCACGTCTTAAACTGATGGCAGGAAGAGTATTTTGGAGTTGACATAATGAAAATGTTGATCTGGCTTCCTTAAAGACGAAGCAGGTGAAGGAGGTTTTAATGGTATTTTCAATGTGTTTACCTCGATATTTTCTTGAAGAACAGACATTCTGTCACAACCACAGTCTATCTGTTGCTCTCTATATGCACTTTGAACATTGCTGGCACCTTGCTGAATCCTTGAAATTTGAATCTGTCTGCTTCACAAATGTCTGGCCATGCCATACAAAGGTTTACCATTTATTTTACTCTGCATGGGGCCATAATTTACAAATCAAATCGTGAACAGAACAGTACTCTGCAAAAACCTTGAGTCACTCGTTATTTCTTTATAGTTTGCGACCACCTTTTTTCTTCAACACAGCCTGAACTCTCTCTTAGGAAAGCTTTCTTGTAACTTCTTTAAGGAGTCTTCAGGATAGTTCTCAAGGCCTCTTGAAGGACATTCAAAGCTCTTCTTTGGATCTTGTCTGCCTTTTGTTTCATTTTCTCTTAAAATGATCCCACACTGCTTCAGTAATGTTGACGTCACTATCTGTGGAGTCCAGTACATGACTGATAGTGCTCCACTTGTTTTGCAATCCATTATTATTATTATTATTATTATTATTATTATTATTATTTATTTTACCTCTTTCTTAACCTCCACTTCACATATTGATAACAAATTGAACATAAGATCTGTTGCTTCTGCTTTTCAGTTAAATTCTTGTGTAATTTGGCACCTTCATGTTTAGCCTTCCATAAGAAAGGCTTCTTAACAGCTACCCTTCCACTACGACCATTTCTGATGAGGCTTCAGTGAACAGCAAATGGATCAATTAAAGAGCCACATGTACAGTATCTCTGAATTCCTGGGTCAGTTCTTTGCTGGAATTTTTCCTTCTTCTTTAGGATATGGCGCTCAGATACTATAAATCTGCTATAGATAGGTTTTAAGCTTGCTACTTCTTTTGTCATCTACTTTTCCTCAGATTTTTTAAGGACAAGCTGCACAACATGCCAAGACTTTCAGCTAACAGTTTGGGAACTGATTAGGCTGAAAATGAATGAAAACGCAACCAGTGTCCAAGGAAAAACTTCTCCACAAAGCTTGGAGAACTGTTGCTCAAGACCACTTAAAAAAATCCAAGAAAGCCTGGAAGCCCTTGGGAGCAAAATGAATGGTTTTAATGTTTTTTTTTTTAATCTGAAAAATGTTTCCAATGAGCATCAGAGTAATTTCTCCATAGACTTCTTAACTGCTTTCTTTTTGGAAAAAGAGGGAGTCATCATCTGCAGGTCACTAAAAACAATGCAGGTTTAAGGATTTCTGGTTTCACGCCTCAGACTCATTTCCTTTTTATAATATAATTAGCCAATCATTGCACTTCGAACAGGGATCTGAAGGATTTGTTCCCCAAGTATCACTTTTCAGTTTTCAGATGTGTAACACTTGTGGTGGCTGAACTTATGAGCTAGCTGGGTGCAGCCTTAGAGACAGGGTAAAGAACTCAGCCATCCAGAGGGAGGTCAGCATGGAGCCGCTGCTCCTTTGTGTCAAAAGGAGCCAGCTGAGGTGGTTTGTGCATCTGACCACAATGCTTCTTGGGTGCCTCCCTTAGCGGTGGCTTTCTGAGTATGTCCAATTGTGAGGAGACCCCAGGGGAGACCCAGAACTCGCTGGAGAGATTGTGTATCTCATCTTGCCTGTTAACACCACAGTATCCCCCAAGAGGAACTAAAAATGTTGCCAAGAAAAATAATATCCTGTTGAATCTGCTACCATCATGGCCCTACATCATATAAGAAGATGGATGGATGGACAGAAAACTTGTGGTGATAGCTGGATTTGCAGGATTTTTCTCGTTTGGCGTGTGTGTGTGTGTGTGTGTGTGTGTGTGTGTGTGTGTGTGACATGTGATTAACTGATTTTCAGATCTTCTAATGGCTAATGGGAATTAAATAACCCCACTAATTCTCAGCCTTCAAGCAACCTGTGACTCAGTTTGTCAGTGACTCACCTTGTTCAACACGAGCAGCAAAGCACACATAAGATCGCAGAGAAAACCCACACGTTGTCAAGCAAGTGCACACAACCCTTAGTAACCTTAGTACCTGTGTACATTATACTAAAAGATATGGCAAATATTGTTGTTGCACATCCAAAAAGAGACAGATGCAACAGTTCAAATATTTCTTTTGAGCGTCAGAACAATTCCGTATAACCCGACGTTGTCCGTTACAGCAGAAAATCACATTGCATCATGTTCTGTAATAAAAGATTCAAACATTATGAAGCTTTCTTCATTCCTAATTCTTTATTGTTACACAGCACATCCCCTGTCCTGTCTTTGTTTTTATGACATTTTACAAAAAGTCTACAAAAGTGTACAAAGTTGCACTTTATACTAAGTGTCCTATTTATATGTGCATGTCTTTGCTGCAGGGCTGCAGTAAAGATGGGCCTGTCATTCAGTGCAGCTCGGCCCAGTGACTCAGCACTGTGGGACATGGTGGTAGAGCCTGGCAGAGGAGCAGCTCCAAACACGGTGTCTGTTGTTTGCCGCAGGAAGGTTGCTGTCACTGCAAAGAGGTCAGTCTACTGCGCGTCCCTCATATGCAAATATAAGCAAACATGTTTTGTATGTATAATACTTGATATTTAAAGAAAAAAAGAGGTAAGACTTATAGAAGAATGAAAATATTAAGATATTTGTTTAAATTCAGAATAAATATATTCTATTTTTCTTCTTTTTACTGTAAAACACATTACTTTGTGCAATTATACATTTATGATCATTTATAATCTTAATTCATCTTGTTTCTCTCTGAACTTCCTATAAAACAAAAAGTCCCCCATTTCCCCAGTTCTGTGAGACTTTACCAGTCAAATAGCTTTGAAATATGAGAAATCAGTAAAGAAATAAAAGTGCTTCCCTTTGACTTTGTTTATTTTAACAGTAAACAAAGATTAATTAAAACTTCGTAGAACTTTCTCCACCTCTTTTTCCCGATGCACACCAGCTGAATACATCAGTAGTGTCTGATGCTGATGTTGGTGACACACCAGCAGCCACCTTTACCCAGCAACCCCCGCCCACACAAACACACACCACCCGCCATCCGTCCGACCCACATATCCGTAATAATCCATAATCATGGCCACGTTATCCGGGCTTAAGCGCTTGCACGTTCCGAAGTGGAGATTAGGGAGTAGAGATATTCCAAGTCGTGTTTCTTGTGCTGAGCTTCCACTGGGGAACACGTACGCACATGCAAGGCCTGCAAACACACACTCGCATGCAAATGCACACAAACACACACACATACTCTCACCACTGTGCTCTGAAGTCATGATGCATCCATGGCTTTAAAGCCCCCCTCTCCATAGATGGTTTCTAGGAAAGAGGGTCATAAACCCCTCCTGTGTTTCTCTCTCTCTCTCTCTCTCTCTCTCTCTCTCTCTCTCTCTCTCTCTCTCTCTCTCTCTCTCTCTCTCTCTCTCTCTCAAGGTATTCACATTGTGAATCATTTCAATCTGTTTAAAATCTGCCCGGCTCTATTTTACTTACACGAAAACACATAAAGATTAGACTTTTGGAATTAATTTTAGACATTTTTTAGCCTCTACTGCTGGAAAGGACAATGAAGCAGAGAGAAAAAGGGGGGAGAGAGAGCAGGAAGTGCACTGGGGTGGAATCAAACCCATATGCCTTGCAGCATATGGGTTGCCTTCTTACCCCAGTGAGCTCAACCAGCACCTGAGTTTTAAGTGTTCTTTTTATATTAGTGTCTTATTTGGATATTTTATACTCATGCTTTTCCACGACTCTTATGAAAAATGGAGAAAAAAAACCACTTTCCTGTCAAATTGTATGTTTGGCATAAGAAGCTCAACATCTCTTTGATAACAGTTTCAAATGAATATGGGACAAAATGGAAGGAAAAAGTGAGCCTAACTCTGTCCAGAAGTAACAAAATCCACTTACCAGTGTCTCTAACGCTCACTGATTACCACATGGTATCTCTTTAATCTGTACAAAAAACCAAGAGGGTTAAGGGCTAAACCCCTTTTTTTGGCCTGGCAAGCCACTTCCCCCACCCCAATGTCAGTCTTCACACTAAGCTAAGTTGGCATGGTGCTGGTATATACTAAGAAAAGCTTAATCTTTTTATCTAACTCTAATTTATGCTTATTTACCACTTTAAAAAAAAAGGCAGAAAATGCTGAGTTTGTTTGGTCGTCATTGCCAACATTTTTCACCGATCTTCTGCGACAAGCTTCATGTTGCCCACGAGAATCTTGCCCTTTAAATGCAGAAAACAGATTTTCACGTTTCATGTTTTTCCAGCCTAAAGAATCAATTGCAGAACACTCTGATTTCCTTATAATCAATTATTTTAATCTTCAAGCATTTCAAAGCTTACAGTTGCGCATAACCCAAAAAGAAAATGAAAAAAGTTTGTTTTGTGTCTTTTCAGTTGCGACCTAGAGTGCTTCACATAACCTCATCGTGACCTCGTTCATTGCACTTTGTTATCGTATAACGCTCAGTCCATGGCATACTTTTGATGCAGTGCGAGCGTTTCTGTATATCCTGTATGTGTTTGCATTGCTTTTTCTTACCACCGATTTCAACACTGTTCATCCTTTTAAAATTCAAGTTTTAGAGATTCATTGTTTTGCTTTATGCAAAGTTTTGCTCCACTTCAAAGTGCCACACTTCCATTCACACCCTGCTTCATTTTCCCTTTGATCTCTTCCTGCTGACAGGTATGCCTACACACTCTCCAACATTAAATAACATCACATCCCATTTCATTGACAATCCTTTGACCAGAATACTTGGCTGAAGTCTCTGCCAGCTCACTTAATCTTCTCTCCACACTCTCACTTTATTCTTCCATCTGCTGATGGAAATGAGACCTCATGTGTATCGTCTTTACTTTCCAACATAACATGTGGGTTTTCACAGAGTTCAGATTAAGCTCTCTCCATTTAATTTTCTCATTTTATTCTCCAAGGAACACTATTGACTATTCACTACAGCTAAGCTCCTTTTGCACTTGGACCATTTTTAGTAGGAAAGCTGCATTATGTGAGTGAGTGTACAATCAATACATTATATACACTCACCAGCCACTTCATTAGGTACACCCTGCCAGTACAGGGTTGGATTCCCCTTTGGCTTTCAGGGCTGCCTTAATTTTATGTGGCATAGATTCAACAAGATGCTGGAAACATTCAAAGGAGATTTTAGTCCATATTGGGCATGTGGTACTAACATGACACGATAGGATCCTAATATGTTAAGTATCAACCAGCATTACCTTATTATTATGAGGTTACTACCACAAGTCAGCATATAAAATGAATAAAATTATATAAAGAGAGACCATTTTATTGCTAGCAGGCTGTTATATTGTTAGCAGAATATTACTATACTATTGTTACCACAGGTTTGTGGCCTATTATAACCCAATAACATAAAGTTCAATGTGATATTACTTAGCTACAGCACGCTTGATAAAAGATTATGACCTGGCTTTGTTAATTAAGTAGTAATAATTTGCTATTTGCTAAATGTTCGCTACAACCTTGATATGTAATATGTATTCTCATATTCTGCAAAAATGAAATATTAAACTTAAGCATTAAAGCCACACCTGCAGTTAGGTAGATTTTGCATTAAAAGTAGTCAGTAGTAAAAAAAAATAGATGCAATTGTGCTGACTGCTCTTCACCAAAACATATCTAGGCTTGCTTTAATTTGCCTAAACTCATTTTAAATATCATTTTGAATCTCTAAACAGGGGCCTTTTGGAGGTTTTACAACTGGACTTTGTACCAAAAGCTGTTTCACAGCAGGTTGAAAGTCAGACCATCTCCTGGCGTCTGGAGTTGCCAGGGAATGTGAAGGATGTGGGCGTAACGCGGATCTACACCACCCAGAGAGATTACGTGGGGCTGGCACCGCTGGTGATGGTGAGAATTGTTTTAGCATAACGTATATTGGAGTATATTTATTTGAAATATCATACTATAGCATAAATCTATGTGTATAAGATTATGCATGTTTCATATATCTTACAGTTGTTTGCATTTATCTATGCCTTACTTAGTTTTTAATTCATGACTGTGATTTAAAGATGTTGCATAGCCTTCAGGCTTTGTATTGAATTATTTATTCAATCGGTTGTACTCTTATTAATACTGATAGCAAAGAAAGTGGAAGGCTTAAAGTCAGATACCTGATTAGGCAATCTGCCAGGGCATTTAACTTTATCACAGGGCAATATCAGAGCATGCAAGAGCCCCCAGCTACTTCACTCAGTCTCTATGAAATTGGCATTTACTGCCTTGGTTCAAAGAAAAAAAAACAGTTTATATTCTTGATGAATAAACAAGATGAGATGGGTATATGCATCATATAGCAAGGTAATGCCACAAGAAAGTGAACTCTTGGCTGCTGAGAAAAATGTCACATTTTCCGGACTTAACATGCACAAGTAGTCTTTTTTTCTGAAAGTGTTCACAGTCTGTCAGCATTTACGATGCACTCATTTGCAAGGTTCAATAAACCCGGCAATTAGCATTTTAATTAGTGTCGTCATATCACACTGCAAAGATATAAAGAGGACAAAAACCTTAAAATCTTTTGAAAGTCAGCTCAATCAAATAGTAGAAACTGTCATAAATTTTTGAATTTTGTTTTTGAATAGAATGAAATGAATGTCATGTTGTCAGCAAGTTGCTTTTGTGACCAGTCTTCCTTTATTTGGTTTTTCTTCCATGCCTACTCATTGTGGGTCTCCCCTTTGATCACAGTATTGTGCATAAATATTCAACATGCTTTCACTGATTCCCTGCTGCCACTTGCAATCTCAAAACATTTCCAAAGAAAACTCTCTAAAATGTCAAAGTAGCTCTACTCTACAGTTGTCCTTAAAAGATGATCCACACGTCTATTTTACGGTAACTGTAATTTCAAGTATCATTTGAAAGCCATCACTATATGTTTCATCAGTCACTTGCATAATTCACATGAGGAAAATACCCTTTTTCCAACAGTGGAGTGAACTGGCCTTTTTCATGAGGAGGTCGCAGCTCTCGTCATACAAAAACAACTATTACAAGACCATGAATCATCTCCAGCATATTCACAGCTTTGAAAAAAAATTGAACCAACGTAATATCATAAAAATGTAACATTCATTCAAGTGACTGTCGAACAAATGTGAATCACAAGGCAACCCCCCCCCCACCAAAAAAACCCCCATCAAAATATGATTTATACTGTAGCGTTCATAATTTCCTTTACCACTTATACTCGAGAAGTGAATGAATAAACAAATAATGCTAGAGTTTGCAGCAGAGTGAAAACAAACACCTCTTTTCATAAATCACATGAAAAACAAAGCTGAACTACTTTCGCTGAACTTGATGAAACCAAGTTTCAGCTTATGGTAACATCGACCATCAAGACCTCTCAGTGTGGCACTGGCATCACCACAGAGCGAAGCTATTGCTTTCTGATTTTCTGCTATCCCTGATCCAGTGGCTTATGTTTGGGTCAGTGTTGGAGTCTGAACTAGAGCATGTCCTTTTGGAATTGCGGTCAGCAGCTGTCAAGCCAGCAGAGTTCAGAATGTGAAGCTGTCAGGGAACATCTGCCGAGCGACGCCTGGCACTTTATTTCGCAAGTATCAAGAGATAAAAACCCCCCACTACTGATCACCCAAAGCTTCTTACACACACGACGCCTCTGCCTTAAAAAAAGACATATTCAGAGATCTTATAAACTGGGATGTATTTGTAAATCTGTGTAGAAGGAGGAGTTAAAGTGTAAAATTAAAGCTGCATCAGGCTAGATGACAAGTTGCGGGATGTGTGAGGGATAAGCTGCTGCTCTGCACTGACAACGATGTACAGTAAAAGGTGGGAAAATAGGTTAGAAGATTAGACATGTAATCAGGTTTAGGTGTTAGTCTGCGTTAGTGCTGATCTGTGGGCAATATAATGCACTACAGGAATTAGGGAATTTTCATCCAGGTGTGTGTTTGTGACACAGTCATACTGTCATCGTGGGGATGTATTTTTTAAGCTTTTAGGACATTTAACCAGTTTTAATGTGTGCTTTGATCATTAACTCATGGTAACACTTGGTCTTGCTTCACATTGCTGTTCCTACAGCTATAACAGTGATGACTGTAAAACATGTATGATATGATAGTCTAGCAGGGTCATGAAAGTTTCTCATGAATTGTGGATTTATTGCAAACAAGGTGTGGACCCAGATGCAGGACTCAGCAGACTGACATGCAACAGAGAACAGAGGGCGATGCAGACATTATATACACAAGAGGAGATTAGGCCAGAGTGGACACACCTGGGGATCACAGCTGAACAGAATCTGACTGACGAGACAAGAGAAGCAAAACGTAACATCACACACACACACGAGACTATCAAAATAGAACAGGAAGTAACACACACATACGCTGAGATCTAGACTGAGATGTGAACTTGACACTGGGACTGGAGATAAACACATATGGAAATATGACTGACTGGGGAGACCAAAGGCAGGGCTCTAGAGTGCGACCAATTTGGTCGCAAATGCGACCAAATTTTTCAGTGGTGCGACTAAAAAAAAAAATATTTGGTTGCACCTGTGCGACCAACTGTTCGGGTAGCAAAAAAAAAAAAAAAATCTGCAACCTTCCCTGTGCTCAACAACAGACACACATTATGCCCCTATCGTGGACTAAACCAATCAGAGATAGTAAGGGGCGGGACCTCTCTGATTCGCCGTGGTCCAGTTGAAAGTGCAGGTGGAAGTGGGAGGTGAGTAGCTCGAATAAAGCGATATCAATTCATTAAATCCTGAATCAACTTTTAAATATAACTGTGTTTTGCCAGAAACGCCAGATTCTCAGATTAAAGCCCACAAAACCATTTCAACAACAACCAAACAGCAGATGAGAGCAGGTACACGGGTTCCACACAAAGACGTAAACACAGAACGGACCCGACGCATCAGAGTCAGCTTTGTCTTTCTCGGCTTTCTCACCCGACGGCCCGTAGACGGACACGCTGTCGGAGCTTAGCGATTCTGATGCGTCGGGTCCGCTGTGTTTACGTCTTTTTGCGCTGATTCTGAGCTGCAGGTTTTGTCTCTCCAACCAAAATTCACCGAGCCAGCAGCAAAAGAAGCAGCAAACTGCGCTTCACATTTGATCAATGTCGTCATGAATTTTGCTGTTTTGCTTCCACGACTATTAAAATCACACTTCATGCACAGCTAGCTCTCTCTCTATCTCTCTCTGTACTTCAAGAACAGTTTCCCGTCTCCAATCTCTGTTTTCTGTATTATTCATTCGCTTATTGCCCACCAGTCTACTGTTGTTTACAGCGCTGTCGGCTGCTGTCTTTTTCTTTTCTTTTTTTCACTTAAATGACCTCGGACAAGAAAGCCTATTTTTTTCTGTTGTTCAATACTGAAGAAATTTAAACTTTATATGCAGAACATTGTAGAATATTTTTAAGGTTATCTGCTATAAAAAGCCAGACCAGGAAAATCTCCTTCATATTTTTCTGTGTTTTATTCTGTTACTTTCACACAAAGGCATCTGCTGTGATGTTCACAATTCTGATGAAGTCAGTACTGATAAATGATCAGAATTATAATATTTCCGACTGTCTGAGGCTAAGTTGAATCGAATCGGGACTTTGAAAACCGGAATCGAATGGATTATAGAAATCAGTGATGATACCCAGCCCTAGTGCGCAGCCTAGGCACGACAGAAGTGGATGTAGCTGTAATAGGAAAAGAACCATTGCTCACTTTTCTGTTAAGTTAAGGCCTGATCCTTCTGAAATTCATAGCCAGTGCTCTGACACGGTGTCATCAATCTTTGAATGCTGAAAAAGCACAGTGTATCCAGAAAAACACATTATATTATATAAATTATTATAAAATTTGTGTGCGCCTAACTTTTGTGCCGGTACGCCCATGGCAAAAAGTTAGTCTAGAGCCCTGAAAGGATGAAACAGAAGAATATGGGAATAGGAATGGATAAACATAGGCACACGTATTAACTTAATAAGGCAGGAAAACTAGATAGAACAGAGAGACCAGATAAACATGGGAACATGACTGGGGATAACAAAAGGATAACAAAACATGGAGACTAGACAAGAACCAGAAACTAAAAATAACAAATTCTGTTTCTCTTCAGAATACAAAACTCTAACATTTCATAAATTCAAAAGAATGAGTAAGGAGTCCAGAACAAGCTCAGAAACAGCCTTGAAAATCCAGGACAATAAGTTCCTTATTATCATCCTTATTATTAAAAAAAAATTAAAAAAAGAAAAGAAAAAGGCAACAACATGGTGTTTGAATATAAGTGTAATTGTGCCCCATACCTTAACTTACATAATAATGAACTTAGAATTAAAAATATATGTGTGTATGGGTTTTAATGAGGCAGCACGGTGGCACGGTCGTTAGCACTGTTGTCGCACAGCAAGAAGGCCCTGAGTTCAATTCCACCATCAGGCCGGGGTCTTTCTGTGTGGAGTTTGCTTGTTCTCCCCGTGTTTGCGTGGGTTCTCCCTGGGTACTCCGGCTTCCTCCTACAGTCTAAAGACATGCAGTTATTGGGGATAAGTTAATTGATCAGTCTAAATTGCCCATAGGTGTGAATGTGAGTGCAACTGTTTTTTTTGTTTTTTTTTTGTCTCTGTGTGTTAGCCCTGCGACAGACAGTGGTCACCTGTCCATGGGTGTACCCTGCCTCTCGCCCTATGACAGCTGGGATAGGCTCCAGCGCCCCCCGTGACCCTGAAAAGGATAAGCGGAAGCAATTTTAAAGCATGATAATTAAAATATGTACCTGTATGTTAGTGTAATTTACAGATCTGGTACATTGCTTCTGCTCTCCGACACTCCCTTGACAATCATGTTAAAGTAATAATATTAAAAAGTTCTATATACTATAAATACTATAGCTATAGTATATAACTATAATAACTATAATATTGTAAAGTTCAGTTCTCTCTTTTTTTCTTTGCACAGTCGAGGAGCGTATCAGGTCACATCTCACTGCATGTTATACCTGTATAACCGTGCACGTGACAAATAAAGAATCTTGAATCTAAAACAATACAAAATAATCTTAAAAAAAGATCCAGAGTCAAAAAGTGCATGTTCTTCTGCGGCCGATGTGTTGCAAGAGGGGCAGGATGTTTTGGGAATATAGTTAGAGCAAAGATTCATCCCTTTGGAAGCGCGTGACTCTTTTCACTCTTTCAGCTAATATCTAGGAATTAGGCTAAAAATGTTAACAAATGATCCCCAAACTACTAACTTTGTGGCTCTGTTTCTTTGTACACAACACCAAAAAAGCCATGATGTTGTGTTAGCCTAGACTGCTAGCATGTGCTTTATTTGCCCTTCTTTTTTGCCCAGAACACAGATATGTTGAATACTGCAGTACTGACAGGAAAAAGAGTTTCAGTCCCAGTGAAAACTCTCGCTGTTGAGGCCAGTGGTTCAGTCACTGACGTGACCGACTACACCAACTGTAGATCTACAGATGAGGATGTGCTCAAGGTAAGTCAAGAAAACTGTTAGCATGGTTTCTCATTTTTCTGGTTCGTGTGTTTGGCTTTTTATGAAATGAGTAACCTAAGCACCTATGCTAGAACACATAGTGTTAACTGTGTATATGAGTTCTGTATTATGCATGAATAATAAATAATTACATAAAAAAAAATCTATATCAGCTAATGCAGTTATTACAGCAGATGTAATTGAAGAATTGATGTAATTGATGTAGATACTGTTTTGAATTGAATGAAAATCAGGACTCACTTGCACAAAAAGTGAAAGTGAATTTTAATACAAAAAAAGAAATTGTTCATGAGTCGTTCTGGTATATGCCTCTAAGACATCCACTGTCACTGTGGCATCACACACAACAACCTCAACTCTAGTGTGTCAGTGTGTGTTAAAGTATTACAGACAAAAGCAACCTCTTCCAATATAGCACAAGCTTATGCTCACACCACTCAGCTGTGATTTGACCTTTGTGCAATGGATTCATGTTACTAGGACAGAAAAAGAAGTGAGGGTGACGGAGAAGAACTGGAAAATTAGAAAGATATTTGTTATTTTCTACCAGACAGCTGACCTGCCTGAGTGTAAGGCAGTAAGTAAACAGTAAGAGAGTGGGAAAGAGCTGAAGAGAGTGAGACTGCGTTTGTAATGATTTTCTGTATCAACTTAATCCAGTTATTATGTGTCTCTGAATGAATACCTTATGCTTCCTGTAGTCACTGACTCTCTTAATGCAATACCACTAACTGGGTGAAGTTGAAGGCTAAAACCACAGACGTAACTCTTTATAGCATAAGCGGAACAGACTGAACCTTTATTGGGGAATTCAGTTGTATGCAGTATATGCAGATGGAGCTATATTACACATTTTCCAAAACAAACCTATGCACTATCCCGTACACAGAAAATATGGGATGCATTGGCACTGTATAAAGTACTGGAGGGAAAATCAAATGTAATCAATTTTGTAATCAAGCAAATCACTCGAGGTTATGTTATATCTTTCATATCCAAAACAACCGTTCATATCTAATTTTATTTTACTCTGAAACGCTTCCCTTCCTGTGTTGCCATGCTGGACACAAGGATAACAGTGAGATTTCAACCAGTTTTACAGACGGGGGAACATTTCTCCTGGGACAATGACGAGCAGTCACCAAAAATCAATGAATCTGGGATTTCTGATCCTGCAAGAACTGAGAGGGAATCCCATAGCATTCACCCCTTCTGCACCAGTTAGATCTTTAAACTTGCAGTGGTAATAGGCTGATGCAGCCTGTTTTTTAGTCCTGCATGTAAAATAGTTATTGTAGATACACCATCAGTGGTTTGTTATGTGAAAATGAAGGCGCATTACTTCTTCTCTTTATGCTAATTGTGTGTTTACTCTGTTTTTGTTCTTGACCTTAAAGACTAACAATGACTGCGGTTACTGTAATAATGCAGTATGACATTAGTGACCCTTTGAAATAATCAGCCATTATTTTTATTATTATTATTTTTAATGTATTTTATTTTTTTATTTTTCTTATTTTGAGAATGCATAATTGTGACCAGTGGGATAATTTCATGCTGCATATCTGAATTAACATATTTCTTCAATGCAGTCTTAAAAAAACACATTGGATATTTTTAGGCATCCCAACACATTAACACATTTAAAACTCTGGCTTGTTCCTAATCTTGCAGAGACCAATTGCTAGAGAAATGTCCCATTCTTGTCTGATATAGGATTATAGCTGCTCTGGTTTGGGGTCTTCTATGTTGTATTTTTTTATTCTAGATGGGCCAAATGTTTTGAATAGCTGAAAGGTCTGGACTGTGGACAGGCACGCTGACCACCTGGACTCTTCTACTTTGATATCATGCTGTTGGAATAGCTGCAGTATGTGGTTGTCTTTCTGAAATATGCAAGGTCTTCCCTGAACACATCATATGTTGCTCTAACACCTTTATCTATATTGATGGTGCCCTTCCAGATGTGCCATGTTTTCCAAAAAGAATTTCAAAATTCAATTGGTCTGACCACAGAACAGATTTCCACTTTCCTTCAGTCCACTTTAAATAAACTTTGGCCCAGTGAGAACATGAGTGTTTCTGGGTGTTGTTGTTATATATCTTAAAACAAATATTGCTGTATTTCCATATTTACTGCAGCTGATAGATTGTTGTTGTCCTTCAAGCAGGCCATCAACTTCTCTGTTTTTGGTCAAAACCTTAGAGGATTCCTGGAATTACCTCATAAAATCCTTTTGTTAGAGATTTTAAAAATACCATGTGTTCCTGTCTGTATAAACCGTGTTTGTATAAACTTAATATATATATCCAGCACCCAGGCTGAACACAGCTTTTGTGTTAAAATATTATACTGACCTTTTATCCTATAGTTCTAATGCATGCATTCTTGTCTCATGATGCGAAAAGGAAGAATTAACACTTTTCATGTAGTACTTTACTAATGCATTGATACATAGTTTTTTTTTTTAAACCCCTCTAACCTGAAATAGTTTTATGGTGAATTTAGGAAGCATAATAATGTAACAGAAAGAAAGCAATTTACACAACGTGAAGTTCATGGACTGCCCATTCCAACACATTTCAGCAGTCTCCCAAACAGAGATCAACAGAAAACACCACAAGCTGGGAATGGTAGATAAAACATTCACTATTATTAAAATTCATTGCTCTGAAATATATCTGATAGGCTGAAATATGCAATAGGCTGAAGTACAGAAGAAAAGATGCACAGTTAAAAGAATAAAACTGCAGTATAAAGAATATCTAATTGTGCAATTTCAATTTCCTCTAGTTAACATCCTTCTTTTCCTACTTTCCAATTATCTTTTTATAACTGCATGTTAAAGTAATAAGTAAATACACAGTAAAAGTTTATGCAGTGGAATGAGTTTATTCAGGTAGCATTTTCTCATGTCTCTCACAATACACTGTAAGCAGGACCCACAAATCCCCGTAGTATTTTAAATTACGTGTCATGACTCAAGTTTTATGCATATTTAATTGTCTGGACACCAGTAAAATCCAAGGCAATATCCTCGTTTTGAAAATAAATGAGGGTCAAGCGGTCCTCCTGATGCCTTCCTTGCAACAAATTCACAAAGCTGGCAATGCCACTGTGTGCCTCTGATCTCTTCGAGTGCTCCTTATACCTCACACCTTCAGAAATCCCTGCTTCCCTTTCTAGTCATAGTAGGAGAGGGGGAGGCGGGGAGATGACTTGGTTAGGCCTTTGTTTGAATTGGCTTGAGAGGCATTTAATAAACACAGAAATAATGTATTAATTATAATTGATTTTACACATTACTCATTACTTTTCTTAAAAGTAATGCATTTTTTTACTTAGCTACTCCCCAGTGGAGGTAATTCAATGCACTCTGCAACATAGCCTAAACTAAATTGTCATTGTTTAGGTTTGTTAACAAGTTAAAAACATTCCCAAAGGGACTTTAAAACATGTACAGGGAGAAACGGCGTATACAAACCTGACTGCACATCACTCCTTTTGTTACCTGCTAAAACTCAGGCTGCTGGGCTGCAAGTCAGCATGCACTCAGCTTCATCAAACAGAGTTCTTTGCTAGCTTTGTGTTTGTATGCAGTGTGTGCAGATGGTTGCAAAGAACCAGTGTTGTGTTAGCAGTATAGCGCAGCTTTTTTCTGTCCTGGACATAGTTTGTGCTTTATTATTGTGCTCTTTTCTTATTGTGCAGTGTAGATACTATTAATGGTTATATCTCAAAAACTGTAGACCGGACCACCATTTTTCTCCTCCTTGGAAATGAATCGAATCCGGTCGTTAAGTGATGTTGTGACGAATCCTACTTCCGGGCCTAAAGTAGTCTGCGTTTAATATGGCTTTTGTGTTGTTAACATGTTTAATGTTATGTATTTTCTTCTATTTAATCTCAAAAAGCTCCTAAAACAGTCAGTGATCGCTGTTGACCTCCCTCGGCTTTTATTACCGCTAATCATTTATTTAAGCTCAGTTTTTAATACCTTAGGATGTAACTACAGCCCAGCCCATGCAGCAGTATAATGAATGACTAACCTTGTATTGTGGGTGGATTATCTCAGTTGTTCTCCTGGCTGAAGTTTGGTCCTTTTACAGCATCCTGCCAACTTTTATCGAGAGGAAAAAAAGTTAGCTTGTTTATATTATGCTAACATAGCTGTGTCGCTAGCGGTCACGTAGCACATCATTATATACCAGCTAGCCAAACTTCAGTAACCCTACAAACGTCACTGCTGTTTAGTTTTCTGTCTTCATTTATGCTGGAAGTGATAACAGAGCTGTACGTTTTAATTTGGTTCCAAAACCCCGCAGTCAGGACATGCTATATTGTATTTAGATAGAAGCTAGCGAGCTAACTCCCTGCTAACTTCTAACTCCGTTAAATATCATAAATTCCGTTTTCATGGATGCCTGGATGTTAAACTCAATTGTTACACCTGGTAGAGCAGAACGCTGATCATTCTATTAAAGATGAAAGACTTTAGACAGTTTTTCAACTCTCAGTAATGCCATAGTGATCGTTTGATATATGGACCTGCAGCGGAGTTTAGGCCCAGACACGGCTAGTGACGTCAGACTGAACAACCGGATTCAGCTGATTGAAGAGCAAGTGTGTAGGAGAAGAAAAGGCATATTGGACTGTATTTTTAGCTGTCTATCATGTAGATAACTGAAGCTTGACACATGTGATAACATAACTACAATTGTAATGTGGTTACTGGGTTTAGTAAAGCAATACAGTACATTTATATTACTATATTACTTAAAAATGTAATGTGATTGTATAATTGCTACTTGTTGGCTCTTTAAAATATCAAGCTTTAGTTTCTTGTTTATGGACAGCATACACCCAGTTTGGTTCTAAGGATCTTTTGCTACCACCTTTTAATTAGGTTTAGTTTATGTCTTTCCACATGCTTGGTAAGCTTTGATATCAGGGTGTGGGTAGTTGTTGCTGGTCTGTATTTTTTTTTTCTGTCACACTCTTGTCCCTTGCTGGAATAAATTTGAATTAATGTTTGTATCTTCACCCCTTAAAATTGTGGGCTGCTCTGCAACTTTTGACATGATAAATAGTAAATCTAGTAAATCGATAGTTTGAAGTCTGCACATTATACAGATAATTGAAAACATATGTAATAAGGTGACAACATAACTATCTGACTAGCAACATGTTGCAAAAAAATAAATAAATAAGAAAATCATGTTTATATACAACACTGTTCAGGCCCACGGACAGTCATTTATCTAAGTCGGATAAAGGATCAATGAGGTGGGTGAACATTTACAACTGGTGCATTCTTTCCTGTGCTATCACATGAATGAGGGGTGGTAAGTTAAAAAGAAATGCGTTTGATCTATTTGCTAGCAGTAGATATAGCATCCCTCATCTTCCACCGTCAAATCGTCTGCTGACTATAGAAGAGGAAGTTGAATTGGAGAGCTGCCCAAGAAATCTGAGTCATGAACAGTTAGCATGATGAACTGCCCTCTGTCATCATTTCCATGAGAGTTCAGCTCGACTTGCTTCAGAATTCATTCCTCTTGCTTTTTCCTCACTTTTTCCCTCCTTCTTTTTGCCTCCCTCTCTCCAGTGCTCCATTCTATTCTCCAGTCTAGTGCTCTCCAATTACCTCTGTGGAGCCACTGGTTTGTTAAGATAAGTACGGCGGCAGTGGAGATAGGCCTCCAATCTTAAATAAAACACACCAACTGCTGTGTCTCACCTCATTGCGCTCGCTGGTGGGGATTGTGGCACTCCAACCTACAGTAAGGCATTACAGGAACAGTCATAAAGGAGAGCTAATTTACATTCAGTAACAGTTTCATAGAGACCACAGATGTGAATTTACATGACATAAACAAACACGCTGCAATTCCCAGGCCAGACTTTGAAAGTGGTGTGAAATTAATAAAATGTTGGTATGTGTGTGGTTTTGCCTTATTGGGTTTGGCGATTCTGTCCCCTCTACCCTCTCATCATATATATATTCAAACTTATTGAGTTTGCATAGGCTTTACATTAAAAGACCTTGACCAGGGTACATCCAGAGAATATTGATTTCACATCACTAGATGACAGTCCAGTCCCAGTTCTGGTCAAGTGACTCCTGTGTACATTTTAAAATAACTTTCTTGTTCGGTATATTTACAAAGTTTTCGAGCAACTCTGAGTTTGTGAACCAAGACATACTTCTTGAGGCCTTTGTTCATTATCTTTCTTCTCTATTTTTCTTTCCAGGTGTCAGAGCGCTGCAGCTATGTATATCTAAATGGGAAGGAAACCAGAGGGAAAAGTAGGATAATGCTCAACTTTACATATGGTTTTCTGAGTGCCCAGCTGGAGATGAGTGTATGGATGCCCCGTCTGCCCTTGCGTATTGATGTGGCTGACCCTGAGCTTAGCCAGATCAAAGGCTGGAGGGTTCCCGTTACTACTGGAAACAGGAGGTAAGGCCTGACCAACTGCCGTACATCTATTGTTCCTTGGGGGTTCTGTTACCTTCTGTCACCTGCCTTACCTGTAAGACTTTACTTTGAAGTACTGAGTCAAATACTAAAGCTTTTTTCTGCATAAAAGTTTACTTATGCATCATCAATAAAGGTTGGCTAACCTCATCTATAGCATAGAGAAGAATAAAAGTGATGTCATGACTGGCTTCCAAAGTGTTGTTTATAAGCCTTGGCGTGAGTGTTTCTGCCACCTTGACTGCAAAAGAAGAGTAAAAACAAGATGTAGAGAGGGGTAGGTCTGACTGTGAAACCACGCACTCATTGGCTAGCAACTTGAGATTAACAATTTTTATATGATAGAGAATTCACCATTTTGAAGCATGGTATTACCAAGAGTTACAAAACAGACTTAATCTTTTGTTCAATATGACCCAAAATGTTTACAGAGGCCAAGACCTAAAGCCGTTCCCATTGACCTATACGTCATAGGCACGTGACATATAGGAATGGAAGTCTGTTTCCCACCACAGCTAACACCATCCTCCACAAATTCACTGCACATATATATGGCACAATAAAGTGTTATTCTATTATTTCTGGTGTTTCAGATAAAAACCAGGTTTAAGTCTAAAGTTGATGTTTAACCTGTAATAAATCTTTGCTGTTTTTTTTTTTTTTAATGTTTTTGTTGACACTGGCTCAGAAACAATCAGCTGGTACATGTTGAGACTGTTAATGGTGGTGTTGAATTGAATAACATTATACTGAGTGGTGTGTTTCTAATATCCATCTGTGCACTCTTTACAGTCAGTCATAACAAACAACATCACATCTGTGTTTGGTACATTAGTGAGCAGGCAAGTGTAAAGGCAACACAGTTGCCCTGGAGGTAAAGGTTAGTGGGATTTTACTCAATACGAGTCACTATTTTCCCCACTCAATACTAATGATGATGGCCACCTGATGGGCTGTCATTTCCCAAAACATTCACTACCCAGCTCTGGGCCCAAAGGGACATTAGGTCAGTATTGTGAAATTTCAACAGTGATTGTACTGACTATTCTCTATTTTTCTCTCACTTTCGCAAGTAATAAAGGTGCTCAATGTTATTTTCCATCCTATACTGTGGAATACACTAATCTCTCTCTCTCTCTCTCTCTCTCTCTCTCTCTCTCTCTCTCTCTCTCTCTCTCTCTCAATAGATAGATAGATAATATGATGGAGGTAAAACTTAAGGTCAGACTTCTTATGGGTTTTTCATATGTTTATATCTTAAAAAACTATGTAGGTTCATGGAAAATTTTCACCTCAGCATGTTTTTTACTCTCTTTTGGTTTCAAAATAAACTCTTAAACACTTGTAGAATGTAAAACACTTGTAATCAATGAACACTTATACTGTTTAATTAACACTAATACTGTGATTATTGATTTGCAGCCTAGCAATCCTAAAAAGGCGTGCTGGTTTAAGGGTTATTGAAAAAACGAATTGAAAAGTGAGGAAACATAGAAATCTCAATGTTTTGTGGTACAGTGTTTTTAAAAGCTACTCTCTGAAATCTTAAAAATCAAGGGCAAAATATACATCACTGTGCAAATGTCTTTTACCATCTTTCATTTCTTTACATTTTTCTTGCAGTGATTTAGTAAAGCATATCCAAACATACATGGAAATAAATAATAAAGAGCAAAAACAGAGTTTGCGTAGTTCTAATGAGCTTGAAACTCATAGGTGGTATGAGCACTTTGTCAGCACAGCCTGAACTCTCTTAGACAGCTTTCTTATAATTAAGTAGCTTTTAGCTTCTCCAGACTTCTTGAAGGGCAGTCAAAGGTTTCTTCATTTATCTCAGATGCAGATGGTATTGCAAAATCTGACTACAGTATAACCTGTGAAGTCATGGTTAGACTTGTAGTCAAGACCGCCTAAACCAAGACAATACCAAGACCAGAGGGTATCGAGACCAAGACAAGACCAAGACAGACAGAGTCAAGACCAAGACAAAGTCGAGACGAGACCAAAACCAAGACCGAGACAAAAAAGTCTTAAACTGCAGCCAGATGTTGCTTCGTTTACGGGTGTCAGGCATATTTATGTGTTTTTTGCGATGCACTCGCACAGCCCTCCTCACCGCTGTCTACTGTCTTACTCGTTTACTGAGAGGACAGACACAAGCTCCACTTGACTGTCGCGTCTCTCACCCTCTCTGTTTTTCACATAATGATATTATCCTATATCCTCGCATGTGATTGGCCACAATATGGAGGGATTGGACCATAGCTGAGCCACTGTGTGAGAGCTGAGCAGTGAAAGGAAATTAAGTGAGGAGCCGGCTCTCGCTCAATGGGAGTTGACTCTTCTGATTGACTACAAAGCACTCTCTAAACATGGCTCTTCGAGCCGATGCTTTTGCGCATGACACATTATCAAACATTAGGTTGTGTGTCATGGATACTGTTGACTCCAAATCTCCCGACCACTGTGTCGATCTGAGACAGCAAGACCGAGACAAGACTGAGGAATCCGAGACCAAGACAAGACCAAGACCAAAGTCCATCGAGACCAAGACAAGACCAAGACCATGTAAAAGTGGTCTCGAGACCAAGACCAGTCTCGAGACATCCAACTCTAGTCGTGGTTCAGAGTTTTCAACCTTAGTTGTTCACAGGTTCTAAAGAAGAATCAACTAATAGTTGTTCGCAGGAAAAATTGCAAAGATCCTTGGCAGTTTTTTTTTAAGAGGAAACAGCGGCTTTGCATGGTCAAGTACTCGTGTTATCAAAGGTTTGGAAGTATGGGTACCCATGAAAGCTTTATTTGTCTCTCTTCATTCCATCTCTGGCAGTCCAGCATTCGCACATCATAACAGTTTACAGCGTGTCGATATCTTGAATCCCTAAGATGCTGCCCAAATGCATATTTAGGGTTTAAACTATAAAAGTTTGTCACAGTTTGCAGGTGATCTAGTAAAGTCTCTGTAACCTGCACAAATTTTACGGGTTGACATGGATATACTTTTCTGCATTCATAATTCAGTCAATTTTAAAGCAATCCCCAACAACACTGAGTGAAATGTAGCACCAAACTGTGACAGAGCATCCACCATTTTTTAGAGGTGGCTGTTGACATTCACTGTTGCACTTCTCTTCTGAACTCCTCTGTACATATTGACAACCATTGTAACCAAAAATGTCCAGATTTGGATTTGTCACTCTCTGTTGCCACACATTTTTAAACCACTGGTGGATTAATGAGAAACTGTTTTTTTGTTTTGTTTTTTTATTTTTTTTTAGAAATATTTCTAAACTTCAAACTCTTGTGTCAAAAGCTGAGTTAGAGATGATTATTCATGCCTTTATTTCATCTCTTCTTGATTAGTGTAACAGCCTTTTCAAATGTTTGAATAAGAGGATCTTGACCGTCTCCAGTTGGTACAGAACGCTGACGTTTTCTGTACCAGAGAGCCCTGCGTGGTCAAGTCCCAGCCTATATTTCTGACTTTCTAGAATCCTACACCTCTTCTCGCAGTCTGAGATCTTTCAGTCTAAGGCTGTTAACAATCCCACAAACTCATTTTAAGACCAGAGGGGATAAATCCTTTAGAGTTGTGGGTCCCTGATTGCGGAATTCCCTCCCTCTGTTTGTGTTGTCTTGATTCTGCTGATTTTTTTAAGAAGCAGCTGAAAACTCATTTAATCAGACTGGCTTTTAACTTGTTTTAGGTTGTATGATGTTATATATATATTCTGTTTTATGTTTTTATCTTCTGTGTTTCTTATGCCTGTTTTTATTGTAAAGCACTTTGTAGTTTTTGACCTGTGAACGGTGCTGTATAAATAACGTTTATTCAGCCTTTTCTCTCTGTTTCCTTTGAGAATGGCTTCATGAAAGATTGAAAGACTCAGTAAATAGTAGATGGATCTGCTGAAGGGCCAGATGCATTTCTCAGGCCTTGTTTCAGGTCTTTGGTGGATGTGATTTTCAGATACTGTTTGTTTCTTGTAGGTAGTGGGTTTTTTTTAGTTTTTTTTTACGGATGTCACTTATTCTTCTGTTCTACACTTGTCCATTGCACACCCACCTTGTGATATGCCAACTTTTGGTTTATAGTTCTTTGGGAATCACCTGTTTGGTGCAAAAATATTATTTTAATGCCTATTAAACTGTGTTATCTTTGACATTTTTTAGACTAAACAAAATAAATGGGAACAAATAATGTATTTTGTGATAGGGAACTAGTAACAAAGTGCCTAAGGACACAATTTCAAACAATTTCTTTACTAAGCTTTAGTTTTTATGTGCAGACGCAACCCTGGTTCATCCCTGGGTGAATGATTCATAGGTCAGTATTATGAAGTGCAAGAACTGGATAGAGAAGTGAAAAAGCAGCCAATGTCCAAAAAACTCTGAAAGACTTCCAGAAAGCCCGGAGAAATATTTCTCATGACCACTTTTAAAAAGTACAAAAAAGTCTGACTCCTTGGTAGCAAAATATAAAGAAATGAGGGGTGGCTCAAAAGTTCTGAACAGAACTAGTACAAGTATCTTATGGAGCAAAAAATAAGTCCTGTTCATTCCCTGCATATGGAAGGCCAGCAAGATGCTGATCATTTTCACGAACTAGATTTAAAGTAACTTTGCTGTCTGATGTTGAGTCACGCTGATTTAAGCAGCATTTCCATCACGTTAAGCTCTCACCTTAGGCTATATAATAATGATGTTTATTGGGACTGTAGCTCTTGACAGGAACTTTGCGCCTGCAGTGTAAAAACATATTCTCCAACCCTCCAGCACACCTGTGGTGCAGTGTGTGGCAGACCAGCTGCGTGTATGATAATTATATGATCATTGCTGAGGGGTTTGAGGATGGTTCACAGCTTAACCTCTATCACCCATAAACAAACCACTCAGCCGTGGGATCCTGTTTAATTTCACTTCAATTCATTTAGCGGAAAAGGTCACTCAGCATGCATTGTGCCTCTATAATAGCAACAGCTTCACTGCTGGTCTTCGGTTTTCCTTCAGCTCACCAGTCCTTATTGTTAAAGAATAAATAAATTATTTTTTTTTGTGTCAGTTGTATGTACACCACTGCAAGCAGGTAGAGATAGCAAGTCTGACTTTGTTGGTATAATTTCTCCACTCTTAACTGCAACACATATATATTTATAAGGCTTGCAGTCATTCTGATAACCTGTGCTAAGTGTCTACTACTGTATATATTTAAACATATTAAAACAGGCAATATACTTCTATAGCCACCTGTCTGCAAGAAACGTGTAGCTCATTGTGTCCCTATGCTTTTTGTGTGTGCCAGGTCTACATGGGACAGTGAAGAAGAGGAGGAGATGAGGAAAGGCAGGGGTTGCATGCTACAGTATCAGCACTCTACTGTAAGGGTGCTCACACCCTTTGTAGCCCAGCCTGACACTGAGGCACTGCCAGACCCGTTAACTGGGGAAAAAACAGTTGAATACTTTCTGGGTTCTGATTGGCAGGTACAAGCATTTTAACATTTCCAAATAAAGCTCACTTGTCAGCAGGTTTTATAAGGCTTGACATGCCCATTCTTCAGTGTCATGCTTTGTAAGTATAGGGAAGTCATAGTAATTATACATGTCACATTTCAAAAGAAGAGGATGATAGGTTTTCTTTATATGCTTGTGCTATGATTAAAAGTCACCTGACCTTTTGCCACACAGTGCTTAACCTTTTTTTCCTGTTTGTTTTGATTGGCAGATAGATGTCACCAACCTTGTACGCTATTCTCTAAACATAGCAGATCCGGATGTAGCTAGGGTGCAGGATGGGGTGCTGCTGCAAGGAAGGGCTGTGGGCACTACCACTGTACAGGTGAGTCATTTACTGTGTTTGTGTGAGTGTGGTGTGAGCATTGTGCAATATCCATCTTTAGCTGGAAGAAGGATGAACTTGTTGCAGGTGCTGTCCCCTCTGACGTCAGCGGTCCTGGCTGAGACGAGCATCAGGGTGGTGGATGATAAAGTGAGTGTGACACAGCTCGGAGTGCAGTTGGTGTCTGGGCTCTCTCTGTCCCTGCAGCTCAGTCCAGGGAGCAACAGGGCTATTGTTGCCACGGCAACCACTAAGGAGACGATCGTGCAGCGCAAACAGGTGAGCAGCTGGAAAATTGTTTCACACAAAAGCATGCCAGTTTAAAGCACATCTCATTTGTTCATGATGATACTTAACAAGCATGAAAATAGAATTTTTCATGCATGTTAATTTGAGAGTTATTCATTTTTAGCCTCACTGCAAACATTTCACTGGGAAAACAGAATAACTGCTTGATCATATGATACTCAATCACATTTTTTTATGAACAGGATTAGTAGATCTACCAAGTGGGCATGAAATGTATTCTAAAATTGAACTGATAACTGATAGAAAATACACTCATGTTATTTGAAGAAGTCCCTCAACACCACTTTATACCAAAACATCCATCCATCTATCCATCTGATCATGTGTATGTGGCAGTTGTTTTTCCATTTGTGTTTCCATCCATCCATCCATCCATCCTTTCAATCAAAGATGAGCGAGGGCCTTTATGCTGCCGTTTTCATTTTTATCTGATGAATAATATTTTTTATTATGATCAGCCTCATATCATTGTGCAAGAGTGTGCAAGAGTGCCCCTAGAAAAAAAAACCAAGTTGAGAATCCCTGATATGAACTTTTCTTTAAAATTGCATCTTTGAAAATTCTGATCTGCTGCTGTGGAAGTGTCTATCAGACTTGTCCCCATAGGCAGGATATCACAAGACAGCTTAGCTAAGATCACGGGAACTCAGAATTTGCAGATTTTGTGTGTTTAAATGTTGATTGTGAGAGTGCACAGTCTGTCTTTTTTCCTTCTTTTTCTTAACTTTGTAAGCCTTTGTCATAAAACATCTTTCTGTCGTTGTTCTGTGGAGGTGTAGACATTTAACAAGTAGCCTCCTGGCATTCATCACCAAGCTCCACTGACAAATTCCCTCCTTTTATTAGTGACACCAGCCTGGAAACAGTTATTCAGATGCATGCATAATAAAGCAAGAGCATAAATAACATCATTGCATTCACAGTCTTGTCTCTGTAGTCCAACATTGTTTGTTGTACTCTTAGCAGATTTAAAAAGTCTAACTAAAGAAAAAAAGTTCCACTTTTTCATTTGAAAACAAGTCCTCATACACTACATGTCATTTGTGTGTTATACAGTTGTTTTCAGAAATTTACATATACTGATTATGGGAATGTATGCCATGGTGGTTTTGGTTTTGATGTTTTATTTGAACTTTTTTCCAGGATGGAATGATTAAACAGCACGTCTTTAGTGACTTTAAAAAAAAACAAGAATTAAGTGCACAAATTTGATGTTATTTTAGATTTTCTCTAATCCACACATGGCTAAAAGTACACATACAGGCTCAAATATATACTTATACCTCTACTAATAATTGGTAAGATGCCTCTCAGCAGGTTACACCTCAACTGCATGCTTTTGGTAGCCATTAAAAAGCTTCTGGCATAATTCTGTCTGGATATTTGACCGTCCTTCCTGGCAGAATTGGCACAGACCTCGGTTTTAAGTGTAATCCGCAAATGTTTAATAGGGTTGAGATTGGGGCTTAGGACAGAGGCAGAGGTAGATGATTTACTATGGTGACACCTAAAGGGAGAAGCCAAAAGCAGAAGAAGAAGAAAAGCCTTTATGGTTTGTTATAGTCTGAAACATCCCAGTGTGAGAGCATTGCAGGTTGGCTTTCTCATATATCATGAAGGTTTTCAGCTTCTTTAATTGCAGTCTGAATTTCAAGGATTGCAAATAAAAGTGCAAGAAGAGAAATGCCTTGAGTCATAAATGCACTGTTCAGCATTCATTTAAGGGTTTTTCCAGTTAGGGTTCAGCTGTTCCTGCACACAAGGAGCAGAGGTAGTATAAGCAACATAAAAACATGTTTCTCATTGAAAACCTTTTGAGACAGCCCTTAAAATTACACTTGAACTTGCCATAATAAAGTAGTACGTTATTAACATATGCTAAATATTCATCCTGCAACACAGATATAATGGCCTCCTACAGAAAGAACTTGAATTAAAAGTACTGCCGCAGCAGAGCAGATTCCCATACCAGTGACCTCAGGGGTTTAATAATATTTGTGTTTTCTCCTCGCCTCTTTGAATAGGAGTTCTTTGTGTTCACAGCCTCGACCATCATCTCCAACTACCATGCTGTGTGAAAGAGCGGGAAAGGCAGACAGGGTGCATAGATGATCATTTTAAAAGCTCACTCACACATTTAGCCATGGCAGCCTGCCCATTTTAAACCAGCTCCCTGTCGCAGGCATGGGGCAGCAATTAGGCGGTCCATAGCTGCTGGAACGACAACTCACTTTACCTCCAGTACACAGTGACTGTTGCTGATCTGCCCCGTCAATAACAAACTATTAGAACCATGCCAGTGCCCATGACCAGCCAATTGTGTCTGTGATGGCGGGGTGTTAATGTTTTGCTTAGGGCCATTTATAATGTATTCAAATCCAAAATATAGGTTAGGTTTTTGGCGAGTCAGTAACTCACATTAGCTACAGGAAATAGGTCACTGTGCATTAATGTAATTTGACTGGCCAATTCTGTTCTTAATGTGACCCATGTTAATTAATTTTTCTTTTTTGGGTTTCTTTTTGAAGGACGTTTATAAGACTCTCATAATATCTTTATGGTATGAAATGCTATTCAACCAGAGTGGATAACTTTAGATAAACTACTTACTGGCATTTACTATGAAGAGATTAACATTGATATTATATACTTTAAAGGGATTGGCATAGGCAGTTTAATGTTATTAACAATAATGAGACTATAGCCCAAGGGAGGTATTGATGTACCACCGGTATTCTGACCTGATTTTCTACATATAACCTTTTTTCTTTCTTTCATAGGAAGCATTGGTCAGCTGCTGGGTTTCTTTCAGCGATGGGGCAGTTGCTCCACTGGACCTGTTTGACCGCAGTATCTACTCTCTGACTGTTTCTACCCCAGATGAGCGGGTGGCCACAATACGCCGCACTCCACAGTCAGCATTTGTAGTAGCAGAGGGTGAAGGCCAGGGGGCGCCAGTGAGAGTGGAGCTGAGGATCTGTGAGGAATGCCAAAAATCTAAAAGGAAGAGCAAGCTGGCAGTGGGCTCGGGGCTTCTCAAGATCAACTTACAGAGTAGTAGCAAAAGTGTAGCAAGAGAAGGGAAAGGAAGCACTGACAGAAGTAAGGATTTAAATGGCAGTGCATCAAAAGAGATGGGCAAAACAAGTACTGCTGCCACAGAGATGGATAAACAGCTCAACAGGGCCAACATATCTGATCAGCAAGAGTCTATTCTGGTAAAAACTACCACTCCAACGACATTTTCAACTAGAAATCCACAGGCCCATCTTGTCTGGATCGGAAAGGCAACCAAAGCGCCAAAAGGTTCCACCTATACTGTTTCTACTGCAGCTTCACCTACAAGAATAAAGGAATTAAACTTAAATACACAACTTAGCACTGCCAAACCCACAGCAACAGTGGGTGTTGTCCGTAAAGAGGAAGGGCCTGGGGTAAGTTATGGAAACATGCTTGACAACCCCGATGCCTCTCCTGAGAATGATACTCCTAAGGTAGAAGTTAGACCCGAAAAGGAGCCTCCTAAATCTAAAACTCCCAAAGTAATTGAGAGTGACCTCATTAGGACATTCAAAGCTATGACTGACATGGAAATTGGCATGTATGCCTTGGTGGGGGTCTCCTGTGTTGCCATCTTGGCTTTTCTGCTCAATTGTGCTTCTTATAGTCTCTGTTTCAGGAAACAAAAGACCCCCATACAGGCAGGCACAGCCCCCAGTGGAGACACAAAGGATCACAAACACGACTGGGTTTGGCTTGGGAACAGCAATCACAGTGCTCCTGCCTCAGGTGCCCCGGCTCAAGTGTCCACACTAAAACGTGAGCCTCATTGCCCTCTGCAGTCCCGCCACTCGATAGATTCTATGGGTCATCGCAGCCTGGAAGGCAATCTGCCTACAGTGAGCGCTGCGGCTGTCCCAGAAAGAACTGCAACCTTAGGACGAAGCAGGAACAGCTCTCAGCACCAGCAGTTTCAAGGAAAGGCAATTGACCCCATGGCAAATCGTTCAGCTACCCTACTGGCGAGGCCACACCGCAGTGAACCTCTTCATTCCCCCACCAGTAAGAGAAACCAGGTCCAGTTCACCACCTTCACCACGCTGGACATCAAGCACTTGGCTGCGCTAAAGAATAACGGTGTTGAGTTAGACTGGGCCAACCAGCAGAAGCAAAAGCAACAGCAGGCCCCCGCTGAACCTCAAACACCTTTGCCTGACATGCCATGGCCTGTAGTGAAACCTCTAGGAGAACCCCTGTGAGTTTGTTTAGGTGTGTGTATGTGTAAAGGATGTATAAAAGGAAAACAAAGTCTTTAATTTTTCTTTATTAAAAAAAGGGAAAAGGATGTATATGTGATTACGTGAATGACATTTTCTATATAATGTGCAAACCTGTGCACATGAAAATGAAGTGATGTTTATTAGTAAGATTAAAAGAAATTTGCATGTTTTATCCTCTGATAAAAGAAATCTATAGGCTCCGATTTATTTCTGTAAATATTAACAAACACTCTCTATGCTACGTTACTTATTTCCACATTTCAAATTCAAGACAACTGCATTTTCATCTCCTCTTACATTTCAACAGTTCTGTTGCTCCTGCAGAAACAGCTCCAGATATTGCTCAGTTCAGGGTAAAAACCAGTACAGGAGGGACTGTTTCTTGTTAGTAATTCTATTCTTTTCCAGCCTTTTGTACTTTTTGTAGGACTCCTCTAGAGAATACCTGAGGACTCTGTGCAATTTGTCAGAGAATATGCAACATTTATCAAGTTATTTTGAGCAATCTGTCACTACAGTCTCCGCCAGATATTTATTCAAATCAAATGCAGGCTATGCAAATAGTCTTTGCAGAGTTTGAGATGGACATTGTTCCTGATTTTTTTTTTTTTTTTAACAGAGATACCTTGGGCTTCGGGCTTCTCCTGGGAGCCTGCTTCTACAAATTGTAAAAAACGTGTAATCTTGGTCTGTTCTCACAGTGCACATATTCATTCGACTGTAAGATTTTTCATGTGTGAATGAAAATAAAATGCCTTTTTTTCTCTGTGACATCCTGCTTTTTTAAATCCAAAATGTGATGTGTATTTCCTGCAAGATTCTATCAATAAAGAGAAAATAGATTGGTTCTTTTTATAATTGAAAATGGATTTAATTCAGCTACTGTTTTTGTTTTTTTAAATAGTAAAGCGATTCATAGGAAAGTACAGTGAATGGTTTGGATTACAGGCTAAAGCTTTAGTAGGAATCCGTGGGATTTGATTTTGTTTAATCACAGCTGAATGTCATTTAAGGTTGATTTTATCATGGAAATGTCACTCTGACAGCAATGTATTTGTTGTGCCTGCCAGGATTTTGTCCTGCTGTATAAAATGACTTGTACACTGAGAGGATGAAAAAACTCAGCAGAAAAAAACTGATTCTCATTCTGTGTAGCCTGACTGTGTCCCCAAAGAATTCCAGGTATTTTATCAATGGTTCAGGCTTGCATATTATATCTCATGGCTCATTTGTCTCTTTTTCTCCAGCCCCCCTTCCTGTGTCTCTGAGGTGACCACAGCTACACCTTTTTAAAATTGCATTCTGTAACTGTGATGCATAAACAACCTCACCAGCTTAAAGAAGCCCAGATAATCTGATGCCACGCACCTCAGGAATTGGCAGCTTTGGATATGTCAGCGCACATTGTCACTCTCTGCTGCACAACAGCATCGGGTGGATTTAGAGTGTTGATAAAAGCAATTTTAATAACTTTCTCCCAAATTCTCTACCTACAGGCCCAGCGTTTTTGTATGTGCACAACAAACAGTAGAAAAAGTAAACAAACAGAGATAAGCGGTGATTTAAAGCTGTCTCTGTGCTGGATCATAGCTGAGCATCTTTGATTGTGGACCTTCTGTATCAAACAGGGCAGAATTCCGAACTCAAAAGTTCAGACACAGAACTGATTAAGATATAAAAGCTGCACAGTTTGTGTGACAACAATAACAAAATATGTCTCACCGTGCTTTTCCACTGAAATGCTGTGGCTTTTTGGAAACCTTTTTGCTGTCAGATTCATCCAATCTCGGTCTCCTACATATAAACTAAATGCCATTTAGATGATGTCAGCGTGAAATGTTTGGCTTTATCACAGTTTTGAGAGAGGATTTCAGTTACTCATACTCTTCATACAAGATTTTGCTGAAAAAGGAGCGGTTGGAAAACAGCATTATAAAGTATAATCCCAGCCACTTTATACTGGCAGTACGGTAATCCACTGAGATCCAGACGCACAGCAGCCATTACTACTGCATATAATGAAGTTTGTAAATCATAAATTGTGTGTGAATTTTCAAACGAGACAGGAGTTCCTTAGTATCATTACAGCTCGATCTGTAATCTGGAGCATCAGCTCCCTGTTGACAGATTTAAGGGATTGGGGTCATTGTGTTGGAGGATTAATGTGCATTAGTGGACCTCTATGGCACAGTCCTGATGATGTTGGCCATATGAGACAAGGTCACTTATTTCACGAGTCTGCTTTTCCAGAGGTGGAACACCTGGTTACAGATGGAGGATGGTGCAAATGGAAAAAAAAAACAAACAACAACTATTTATTACCACAGTGTAACGCATGAAGAGTTTTTCCTTAATGCGCATATATAAAGTACTGTGAAAAAGTCTTCATGTGACCCCTCATTTATTTATATGTTGTTGGGTAAAAGGTGCAAACATACATGAAAATACAATACACAAGAGTTGAGGTCTGTGCTCTGGGGAGTCCAATCCATGACTCTTGTGTTCTGTTGTGTGTTTTTTATCCAGGTACAATTTTACTGAATTAGCGGTGCCACTGCCAATCAGACACTTTGCAGATGGTAATGCATGGTGGATCCAAAACCTGATATTACTTTTCTGCATTCATAATTAGTTTGAATGCTTGAAAAGCATTCACAGTATTGTTCTTCAGCCCATGAATTTGGACACGACCATAAATACTCACAGATGCCATTATTGATTGGTATTCAAACTGACTCTCAAATTTCCAAGCACCACCCGGACGCCTCATCTGTTTTTAACCCATCACTGAGCCCAACTGTCCTCATTCCGCTTTGCTCTCTGCTGTGGTAAGTACAATACACTCAGTGCTGGACTGTTTTATTTTTGTGTTGGTAAAAATACATGTCTGACATTTAAACTCACATGACAAGTCCTTTTAAAGTTCAGCAAAGTTAAAAGAAAAAAGAAAGATTAAAAAAGAATGACGTTTCTATGACTTAGGTTTATAAAATTTATTGTTAGCAGCAGTGCTAACGTTAGCAATGTTAGTAACAGTGCTAACATTAGCAACAATGCTAATGCTAGCAACAATGCTAACGCTAGCTATAATGTCTTAGCAGTTGTTACCTGCCAAGAAGAGTATTCCTGTGATAGTTATTGGTGTTCAGTGAGACAAAAGTAACAAATGAGCTTTGTTATTGCCAGTGTGGCTCACTTTTAACAGCAAGAGAGCTAGCGCTGCTAGCGCTAGCTGCAGTGTTAACTCTAGCAGCAATGCTAAGGCTTGCAGAAGTATAACGCTCGCTGGAAGAATTTCCATGAGTTTCACAGTGTACCAACATGTGAACAAGCTGAGTGTGATTTTCCTCAGAGAAGACAGTGTGTCTGCAAAGACCAATGCTGATGGTGTCAAACAGGCAGGTCAACATGTTCCTGCACATGTACAACAGGTATCTTATGCTGATGCTGTAAATGAATGAATGAATGAATGAATGCTTTATTGGCCATATGCAGGTTGCCCCGCAGAGGAATAGGCAGAAACAGTGAACCTTGAAAACCAGCCCTCTGTAACACATGTCTGTGCAGCCAGGCTCATCCTAAATATGAAGACTCTAGAAACAGTCAGTGCATATGCAACTCACTCATATTTCTTGCTTTGATTCATGCGAATGAAAACTTGACTACGGCTGACCTTAATCTGGTCTTGGATAAAGGTGATATGATGTACAAAGAGGCCAAGAAAAGATTTCCAAAAAATATTCATTTGGCAACCGATGAGCTTCCAGACAAAGTTGATGATCGCAGGTCTATATATCATGTTGACATGACACAGCCTTCCCGGTATGGGACATATGAAGAACCTCCAGAGGAAACAGTAGATACATTTCTGATCTTAGAAGCAGGACTGAGCTGCCTGTTGTCAGATGTGCAGTATGCCTTACTGATTATGAGTGGATTGTGTATCGCAGTGTTCAGATCCAATTCAGGCAAATATGGTTTCTTTGATCCACACTCCAGAACACCCAGTGGTCTTCCTCTACCACTATGGTCACGTAATCGTGGTACAGCAGTGATGGTGAAATTCTCACTCAGTGACATGATTAAGAGGCTCCAAGATTCTTATGAAGGGATTGAGATATCACCCTCTTGTACCTATGAACTGAAGCCTGTGCAGTTCTACCTTAGAACTTTTTACTGTTTTTTTTTTAAACATTAGCCACTTTTTTCCTTTTCATTTTTTTTCAGTTATCGTGATGTATGCAAAGACCAGAACATAAAACGGTGATGTAGACTACAGAAGGCTATATGCCTTTTAACAGATATTCTTAGCATACAAATAACACAATGTGACATACTTCTTAATTATAAGGGCTCTGCTTATGTTAACTAAGCCATAAGCACCTGTGCGAATTTCACATCTTTGCAGCACCGTAGCAGGTACACTGACCGCTAGCCACACAGTTTTACACTCTTGCATTCATGTGCTCTTTGTACACTCTTGGCTAATTAACTGTGACGTTTACATTACAAGTTATTAACACAGAGAGCATTGAAAAACGTATAAGTCTTACATGCATGTTCGGGTTTACAATTTTCTCTCAGTTGCCCCGTGCCATGTTATGAGCTCCCCGTGACTCCGTGGGATCCGAAGCTGCAGCACTTACTCTGTTCCTGGCATGCATGAATTCAGAGTTAAAAATATGTGGCACCTCCTACTGCACGGAGTGTGTGATATCAAGAAAGACGTCTTAAGAGCTTAAAAGAATATGATTGGACTTCTTTAACCTATCAAGACCTTCCCTTCTTTCACATTTTTAACACTAACATGCATAAGATGACCGAGGGCCTACACAAACATCAAGATTATTTTTAATTCACAGGCTCAAGGGAAATATATAAAACATCAGGTTTTTGTGTTTGTCCTATTTAATCGAATGGACATTATCGTGTCTCGTAAAACTCTCTCTCTGTGTGCGGGTGTGTTTGTGTGTGTAATTTCAGAATGGCTTCATCAAAACCTCATCGCAATACCAGTGAGCCATACAAGAGGCTGCCACCCCTAACGGTGAAAGTGGTGTATCTTAAAGAAACCCCTAAAGTCACTGGCTGGCATTTCTCTGATGGAAGTGCAAGGCCCAAAGCTGTCCACAATAATACAAGTGCGGCAGTATGTGACGGGACAAATGTGTTCAGATTTGTTATATTTGAAAGCTTGGCCTCCCAAATTAAAGAGGGTAAAACCTATACAATTAGAAATTTTAGAATGACCACATTTGGAAGCACAAGAACAATGCTTTCCAGTAAGGACACGGCAGTGTAAGTCAGTGTGCCCATCCAGGTCAGTCAGCAGCTGGAGGACGAAGCAAGGCTGCTTCTGGAGCCACCTACCACCTCGATCTCACTAACCAACATCAGCCAGTCACAGATGATGTATGTGACAGTGAAGGGATGGGTAACAGCTGTAAGTGTTAGGAGTTGGGTTCTGGTTATGTGGTGTTTTTGTCTGTATGTGTTTTTGGGTGCCTCCCTTTTAGTATAGGTAGGCGGGGCAGTAAGTCATTGAACCTGGCACACCTGTTACTCATCAGATGCATTCTTCTGAAGTGTTCTTTAGGAGCTACGTGACAGAAGTTTTTGGAGAGTCTGTAATTCTGCCCCTGCCTGCTGGAGCCGTTGGATTATTTCTGGTGACTGTAAGGAGTTTTGTTTCCTCCCTAGGATTTCGCCTCGTCTGGTTTGTTTTCTGTCTGGAGGTTTTGGCAATAAACAGTTCCAAGTAAGCTCTCCAACTCTCTGTAAAGTTTACTTTAAGCTTTTCTCGGTTATCGGGCAAGACCCTCCTAATTCTCACGTCCCTCTTCCTTTTTTTAGATCGAGTGCATTACTTGTGTGTGTTTCCGTCACCTGCACGTCCTGGCTCTGCGTCCCCATTCATACGCTGTTGTATATACTTTGTCCTTGTTAATACCTCCCCATCGCTGTAAATAAACTGTCTTCACAGCAACTCTGCCTCCGTGCGTTCTGCTCCCTGGGTCCATCTGCATTTGCCATAACAGTAAGTTTCCCCACATTAATTTACTACTAACACATTTAGATGTAGCTTAAGGTTTTATACGTTTTGTTTTTACTGTTCCAAGTTAAAGCGAACACACCAATTTTAGGGCACTTTCAAAACAAAAATCATATAAATGAAAATCAGAGTATGACAACAGAAAGAGGATAGTTCTTTTGAGATTTAAAGCATGGAGAGCGAAATTTTAACTATATACAAGTTAAAATGGGACACGGTTATCTGCTGCAATATGCAGATTTGTGTCCATTTTTTAAAATAATTGTCCTTCTCTGTCACATTTAGATGGAACCCTTGAAAAAAAACTGAAAGGGAACGGGGGCAATATTGGATCACCTGTAGAGATCACTCATTTGAAAGGAAACAACTCGCACTCATATGGCTTTGCACTTCACACATCAGCATTTACTGTGGTTAAGGTCGGTAAATTACTTTATGCAGTGTCTTCATGCTTTTAGTACTGGTCTTAAACTGGCCATGAAGTTCTTTTTCTTTTCTTTTTTTTTTTTTTTTTATTATCTACAGCCTGGAAGTGGGATCCATGAGATTAAACCAAGACGTTACAGAACCATTGGCCAAGACCAAGAGGTCCTGGACTCCGATGACATTCCACATAGTGTCATCTGCTGTATGGCTAAAGGTGTTCCCAGACATCCTCCCTTCAGTGATCCTGCTAAATTACGAACACGGCACCGTAACAGACATTCTGATGCCAGAGGAGTAACGTCCTTTATTATTTTCCCAGCATTTCTATTTATTTAGTTATTTATCTAATGTATTTTTTTAATCTTTTGTTTATCTTTAAGTAATTAGTTAAAGATGAAAATTAAATAGGTTGAAGAAAAAAAAAAAATCAGTTAATTAGTTCAGTGTTTTGTGGGGGTTTGTTAATCCTGAATGTTTTAAATGCTTTGCAAACTTGGAGAGTCTTATTTAATTTAATTAAAAAATGTATTTACATTTACTTCAAATGATTTGAGGGGGCAACACTAAATTAGTAAATTCCAACTGAAGAAAATGGAGAAAGATGAGGAGGAGAATAAAAGTTTTTACTGTGATTGCATTCCTGTTTTGAGCGAAGTTCCTTGTTTTTACTGTTATTAGAAGCATCTTGAGTCTGTATTGGTTTCCAAGTCATCACTCTTCAGAGTGTTTGTTTGTGTTTCAGTGAATTAGTTTAGTAAAAGCAGACTGCATTGTGCCATGATCGCTGCTAAGAAGATGTTGATGACCCCACACAGACTGTTTTTCACACTGTTCTCTGGCAAGAGGCTGCTGTCCATCGCTTGAGCCTTATTTTACTGACTTCCTGCCTGACAAGAAGTCACTGATCAACACACCCAGCAGATCAGAGTAGACGTCAAGATGTTCTGGTTTTTCTTTCAAGAATGTAAGATTCTTGAGTTTAGACACTTAAAATGAATAATCCCACTTTTGTAGTGATAAAAAGAATATTTCAATATGCATTCAGATGTCTTCTTTTGTTATTAGTCAGGGGTTTTTTTTTTTTTTTTTTGTTTGTTTTTTTTTTTTTTGTTTTTTTAAGGTACAGTAGAAAAGCATATAAAGATGTGATCATCTTTATATGCTTTTCTACTGTACCTTAAAAAAACTTTAAGGTACTACTTAAGGTACTTTAAGGTACCTACTTTCTAACTATTCAACTTTCAACAGTTCTGCACTTTTGTTTTCAGATAAATTTTTTTTTCCATCTCATTCAACATTTTTAACTTAAAATTCAGCAATTAATTCATTTCAGTGCATACCTTCAGATTTCAGCATTCACACTGCAGTTTCTTCAGAAAATGCACTTTCTAGTTCCAATCAATTTTTTTTATTATTTTTTTTATTCCACTGTGACTCGTTGGCCACCAATTTCTGGACCAGTTCTTGTGTAATTTTCTCTGTTACCTTTTGAGAATGGATTATTGACAGTCATCAGGTCTTTGAAGGAGTTCTTAAGGACATGACTGTCAGATACTGCTCTGAAACATGCCGGTGTCCAAAGAAAGCTTTGAAAGACGTCTTGGAAAATCTTGGAAAACTATCGCTCAAGACAGGTTGGAAATGTAAGAAAATATAAATGAATGAGTGTTGGTTAAAGACTTTTCCACAGTTTTATAATAAAGAAAAAAAACTTTTATGTTTTTAAACTAAATAACTTTTGTTCTTGTTCTTCTAAAACATAGGTGTCAAACTCCGCTTAATTACATTTGGCCCGCGAAGCCAATGCTAAATTATTAGAGCTGGCCTACTTGTCATGGGCTGGGTCTGTGACCCAGTGTTTGAGTTCTTATATGTATCTTTTGTATTCATTTGTGCCCTAGTTTAGCTCACCTAGTTAATTTCTAGATTGCTGTATAGTCTTGTTCCTTAGTTGTTTAAGTCATCTCCCCCTGTACTAAGTCTCCCTGGTTCATGCGTCATGTCTGCGTGGTTATGTTAGTTCATGTCATGTCTAATCTCCATGTTTCCTGTTTTACTTTGAAAGTCTGTATTCAATGTCAGTGTATTTAGTGTCACCTCTCCTGTCCTGTCGTTAGGTTCATGTGTGTCAGCTGTGCTCCCATGTGTGGCCACTTCCCCTGATCATCCCTGATGTGTATTTAGTCTCTGTGTTTCATGTAGTCTGTGTCGCGTCATCTGTGTTCCCACCCTCCATGTTGTCACAGCCAGTCTTAGTATTCATAGTTATGGTTTCCTGTGTCTTCATAGTTTTTCCTAGTTTTACTTTCCCAGTTTAGTCATAATTTAGTTTGTCACTGCGTTTCTGCCTTATCTGCACTCCTTGTCACCGGCCACAATAAAGGCTCGCTTTCAGTTAAGTTTACTCCAGTCTACTCTCGTGTGTTCGCACCTGGGTCCACCACACCGCACGGTCTGCCTCCTCAGATCGTGACACTACTGGTATTATACAGCTTATATATATATATATATATATATATATATATATATATATATATATATATATATATATATATATATATATATATATATATATATATATATATATATATATTGTTTAGTATTAAGCTTTAATTGTTCCATATTCAGTTTTTCAGCAAAACTTGTTTGAGTCCATAAGAAGAGATTCATTCTTAAATCTGGAGGAAGATTTTTTTTTTTTTTTCTTCTTTTAAGTAAATATTAATGTTAGCCCGCAACCTTGTTCCAGTTTTGAATTTTGGCCCACTGTGTATTTGAGTTTGACACCCCTGTTCTAAAATAAAGCCTTCAAATGTTAATTAATTTAATACTAAAAAATTATGCTTCAATAAAAGCACCATCAGCTAAGCTAGTTTTAGATTTCACAGCTAAACACTAGTGATGTGCGATACCAGTGATTTCCTTTCCGATCCAATACCAAGTAATATTCAGGGTGGTGATCCGATACCGATACTTTGTACAAAAACTTATTTTATTTATTGTATCTCAAATTATAGCATCATAATGATTACAGGACATCAGATTACTTGTTCTTATCACTTAATAATGCAGAGTTCATCATATAGAAATAAAAAACCTGAAGTTGTGCGCTATTTGAACACCTGCCTGCCTGCAGCACTAAAGGACTCCGTGAGAGACGTCTGTCTCGCCCTAGCAGCACCTGTCCCTGTCCTTCTCTTCATTTCGCCTCAACATACGCTCGTCATATTCTGTGATATGATTTACTCTGAGGTGTTTGACAAGGTTAGTGATGTTGCCACAACCATACATGCCAACCCTGCTGATTTTTCTGGGAGAATCCCGAATTTCAGTGCCCCTCCCGAAAATCTCCCGGATTTCTCCCGATTTTCCACCCAGACAACAAAATTGAAAAACCATATCGCAGAATTCATAGCGTGGCCCAGCCAATTCCAGTTTACAACAATGACGGCAGCTACTTAGTTTTAATATGACTCTTATTTCTCTTTCTGGGTTGCAAAAAAACTTTATTTTATTTTAAACATATTTTCAGGTGAGAATGTAGCTGTGTAAACTTCAAATATCTGAGACGATCGACACATCGTTTTCAAACCCCCGCGGTCTTTCGCTACTCGGGTTAAACATGATATAGAAGTCACTTTGATAACTTAAAAATTTTATTGTTTGGCTTTTTCAGTGTTTTATTTGTTCGTGAGTAAATCGGTTTGGCTGAGATTAAAGTTATTAGATTAAATTAAATTTAACTTTATTAATCCCTCGGGAGGGTTCCTCCGGGTTTTTCACACAGCTGAATAACTGATTAAAAAGAAGTGTGAGACGGTCTAGACTCTAGACCGTCTCACACTTCTTTTACGGTGCTGGCGTAAACTCTAGACTCTAGAGTTTACGCCAGCACCCGGTTATATTTTAGATAGCAAGGAGCTAGTGATGGGATTTCCGGCTCTTTTTAGAGATCCGGCTCTTTCGGTTCGGCTCACTAAAAAGAGCCGGCTCTTTCGGCTCCGAACCGGCTCTTCAGGTTGTTTTGTTGCTTTAATTAATTTATTATTAACAATAATATAAAATTATGCACAAAAGGAATTACTAACGTAAAAACAAGTGGTTTTATTTATATATGTTTATATATAAATATATGCGGTGGCCCCTAGAGACAAAACACGTATAAACTCCAAAACACATTTCTAGCATGAACTGAACTTCCAAAGCAGAGCTACTAGATCACTTAAATCACACAATTGAAAGCATGTGTGTATTGTTTGTGTATTTATACACAGGCACTCATATATATATTCAAATAATTTAAAAAAAAAGTTCATTTACCTGTTATTACCACACCAAATCCGGTCGTTGGTACTTGCTGGCTTGTGTAGCCACAAGATAACAAAGGCTCAACACTGTGCCCAGCATCCTGGAGCACTTCTGTTGTCTTTTGTACGTGTTTTGAGTTTTTATGTGCTTCTGAGTTTTTATATGCTTCTGAGTTTTTACGTGCTTCGGAGTTTGTACGTGTTTTGGAGTTTGTACGTGTTTTTACGTGTTTTGGAGTTTGTACATGCTTCAGAGTTCGTACGTGATTTGAAGTTTGTATGTGCTTTGTCTCTAGGGGCCACCGTAAATATACTTTTATTTATTCACTCCACATAAATTTAATAAATAAATCATATAATACAAAAATCAACTATTCACATTTCAAGTTTTAACTATTTAAATTTTCAGCTTTTTCCTTTCACAAATTTAAAGTGAAAAGAACACAAAACACTGCAAACCACAACACAATTAAATATAAATTATAATATGAAAACTAAAAGAACATGCATATTCTCTGTCATATGGACCTGCATGAATAAACTTTCTCAATCCTTTATCATCTGCAACCGAAAATAGTTGTGGATGATTACTATACCTTTCTAATGTTGTTGTCCCTGCCTCTCTTTCTCTCTCTCTGGCTCTGTTCCTGTGCTACTGAGTGTAACTACCGCCCCTCCCCCCTCTGCCCAGCGTAAAGCACAAGGCTCGCGTGCAGAGTGAAACGGAAAAAAAGTGCGAGAGAGAGGCTGAGAGAAAGAAAAAAAAAACAAAAACCCCCACGTGACGGCTCGCGATGTTCACGTCAAAGAGCCGGCTCTAAGAGCCATTTCGTTCGCGAACGACCCATCACTACAAGGAGCAGACGACAGAGTTTCATTCCACCGAGGGAGCTCATGACGTATTACTAGAGCTGGGCGATATAAGATTTTTTCATATCACGATATGTTTTTTTCATTTCAGGCGATCACGATATCTATCACGATATAAGCCAAATAACTATATTTGTAAGATTTAAATGTGCTGTTGCTCACAAGTAAAATGTGAAATAATCAGCAGCTTGTTTTTATTTAAATATTTATTTCCCATAATAAGTTCAACAGGGTAGATGTACTTAAGGAACATGAAACTTTTTCAGATAAATAAAGGCAAATATTGCAAACTACACAAAAGGCAGCCGCTAAAGCGTTTAAGTTTCAAAATAGAACAAACGAAACAGACTAAATTGTCAATTCCACTTAGAAACAAAATATTAATTCTAAAAATAAATCTTAGTTTGTTTTACAGAAGAACAGACAAAACTGACTAACTTTTGTCAATATCAAATAAACTGAGAACTAAAAGGAAATTCTCAATCTCTCCTTGTTGTATAGCTTAGCTTTTCAAACAGTTTTAACAGTTACTTTAGTCTGACAAAAGCCGAATGACGAATTAGCGCTTCCAGTCAGACTGAGGCTACGTCCACACGTACACGGGTATTTTTGAAAACAGAGATTTTCCGTTTTCGTTTTAAAAAATAATCCCGTCCACACATAAAGGGGGAAATGAAGGAAAACGCTGCTATGAACATGCCAAAGCAGCAGGTGGCGCTAGATTCCTAACCGTGCAGAAATGTTGGCCAATCAGAAGTCTAGAAGCCTCGGTGGGAAAAAGTAAACAAAGCTGGGGCATAGAAGCAGAACCGAGTCGTATGTGTGGAGGGACAGTAACTGTGTATATATGTAAGCATTTAAACACTGCAGAGAGTAGAATTAACAGTATTGTAGAAATTCATTTCACCGAAACAATAACGTGGCGCACAGTGTGACGTCAAAAAATGCACACACTTTTGACGCTGCGTTTTCTCCGTTTTTCTAGTCCACACGTAAATGCAAAAACGGAGTTTTCAAAAATATCCACCCTGGCCGGAGTTTTTAAAAATCTTCGTTTTCAGTGACCAAAAACGCCGTTTACGTGTGGACAAAAGGTGCAAACGCATAGCAAAATCTGCATTTTCAAAAATACCCGGGTACGTGTGGACGTAGCGCATGCACCAGTTTATTGTATTTCCAGACTTGCTTTCAGCACAATTTACAGTGCACGCTACTCTGTTTTTTGTCAGACTTGAAATAGCCGAAATACCTTCACACTACGGAACTTCTATGGCTCTTCCGTTCGACAATCTCTCCGGCGTTGGAACCATCATCTGTTTTCTCTTCGGTAACCTTCGGTCACGCTCGGTTGATTTTTCTAGTCGGCACACTCATTTCCTCCATTACCCGGGCGGTACGGTGGCTGGCTGCTTCCCAAACAAATACAGTACACATGTGCAGCTTGGCACTTGTGCTGTACGTAACAAGTCACGTGACGTAATGCTGCGGCTGTGATTGGTTCGGCTCTGCGCTACTTAATTAGGATTGGCCGTTCTTTTTTAAATTTTTATTTTTTTATTAAGAGGACAAGAGCGGCAAGGTCTATCGCGATAGTTTAATTTTTCTATCGAGAAAAAGTTATATCGCGATACATATCGTTATCGTTCTATCGCCCAGCTCTACGTACTACCCGGCTTTCTTTAGACCGCGAAGGCCAGGTCCTCAGGTGGAAGCAGCCTCTGAATTTTCCCTCGCTGTTTCCGGGCCGGTCAATAATAACGGTGACATTTAAGAATTTTATCCGATAAATAAACACTGCAAAATGTATTTATCACCCCCCCAACAGCCCTTTTGAATGTCTCCCTAATTCTCAAGGTTGGCAAGTATGCCCACAACACCTCACTTTTTTGCCACATGTATGGCAAACCACGTCTCAGCTGTTTGTGGAGGTAAAATAGTTCACACAATTACGCTCAGCTATTGTTGTGCGTGTGCACGCCAGGGCCTGCGAGACATTTATACAGCCGTATTTCGCACATGACTATGAAAGGCGGAAGAGGAAGTAGTTCCTTTGAATGTAGACAATCCGAATGTTATAGTTTCTTTCCATTGTGTCCCTGTTAATGATAAACTACAAATTTACCCTAAATTACTAAAATATCGATATTTTAATGTGAGAATCGATTCTAGAACATAAATGATTGGTATCGGAGGAATCGATATTTCAGGATCGATCCGCACATCACTACTAAACACTTTAAACTGAGTCCTCAGCTGAAGTTCTGTAAACTCATGGGGCAAAGGGGACTTTCTATTTAACTTTTCAATTTTAAACAGGTTAAAATGATTTGCCATAGTTGAAAGACTTTCCTCAGCCTCTTAACAAAGCAGATGAGTGCTAAAGAAGTACTGGAATATGAACATAAGCATAAAGGTAGACAAAAGAGACAGGCACACACAGACATCAGTCTTATGATGAATAAGGAGATGAGAGAGATAACTCGTATCACAGGTGGAGGGGAGCTCAAACTGCATGGCAGCTCATTAAGACAAAGTACCTTGTGCTTTCCTGCTATACTCATCGCTGTCGTTGCTTGTCATCAGACTGTCAGCGCTCAGCGTGCATCAGAAGATAATGTCACTAATTTTACAAAGAAGGGAACTAAAGACAGAAAAGAAGCTCTCTGTGTTAATGAGACAGATTTTAGAAAACAACTTTGTCAGAACAAAAGAAGAAGTCCTATTTTAGAAAAGAGAAATTTCAGCAAGATGAAACCGTGTACAGACAACAGGTAAACAATTTTGGTCATAATAACTTTTATTTTTGATGTCTTTTGAGTAAGAAGGCATTAAACAACATATAGTTTATAACTAAACGCCTAAGTAACAAGAAAAGTACAAACTAGGACAGGAGGAAACTGACAGGAGGCAAGCTGGGATACAGAAGATGGGATGACTCATTACTGCATGACTGTCTGCTCCTTAGAAACTGTTTAAATTTTTAAATGATCAAACTATGTTTTTTTTCTGTTGTTGTTGCTGCGTGGTGAGGCAATTGTGCAAAATATTTTCCAAGTAAGACTTTGTAATTCTCCACAGACATTAAGCCAGATCATTGTGAGATTTCATGAGTTCATTATGAGTATGAGGAGCTTGGTCTTGTTTCCCTGTTAATGTATGAATGAAATAGTTCTCCTGAGATTGCTACATTTGTGAGACCATGACAATAGTCAATAGCCATTTTAGTCAATGTGAAGCTTGATGTGGAGCTCACAGCAGTGTTTTCAGCTACTATGAATGCTGCCATAGTAACAGTGACAGTGTGATGATAAGCAAGTGTAATGTTTATCACCTTCACCATTTTTATGTTTGGCACGTTGGCAAAAAAGTACAGCTAAGGCTGATTCATGATTCATTGTAAGGTATGTACAAATTCTGATTTATGTTTATTATTGTTTGAAATTGACATGAGCGCTTAAATTTATCATGAAAATATGCCAGATTTAGCCACACAAGCTATTTTTTGTCTGTAGTTCCTGGCGGTTTGATCGAAGACAGAAATGTAATTAACATAACACACATATTTTATAGATTTAAAGAAAGAAGTAAAGCATGTCATGTTCTTTATTTCTGTGGGTGTATGTGCCACCTGATAGTACTTTTCCTGAGGGCTGTTCTACTGTTCCCCCTAGAAGGTGCTCTGTTAAATGTAGATTATTTTGATTTTGGTGAAAGTTGAGAGTTTTTTATGTTCTTTTTTTAGACCATATAGAATATCTGTAAATTTAATAAATCATATCTTGTTTAAATTTTTGTAATGATGAAACAAATTTGACTTTTTATGCAACAATTTCAAGGCCTGCTTAAAGTCTTTTTATTGACTGTAGTCCAGCTTGTGTTAGTGAGAGAATAGTTCATATGACAGGGAATCATGGCATTTACATTTTTGAGGCTTTAGTCGTTAAATTGTTTCTAATATATTTGACCCTATTGACTCTATCAATGCTTCATTCATCCAATATACATCCTTTGCTCTTGAATGTTTAAGAGAAGAAAATATTATATGAATTTTAGAATCAGTCACTTCTCTAAAAGTCAGCATCTGACTTTGAGCCTTAAAAAATCTAAAGTCAGCTTTAGTATTTAGAATAATTTAAGTCAGCTTTAACGTTTTGATGAAAAAAAAAAGAAAAAAAAAAAGGCTGTTGTTGCCACTATAATTTGATCACGATTCACACTTCTCCCGTTTTGTTAAACCACAGGCATTGTATTTCCCTGCCAGGGGTGGATCCAGAGAAATTTTCTTAGGGTGGCATGAGGGTGGCAAAGAAATCAAATGGCGTGGCAAAATCAAAGCCCCTTTTTTTTTCAAATACATATGCAGGTGGTTATATATGATTATAATGATTCAAATGCAGTAAGTATACACGTTTTTCATATAAATATAGTCTATCCGGTTGTTCAGTCTGACGTCACTAGCCGTGTCTGGGTCTAAACTCCGCTGCAGGTCCATATATCAAACAATCACTATGGCATTACTGAGAGTTGAAAAACTGTCTAAAGTCTTTCATCTTTAATAAAATGATCAGTGTTCTGCTCTACCAGGTGTAACAATTGAGTTTAACATCCAGGCATCCATGAAAACGGAATTTATGACATTTAACGGAGTTAGAAGTTAGCAGGGAGTTAGCTCGCTAGCTTCTATCTAAATACAATATAGCATGTCCTGACTGCGGGGTTTTGGAAACAAATTAAAACGTACAGCTCTGTTATCACTTCCAGCATAAATGAAGACAGAAAACTAAACAGCAGTGACGTTTGTAGGGTTACTGAAGTTGGGCTAGCTGGTATATAATGATGTGCTACGTGACCGCTAGCAACACAGCTATGTTAGCATAATATAAACAAGCTAACTTTTTTCCCACTCGATAAAAGTTAACGTGAGTGTTCTCGGTGGTCAGGAACAAATGTAATCGCATGGCAGGATGCTGTAAAAGGACCAAACTTCAGCCAGGAGAACAACTGAGATAATCCATCCTCAATACGAGGTTAGTCATTCATGGGCTGGGCTGTAGTTACATCCTAAGGTTTTAAAAACTGAGCTTAAATAAATGATTAGCGGTAATAAAAGCCGAGGGAGGTCAACAGGGATCACTGACTGTTTTAGGAGCTTTTTGAGATCAAATAGAAGAAAATACAAAACATTAAACATGTTAACAACACAAAAGCCATATTAAACGCAGACTACTTTAGACCCGGAAGTAGGATTCGTCGCGTCATCACTGAACAACCGGATAACTTAATTATTGTCTGTAGCCCACATAATTACACACTTTAGTTACATAAAACATGTGAGTTTTGATCTCATGTACTGTATAGCCTGTATAATAAATAAATACGTAGCCCAATAACTATAAAATCCAGAAAGCTACACAACATGGGGCAGTTCAGTTACAAACACAAGTCTAACTTAGGTTTCACACTGTTTTTTTGTTAGAAAACAATCACATTGTTACATGCTTAAATTACACAAAATGTCAGAAATCTGCACTGTCATGAACAAAAATTTAAACCTAATTTTCCATGATTTGTTGGATTAACCCACTAAGGTCTGTAATACAACCGGCCATTTTTGATTCCTTTTGAGTTTACGCTTGTAGTTCACTCTCAAATTGTTTCATTTTGGTTTCTTTTCCCCTTACCTTGTTTGGTATCATTCTTTTCAGCTCAATTGAATTCAGTTGTTTTTTTCACTGACATATTGCATTAGTATTACTGATCTGAAATCACACAAAGAACTTAAAATCCTAGTAGTATTTTTTACTGTAAAAAAAACCCCCACAGACATGTTGAGTGAATTTTTATAACTTGAAATGCAAATATAAAATGTACATTTTGTAAACATTTAAACAAACTATTTATCTAAAAATGCAGCCAATACACCTGCAGTTTTTTTCATTTTGCACAACCATTTAAAAATATTACTAAAACTAAAATGAGAGAACAATCAGGTGTTGCAATCCGGTTGTTCAGTCTGACGTCACTAGCCGTGTCTGGACCTAAACTCCGCTGCAGGTCCATATATCAAACGATCACTATGGCATTACTGAGAGTTGAAAAACTGTCTAAAGTCTTTCATCTTTAATAAAATGATCAGCGTTCCGCTCTACCAGGTGTAACAATTGAGTTTAACATTCAGGCATCCATGAAAACGGAATTTATGACATTTAACGGAGTTAGAAGTTAGCAGGGAGTTAGCTCGCTAGCTTCTATCTAAATACAATATAGCATGTCCTGACTGCGGGGTTTTGGAAACAAATTAAAACGTACAGCTCTGCTATCACTTCCAGCATAAATAAAGACAGAAAACTAAACAGCAGTGACGTTTGTAAGGTTACTGAAGTTTGGCTAGCTGTTATATAATGATGTGCTACGTGACCGCTAGCGACATAGCTATGTTAGCATAATATAAACAAGCTAACTTTTTTTCCTCTCGATAAAAGTTAACGTGAGTGTTCTCGGTGGTCAGGAACAAATGTAATCGCATGGCAGGATGCTGTAAAAGGACCAAACTTCAGCCAGGAGAACAACTGAGATAATCCATCCACAATACGAGGTTAGTCATTCATATACTGCTGCATGGGCTGGGCTGTAGTTACATCCTAAGGTTTTAAAAACTGAGCTTAAATAAATGATTAGCGGTAATAAAAGCCGAGGGAGGTCAACAGGGATCACTGACTATTTTACGAGCTTTTTGAGATCAAATAGAAGAAAATACATAACATTAAACATGTTAACAACACAAAAGCCATATTAAACGCAGACTACTTTAGGGCCCGGAAGTAGGATTCGTCGCGTCATCACTGAACAACCGGATAAGGTGTGCCAGCGAAAAAAAAGTTTGTCCAACAAAAGACAGAACAGCGCAGTAAACCTGCAGGCCTGACAACAGGAGGTGTAGCACTCCGCTGGTTTTCGACTTTGTGACAGTGTTTAAGTTGCAAATGTGCCTCTGTAACATTCATTAGTGCCCTCTAGTGATGGGATTTCCAGCTCTTTCAGCTCCGAACCGGCTCTTCAGGTTGTTTTGTTGCTTTAATTAATTTATTATTAACAATAATATAAAATTATGCACAAAAGGAATTACTAATGTAAAAAAAGTGGTTTTATTTATATATGTTTATATATAAATATATGCGGTGGCCCCTAGAGACAAAGCACGTACAAACTCCAAAACACATTTCTAGCGTTAACTGAACTTCCTAAACAGAGCTACCTAGATCACTTAAATTACACAATTGAAAGCATATGTGTATTGTTTGTGTATTTATAGACAAGCACTCACATATATTCAAATAATAAAAAAAAAAAAAAAGTTCATTTACCTGTTACTACCACACACCAAATCTGATCGTTGATACTTCCTGGCTTGTGTAGCCACTAGGTAACAAAAGCTCAACACTGCGCCTAGCATCCTGGAACACCTCTGTTGTCTTTTGTATGTGCTTCGGAGTTTGTACATGCTTCTGAGTTTTTATGTGTTTTGGAGTTTGTACGTGCTCCTGAGTTTTTATGTGTTTTGGAATTTTTACGTGTTTTGGAGTTTGTACGTGTTTCGGGGTTTGTACGTGTTTTGGAGTTTTTACGTGTTTTGGAGTTTGTACGTGCTTCGGAGTTGTTACGTCTTTTGGGGTTTGTACGTGCTTCAGGGTTTGTACGTGCTTTGGAGTTTGTATGTGTTTTGGAGTTTGTACGTGCTTTGTCTCTAAGGGCCACCATAAATATACTTTATTTATTCACTCCACATAAAATGTAATAAATAAATCATATAATACAAAAAACAACTATTTACATTTTAAACTTTTAACTATTTAAATGTTCAGCTTTTTCCTTTTAAACAAATTTAAAGTGAAACAACACAAAACACTGCAAACCACAACACAATTAAATATAAATTAAAATATGAAAACAAAAAGAAGATGCATATTCTCTGTCATATGGGCCTGCAGGAATAAGCTTTCTGAATCCGTTATCATCCACAACTGAAAATAGTTGTGGATGATTACTATACCTTTCTAGTGTGACATTATTGTCCCTGGCTCTCTTTCTCTCCGGCTCTGTTCCTGTGCTACTGCGAGTGTAACTACCGCCCCCTCTTCCCAGCGCAAAGCACAAGACTCGCGTGCAGAGTGAAGCAGAAAAAAGGGCAAGAGAGAGGGTGAGAGAAAGAAAAAAAAAACCCCATGACTCCCATTAAGGAGCCGGCTCGCGTTGTTCACTTCAAAGAGTCGGCCCTAAGAGCCGTTTAGGACACATCACTAGTGCCCTCACTGACACACAAAACAACACAACACACTAAGTATACATTCCACACTAAACTCACAAATCGCCCACATCTAAAAACTCTCTCTCGCTCTGTCTCCTGCTGTTACTTCACTCCCAAAACTTTCCCTCTTCCTAAACAACCAAATCCCACGTGTTGACTTTTTTTTAAATTGGTTGACATGGTACATTTTTCCACCTATAGGAAAGAGGTGGCCTTTTCCCTTTCTTTACTGTTTTCGTGCTCTCCTTACAAAACGCTTAAAACACAGTATTTAGAAAAAAGCATGGCTGATATATATTATCATAACTCTGGATGTACTAGCCTGTAATTAAAATGTAAAAACTTTGAAGTCCGAACTTTTAATGTGGGCTGAAATAGAGACTCAGCGTGGCTGCAGCTTGTTGCCATGTCAGCTTACATCAGTCATGTGATTTGGAGGTGCAGTGTCCACAGAGGGTTAATATCACTCACCTTCCTTCCATGTCCAGAGTGTAACATCCAACCACCTGTGTAAAAAGCGAAATTCCCATTATATTGTTCAAAATGTGCTCTGGCACAATCATAAACATAGCTTGCTACTGAAAACAAGAAAAAAGCCGTCCTGCAATGGGCTGAACCATTTGTTAATGGTGGAGGGGGGAAACACTATGCAATATATTCAGTTTTAGCATTTATAGTCACCGTTGACTGTAACTACGCTCAAACTGTTAATGCTATCTTATTTTAATAAACAACACTGTCATATGGAAAACTGGGGTGGCACTTGGGGTGGCAAGGGATCATTTTAGGGTGGCACTTGCCACCCCATACCACCCTTCTAGATCCGCCCTGCTAACTTCTTTAAATTCTGCCAAGTTTCTCTTTGCTTTCCAGATAACATCAATAAAAATGCTTACTTGGCCTGAGCTGTTTTTTTACAACCTTATTTCTCAATGTAATAAAAAACCACCTGTCATCTGTGTTTTATTCTGGAGAGCCACCTTTAGGCATGGTTCCTTTGTTTCATAAGTAAACATAAACATATTTCCATTTAACCAAAGTAAATAAACTTTTTGGCAAGTTTTACTTTTAAGTTGTCTGATATATACTTTTCTGTAATAAAGTTATGAAAGCATGACAATTATTATCCATGCTTTCATGAAAAAAAACCCCAGCAACAACCCTGTGCTCTTTACAGTTTATTTCAGTGATTTTCGAGATTCATTTATTCACTCTTATACTGCTCATTAAATCTCCTTTTTGTACATTTTCTTAAAACCAGGATCATATTGTGGTCAGATAGCCCTTTAACACCTCTTTTAACTCTTTTTAAATGTATCTCTCCAATTTATATTAAAATCACCTAATGACCTCACTATTGTTAACACACTCTTTAATAAGAATATTCAGTTTATTATAAAACACTTTTTGTTGCAGATACTGATCTATAGATTTATAATTGCAGTGAAAGACAACTTTCAGCTGAGTATTAATTTGAGAACTGCACATTCCGAGTCATTAACATGACCATTGTATTTGTTTACAGCTTATACTGTTTTTAACATTGAAAAGGACTAAAATAATAAAACCTATTAAAATATAATAACAATGCACATTCAATATGTGAGCAGGGGAGTTTTCATATAGCCATCTCTACAATAAGAACATAAGGTCCAGGTTTGAGTCATACATAAGATGTTGTAATTGTTCCACATTAGGAAAGATGTTTTAATGTCCATCTAATAGTTACTGTACTTGGTCTAGCCTGAGAATCCCATAATCCGGTTGTTCAGTCTGACGTCACTAGCCGTGTCTGGACCTAAACTCCGCTGCAGGTCCATATATCAAACGATCACTATGGCATTACTGAGAGTTGAAAAACTGTCTAAAGTCTTTCATCTTTAATAAAATGATCAGCGTTCTGCTCTACCAGGTGTAACAATTGAGTTTAACATCCAGGCATCCATGAAAACGGAATTTATGACATTTAACGGAGTTAGAAGTTAGCAGGGAGTTAGCTCGCTAGCTTCTATCTAAATACAATATAGCATGTCCTGACTGCGGGGTTTTGGAAACAAATTAAAACGTACAGCTCTGTTATCACTTCTAACATAAATGAAGACAGAAAACTAAACAGCAGTGACGTTTGTAGGGTTACTGAAGTTTGGCTAGCTGGTATATAATGATGTGCTACGTGACCGCTAGCGACACAGCTATGTTAGCATAATATAAACAAGCTAACTTTTTTTCCTCTCGATAAAAGTTAACGTGAGTGTTCTCGGTGGTCAGGAACAAATGTAATTGCATGGCAGGATGCTGTAAAAGGACCAAACTTCAGCCAGGAGAACAACTGAGATAATCCATCCACAATATGAGGTTAGTCATTCATATACTGCTGCATGGGCTGGGCTGTAGTTACATCCTAAGGTTTTAAAAACTGAGCTTAAATAAATGATTAGCGGTAATAAAAGCTGAGGGAGGTCAAAAGTGATCACTGACTGTTTTAGGAGCTTTTTGAGATCAAATAGAAGAAAATACATAAACATGTTAACAACACAAAAGCCATATTAAACGCAGGCTACTTTAGGCCCGGAAATAGGATTCGTCGTGTCATCCCTGAACAACCGGATAGATGCCCACCACAGTTATTATGACGCATCCTCCAAACTGTGCAGGAATTCATTCATCTTACTCTCATGGCAGCACTAGAGCTAAATCAGCCACTCAGCATTGTGATAAGCCATCTCCTCCAGAACAATAAACTTCGCTACAAACATTTCATGGCTGTCCACCAGGGAGTTGGCATCGAAAATATCAGGAAGAGAAAGGAACTGTTTTGACAATGCTGTCAAAAGTACTAAATGAATAACTGCCATTCAGTTCAGAGAACCAGCAGATTTGATGATATAGTGATACTCATTCTTAATCCGTTTATCATTATCAGTACTGAAATCTCAGCATCTTTTGGTCAGCAGCAAGTCTCCAACTCTTATTAATGAAATAATATTTCATCTCTCTCACAGAATTCCAGAAAGTGTAGAATGAGTTCCAAAGTGCATTGAAACTGTTCTTGTGGTGACACTTTATGTTGTATTTTCATTAGACCAGTTGTAGCTCAGGTTAACTTTAATTCATTGTATTGATGTAGAAGGAAGTTCAGTGACCCCCAGCCTTGAAATGTATCTGATTTGTGACAGAGCGTTAGTAGCGTGAGTGAAAAGGCTCATGGGAAGACCAATTATTGTCATATAATTGTCCATTTGCAGCATTCAAAGCCTAGCTTTCAGATCATTGACGCTATCTGGGGAGATTTCGTGGAGTGCTTCCTGAAGCAGCTTCAACAAGTTGGATTGGTTTGTCAGGCACTTGTTACATAACATACAATCATGCTGATCCCACAAGAGTCCAAAAGAGATGAGATTCAGCGACTGTGCCGGCCACTTCACCAGAGACAGAAACCCAGCTGGCTGCTCATTCTATAGTTCTCACATGTTTTGGATCAGTTGTTGTCCTCCAGACTGAAGCAGAGTGATAGCCTTCCTTGTTCCAGATCACTGATATATATCTTGTGTGAATCACCCACTGTGCAATCACCAAAGCACCCCAAACTATTACATTCATCTGCCATGCTTGAAAGATGGTGTCAAGCACTTCTGTAGCAACTTCTTATTTGTTTTGTGTCACACGAATGTTCCTGTTTTTAACCCAAACACCTGAAACAAAGATTTATCTGTTAATAAAACTTTTCTGCAATCTTCTTCTGTCTAATGCTTGTGTTGTTTTGCCTATCTTAATCTTTTCTTTTATGTCTTTTTTTTTTCAATCCTTTGTCACATATGGCTTTCCTTTGCATCCAAGAGTCGCCTCTTCAATGTTGACATTAAGACTGGTGTTCTTTGCTGTCGCCATGTAATGAAGCTGCCAGCTGAGGACCTCTGAGGTGACTGTTTGTTTCTTAAACTAGGGACTCTGATGTATTTGTCCTGATGGCCTCACACTTCTCAATCGATTTTGGTTAGAGCCAGTTTACGTTGGTCTATGTGTGAAGGGAGTAGTTCCCTCTGTTGAATGAAAACTCAAGTTTTGGGGGGCAATTTCCCATAAATGTAATAGCATTCATTTAGAAAACTCTAAAGTGTTTATTTTGGGTGATTTTGATACTAAAATTGAAACCACAAAGACTGATCCAAGATATATTTAACAAGTCATATGCATAGCTCTATTAAAGGGCAGTTTTTGGCTGTGTGAACCTTATTGCAGTGTTTCATTGGAATACAGGTTGGGAGCCAGTATATATAATATATATTTAATCAGATTAAAATCACAATTGTTTTCAGACTCTGATTAATAACTCTATTGCTCAATAACTGCAATGTCATGAAGAAGATAAAATGTATTTATCAAAGAACACCCTGCAAAAATAAGTTGGATGAACACTAGGGACCACAAATATTAACAAACAATTTTCTAAGAATAGTGCTAATCTTGCAAATAATACCGAGATGATTTTAGTATTGTTTTAAACATAAATATTAATGTTGAGAACTGAAAATGTACACACACCTTTCACACTCAGTAGAATCGGTTTCTTCACCTCCAGCAACTCCATCTGTGAATTTATTTTCTAAGGTTGCTAATGTGTTGCACACAGCTAGACCCCATTTCGAAAAACCATGAAAGACTATTTATGCTTTCTCATTAACAAAACGCATTGCTTGATTGCTGTTTGCCCCCTTTTATGAGTTGTATGCCGCAAATTTGCAACCAGAAATTATGGTGCTGCTACCTTCAAGAAAAATGAAATGATGGGACTGCATAGCAAGTCAGACGTACCATGGCGACATTAAAGGTGTTTGTAATGGAATAGTTGTATTCATCCCTGAGATAGCTGCAGGCGCCCGTCTGGCTTCTCAGTTATTTTTCCACCTCATTTCAGATCTGAAGAGCGGGGTATGGGCGTGTGTCTGAGAAATATAATCATACTTTCACATAGAAAGAGTGAGCTTGGGTTTGCCTGTGCATGTCTGTGTATATGTGGGTTAAGTATGAAGGTAAAGGAGACAGAACTGGTTTGTCAGATAGGAAAAAAAGGAAAATGCTTGATAGGTTGTAAGGAGTGGAAGAAATTCTTAAAACTCACACAAATGTTTGCAATATTTCTTTTTGTTTAGCTGACAAATCATTTTGAAGAAGTAAGCATCAGTGATTCACCCACAGTAGCCTATACTCATTTGTTTTTTGAACTGTGGTCTCAGCTTGTTCACGGTAAACACCTCTCTATTAATTTAATCCTTGACAACTGTTATATTCCACATCTTGCCTTTCTGTCACACTTCCTTTTCCTCTACTTGATTCTCCACTTGCTTCACACTTTATACACATGGTGCATTCATCTTGCCTATAGCCCTTAGACAAAGACTACCTGTCATGCGGTTTTCTTCCCCACGCTCTTTCTCTCCCTCACACCTGCCACTCTCCCTGTATCCTCTTGATATTTGTTTCCCCTTGAGTTTTTTGCTGACACTGTGTTTTCCTCTGTCTATAGAATATCTCAGTGCCTGACACAAAGTGAAATCCCAGGATTTAGGATTCATTTCAGACTAAATCTATCAAATTATTTTAGACTGCAGTATTACACTTCATGAATATTGCTTTCCTTTTGTTCAAGGATTCAAGGAAGCTTTATTTTCATTCGCTTTGCATATTTACATGAGGTGGAACGAAATTACATACACACGGTCCCGGAGTGAAAAGAAACAGAATAGTCATAAAGTAATCCAAATAAATAGAGTGCAACAACCTCAGTACCAGTATGGAGTATATATAGAGAAATGTGGGAATTTTGTTTTGGGAATAGATGCAGAAAAAAAGTGAAACAGTAACTATAAGTGGGGGAAAAAATGCAGAGCTTTAAAACTGGAAGGGGAAACCAAATTTTGTCCTAAGAAAGGTTGCCACTCAGCCATAGATCCTTAGATATGTTAAATGTGCACCAATTTATTCAGGTTTTTCCTTAATTTGGCTCTCCTTTCAATTTCATATTCTGATTTACCTGTTATATTTTCCTTTTTGTAAAAGATTCAAGTTATTTTATTTCCACAGATGTTTGACTCATAGTGGAAAATGCCATTTGTTAAGAATTCCTTTTGAAAAGAAGAAATCAGAATGGTAAGAAACAGTGAGCTGTCAGACCAAAGCAGCACCCAATCACAAAATTAGATCTGCCGGGTTTTTTTGTCTTGATTGACAGAAAAAGACTAAACATGGCAATGTCACCTTTAATATGACATTAATGTAGCGTATATTTAACTGTGGTTCATATTGTTAGAGGTTTTTTTTCAAGATAATTTATTTAATATTGAATACTTTGAGTGCCTGTATTTGAAAGTACATGCTTATTTCTGTAGGAAAACAAAAATAATAATTTGATAATTATTATTTAATTTTACAATAATGATTATTTAATTACAGAAGAGGATTAGAGCCACTGGAAAAAAAAAGTGGGCACGTCTTTATTTTTTTCTTTTCCAGAATTCTGAGATTGAATTCAGAATTCTGACTTTATTAAACTTCGGTTGTTTTAATTAAAATTCTGTTGTTTTTATTCAGCTTCTGTTGTTTTCATTCAACTTCTGTTGTATTTAAGTTGAATATAAACAACTGAATTTGAATGAAAACAACAGAAGCTGTAAAAAAGAAGAGAAGTTGAATGAAAACATAAGTTGAATAAATACAGAATTTGATTAAAAACAACAGAATTTTAATTAAAACAACAGAAGTTTAATAAAAACAAGAGAAGTTGAATGAAAACAGAAGTTGAATCAAAACAACAGAAGTTGAAAACACACAAGAGAAGTTGAATGAAAGAAACATGGGTTGAAGAAAAGCAGACTTTGAAATAAAACAAAAGCACAGAATTCCCAGATTAAAGTCAGAATTCTGAGGGGGGAAAAAAGAACTCAGAATTTGAATGAAAACAAGACAATTTGAATGAAAGCAACAGAAGCTGAACAAAAACAGAATTTGAATGAAAACAACAAAAACAAACACACAACAGAAGTTGAATGTAAAGAACACAAGTTGAATAAAAACACACACAACAGAAGTTAAATGAAAACAACATAAACTGAATAAAAACAGAATTCTGACTTTTCCCCCCATAATTCTGTCCTTTTTCTCAGAATTCTCAGATTAAAGTCAGAATTCTGAGAAAAATAAAACTCAGAATTTGAATTAAAAACAACAGAAGTTGAATGAAAAAAATATAGGTTAAATGAAAACAACAGAATTTGAATGAAAACAACAGAAGTTGGAAAAAATACATAAGAGAAGTTGAATGAAAGAAACACAAGTTTAACAAAAAAAGACTGAAACAAAACAAAACCTCAGAATTCTCAGATTAAAGTCAGAATTCTGGGGGGGAAAAGAACTCTGAATTTAAATTAAAAACAAAATAAGTTGAATAAAAACAACAGAATTTAAATGAAAACAACATAAGTTGAATTAAAAAAAACAAAAGAATTTGAATGAAAACAACAGTTTTCTTTTTCTCTGAAAAAACTTTTTTCTCTCAGAATTCTGACATTAATCTCAGAACTCTGATATTAAAGTCAGAATTCTGACTTTTTGTTCAGAACTCTGAGAATAAATTCAGAATTCTGAGAAATTCGAGAATTCTGAGAAAAAAGACAGAATTCTGGAAAAGAAAAAGAAAAGACGTTCTCCCTTTTTTCAGTGGCCCTAATCCTCTTCTGTATTGAATTATTTAAACAGTGCCTCTGGAAAAGTTGTTATGGAGGCCCCTAAGGGTCACAGTGTGAACTATTTTAATGGCCTACAATACCTTTCAGTACTTTTAGATTCCCTTTTATATCGTTTCACTTTTGTGTTGTATTACTAGTGCACATTTTTAATAATTTCATGAAAATAATTTAATAATTTAATTTTTGCATAGGGCAGTGGAGAAGACAGCAAAGCTGAGAAAAAGACCAGGGAAAGCAAATAACCCAGGCCTCTGCATTAACCTTACTCTGCATTAACCTTACTCCAATCCACTAAATTTTAAATAAATGCTTTAAACAGCATAATTCAACAGAAAGACCCTCTATGATTTTATCTGTTTTGATTTTATATACTGTTGTTTGTTTGTTTGTTAATTAGTTAGTTAGTTTATTTGCTTGTTTTATTCAATTTTAAATCATGCTTTTTATTTGTTCTTGTTTCTAATGTCTCTGTAAAGCACTTTGAATCACCTTGTTGTTGAATTGTGCTATACAAATAAACTTGCCTTGCCTTGCCTTACAGGTTGTAGATGTTTCCTATAACATTCCTACGACATTGAACATTTCGATTTCAACAATATAAAGCTTCAGTCTGCAAAGCAAAGTTATCACCCCATTCTAATTTCAGAGAGGAACATGGTGTGGAATTTGCAGCACTGAAAGGCAGCATCACCTGAAAGTGTAGCCACCCTCATGGGAGACTTGGGTTGCTCAGAGCAACTCATATTTATTTGATTGGAAAATGAGGGGCAAATGTGAAAAGGAGAAGCAATATAACATAAATTTAAAAAAAAAAAACCTCCCAGTAGTATTCTCCTCTTGGGCTAGACCAGGGGTAGGCAACGCCAGGCCTCGAGTCCTGCAGGTTTTAGATCTCACCCTGGGTCAACGCACCTGAATCAAATGATTAGTTCATTACCAGCCCCCTGGAGAACTTCAAGACTTGTTGAGGAGGTAATTTAGCCATTTGAATCAGCTGTGTTGGATCAAGGACACATCTAAAACCTGCGGGACACCGGCACTCGAGGCCTGGCATTGCCTACCCCTGGGCAAGACTAATGGTTGTTGTTATAGCTTTTCTGAACTTTATTTTCATACTTACATACTTTCCGGTTCAAATTAGACAAATTTTAACACTTAACAGTAGCAAAAACAGCAACTACTTTTCCTAAAGTGACCCAATATACAAACATTAAATATTTTTATATCTATTTCTATTATATTTATATGTATTTTTTACATTATTGTGCAGGACCTACAGCATTTTTGTACACACAATGCTGTCAGATTCAACCCACATTGTGATGGATTTTGCAACTAGTGTGGGTCTAATATGGTCTCGGGACCTTCCGGTTACGCCACCGCGATATGGCAGCCTCGCTTCTGTCAGACTGCACCAGGGCAGCTGTGGGTACAACCGTAGCTTGCCTCCACCAGTGTGTGAATGTGAGAGTGAACTGGTATTGGATCAACCCCAAACATACAATATGACAAAAAATCTTGAAGCAGATGAGATACAGCAACAAAAGAGAACACTGGGTGCCACTCCTGTTAGCCAAGAATAGGAAAGTGAGGGTACAATCTGCAAAGGCTCCCCAAAATTGGACAACTCAAGCCTGGTGAAACATTGCCAGGTCTGATGAGTCTTGATTTCTGCTGCAACATTCAGATGGTAGGGGGAGAATTTGGTGTAAACAACATGAAAGCATGGATCCGTCCTGCCTTGTATCAACAGTTGAGGCCTATTGTGTAATGGCACATTTTGCCCCTCATCACGAGCTGAGCATTGTTTAAATACCAGAGCCTACCTGAATACTGTTGCTGACCATGTCCATCCCTTCATAACCTCAGTGTACCATCTTTTCAACACACCATATCATGACCATTGCCTGGTCAAACAATGTCATAAAGCTCAAATAATCTCAAACTGGTTTCTTGAACATGACAGTGAATTTACTGTACCCCACAGGCTGTCTAACAGAGCAGAGGTTCTGTTACTTGTCTGTTGCAGCAGTCAATTCAAACTGTTTTCCTGTATGGCATTATTTTTGTGCCTCTATTCTGAGCGCATGTAAAAAAAAAAATTGCAAGCACAAATGTTGCATTCTGATGAGAAAATTATTTTGAGCAAAGAAAAGTTTAATTTGAGCAAACAAAATTCATTGCCTCGTGCAAGAAATGTATTTCAGTGTTTGCTATTATCCATATACACACACAATAACAGGCCCTCTCGATCAGTTGTTGGCATTTGCTCTTGCTCAGATCTCTGCTCTGTGTGCTCACAGACTTCTGCAGACCTGCTCTCAGGGTGACGTTCACGCTCACAACATCTCTGCTCCGTGCTTCAACTCTCTGTACGCTGTTACAAGTGTGCCACAAAACCAACCAATCACAAACTTGGATGCAAAAATTCTGATTGGCTGTTATGGTCTCCAAACAGCTCGCTAACTACACTATTCCGGAAACATGATTCAGGATGTAGTTAAATCCATTTTCAGTTAGTATGTTTATTTATTTTATTTTAAAATGTATAATTTTTAAAGACCACTGTTGGTTTTAATCTAGTTTAAACCAAACCACTCCACTGGATTTAGCCAATCTGAATTTTTGCATCCAAGTCTGTGATTGGTTGGTTTTGTGCTGTTATTGTGTGTGTATATGGATAATAGCAAACACTGAAATACATTTCTTGCACGCTGCAATGCATTTTGTTTGCTCAAATTAAACTTTTCTTCGCTCAAAATAATTTTCTCCTCAAAATGCAACATTTAAGCTTAAATTTTTTTTTAACATGCGCTCAGAGTAGAGGCACAAAAATAATGTCATATTTCTGGAGTATTTGCTTTGTAGCAATTATAACAGGTTTCTGAATTAGGATATAGCTGTTGTTTGCATTTTATACACCACCATCCAGGTGAGTAGCCACAGCAGTTTTCCTCAAGTTTCCTTTATGAGAGATTGTACTGTGCATTAAGTGCTGTAACAAATGTGTTGGGTTGGGTGAAAAATTTTACTATTATCCTGAGCTTGTAGGTGGTGATGAGATTAGAAAATAGATATAGGCTACTCACTGTTTTGTTTTGTTTTACAGACTACATCTGTTCCAGTAAATAAGAATCAAGGGAAGGGAATATTTTTTATTCATATTTAAGCATCATGGATCCATTCTTGTTGTGCACTACTATCCAGAGGGCATGAATGCGTAACAACCTTTTTGATTTGTGTCTTTCTTTCACTTATTCCATATCACTGTATTTTACTTTCTCTCACATTCAGCTCGAGGCTACTATTTTAATTGTGCCATGACAGTAAACTTGTCTTATCCAGGTCAAGAAGAAAAGGTATTTCTTTTTTTTGTACTAATTTATCAGTAATCTTTTTTACCTCACCAGATGTCTTGATTCATTTTTCTCCTGCACTGGGGTTGGAAGTACAGCTCCACTGCGGCAGGTGCAAGAACATAACTGTGGTATAAAGCGGCACCAGTTCAGTTCATGAATATTTGCTGTCTGGAGCGTGAAAGAATCTGATGTGATATTAATAACTTTTTTTGTCATTTTGAGAACACATAGATCAATCCTGTTTTGGCTGACATGCACTGTATGGATGTCTCATCTAAATTACATATGATAACAGACGAAGACATTCTGTAACCAAACCTCTAGACTACTACATCACTACACCACTAGACCAGTGTAAACATGTACATTGTTCTGTGATTGTTATAAATGTCAAAATTTTATACTGCGATAATTTTCTCTATGCTACTGAAAATTATATCAACTTATTCTAGATGTATTTTGTAGCTTTAAAATCCTATTTTCAGGACATCAGTACATTTCTTTAATTACAAAATTCAAGAAGCCTTTGTCTGGGAATAAATGGTTGTTGATGAAAATGATTAGTCAGCAAAATTAACACTCCATCCATCCATCCATCCATCATGGTGAGGGAGTTTGATTTTTAACATGTGCAAGACATCTTGTTTTTACAAAGTAAGTTCATTTGAAAAAAAAAAAAACCCCAAAAAAACAACAACTTTACTTTTTTGTCACATCCTTTTCATTTTTATCTGATAAATATTATTGCTTGTCTTTAACTAGCCCCTGGCCTCCTGTCATAGTGCAAGAGTGCCCCTAGAGAAAATCAAGTTGAGAATCCCTGCTCTGAACTTTTTCTTTATAAATCAGATCTTTGACATTTTTGATCTACTACTTTGGAAGCATCTTATCAGTGTTATCCCTATAGGCAGGGTTTCATAAGATAGCTTACCTAAGAATGCAAAGAGAAATTCACAGTTTACAGAGTTTGTCTTTAAATATCCTATCGCAGCCATCACAGGGTGCACCCTGTAAGAAGGATTGCGCTCCATTCAGGTCACCTCTCCATTGCTGGGTTAACACGAAGAGACATTCACACTCAAATTCACACCTAGGGTCCACTGAATCACCTGTTAACCTAATGAGCATGTCTTTGGAGTGTGGGAGAAAGTAGTACCAAGAGGGAACCCATGGAGAACATCAAAACTGCACACAAAAAAGGTCCCAGTTGGCTAACATGTTGTTATCTGAAAATTAAATGATAGCAGTCACATTCAAAAATAATTATACTGTAATAATATAGCATTACATCATGATCCCATCAAGCAACAGTTTGGTAGCCTAGGCAATTATGTCATTTTGTTGCCAAGACTTTGTTAGTTTAATCTTATTTTCACCACTAAAAGGTCCGGCAATTAATTAGTTGATGAGATCAAGTTTTATTTCAGGAAGCTCAAATAACTCAGGCAATATTACATATGACAAAGGGTAATGACAAGCATGACTGAAATGCCATGTGGATGGAAGAATTTATGAGTAGTAATGGAGAAAACTATAACAAAAGTTCATCCTTTTTTTGAAGGGTTTTAACATTTGTTTTAACATGACTTTGTAACAAAGCTGTAAAAAAAAGCAATGGCACTGGTAAAAACAAGCAAAGAGTCATCATAGAAAAGTTTGTTTAAAGGCCCACATGTTCACCTCAGGCTTCAATCTGGCAGTATCTTCATCACTACACTTGTCACCAGATCTGATGTGTGCTGTCCATGAAAGCTTTTAGATCACAAAGACAACTTGTCGTTTTGAGGCATGGGACTTTGATTGTCAGCATTACTACATGCCTGTAATCGTGCAGGATTGGTTTTGCTGATCAGGCGGCAACGTGCGGGGGTGCACCCAGCAGGTGGTTGACTTCCACAGTGATCTGATGTCTTAACACCCACAGGATGTCTGTGGGCTGGATGTGTCACTATCAAACGTCGCTACCTTGGATTCAGTGGCAGAGAGATGTAATTACATTGTGTTGCATGAAAAATGAAATGAAAACGACGGGTGTGTGTAGGGGGCTGGGGGTGGGGGAGTTGGGATGGTGGTAGGAGGGAGAAATAGAAAGTTATTACCTTTGCAGTGACAACTCACTGGCAGAGATGGAGGGCCTTTGATGGTGAGCTCAGTGTGTATCTTTTTGAAGTCAAATTGGAGATCTGAGAATCATTTATTCATGAGTCTACATATCTAATGCTTGCTGGCTGGCTAAGTTGTTTGTTATTCTTGCCTTAGGCTTGTATAGTTCCTGAATAATTTCTTTTATTCACCATTGTTTCTGGTTTATTTGGGTGCAGAGGATATAGTTGTCACTTTAATTTGTTCTTTCTTCTTAATTTAACTGTCCCTTGTCTTTTGTCGCTCTTCCACCATAGGCTGGATTACTGACCACTACTTAGCTGCTCAGCCAAATGGAAACTTAAGAACTATTAGTTGAAAAAAAAATGTTTGGAACTGTTGTTTTGGAAAACCATGCTTATGTACTGTGGACTGACTGTGTCACACAAGCTCAGCAACAACATCGTACAAGCCAAGGGCATCACTTGACAGCATCGCATGCTGTCAGTATGAAAGAACAAGTCAAATAAGTCTAAATTAAAGTAAGTCTTACATGAATTTTCTCAGAATAATACAAACAGTGCATCCAGAAGTTATTCATAGCAATTCTCTTATGTTATTTTACAGCTTTACTTCAAAATTAATTGAATTAATTTTTCACCTTGAGATTCTACACAAAATATCCCATAATGAGACAGCAAAATAAAACGTTTGCTTGTAATTCTTGCAAATTTATGGGTATTGCATGCAGAATATTAAAATGAAAAATACATGTAATCTATGTTGGAATAAAACATGCTGCCAATTAAATAAATCTGCTACATCACAATAGTTCTTCCGACTACAAAATTGAACTGGCATCACAAATGCAAAAGATGTGCAGGGTCTGAAACAATTCAAGAATATGTTACGAAAAACTATTATCCTAATAAAAGTAGAATTACAGTGACAAAAACCCCCAAATATTAATGCTTCAGTCATTACCTTGGTGGTTGCATCTGTGAGGAGTTCAATGGATCATCTTGGTCCAGGTGCTCTAGTGATCTTCACAGGTAAGAATATGAGAATTTTAGGTGTTGGGTCAAGGGCTTTATATATGGTTCTCATGGTCCGAGTGAGTGCAGGGTTTTTTTCCCATAGAGCCAGTGGTTCAACCTCTGGGCGGAGTTGCCACATTCCAGCTTGCAGTCTACACCTGTTGGCAATTAAGCTGCCGGTACTTAAGACCAGTGCTCGTAACTACTCTTCGCCAACTAACTAACCTTCATTTGGACACTGGTCTTCTCGGCAGCTTTTTCAGTCACAGCTCATGATCACTTCTCTCCTGTGCCTGAGCTACTGGGTACCTCGGATCATCCCCGTCTGGATTCATCTCTGTCTCACTCGGACCACTTTCCCCTTCCATGCCAGACCTCCACCTGCAACAAGTAAGACTGAACTGCACCAGAACACCGGTTACAGTGACTCAAAGACTCCTGGTTCCATTCCCCAGCCTGACTTCCCCTTTGCTCCATGCCACAGAGTTCATGATATTATTGTTTACGAAAGTTTCACATTTATTGCACAGTTCACATTTGCTACATTACTTCATAGAATTTTACGTACATTTCATAGCTGATGTAAACCTTATAGTTCACAGTTCATGGTTGCTTCACAGTTGTATTTCTCAGTTTTTAAATAAAGCTTTGTTACCACATTTACCAGTGCCTCCGTCTGTATCATGCAAATTAAGTCAGTTTTCCTGGTTTGGCCTTCGGCAGCGCCAATGGTCATGCCCAGGGATACTTCCTATCGTCACTCATTTGCCAGACAACCGGGGTTACCTAGGTAACCAAATTACCAAGTGCATGATATTTAATATCATCTTCACATGTTTTCTAGGGTTCCTATTGTGTCATCTAAATTTAGGTATTGCTTCTGTTCTATTACTTCCCGAACTTTCTGTATTTAACTACATGTACTTACATCTAGTACACTGCACACAGTGGGTTTTTTTTTTTTGTTTTGGTTTTTTTACTTTGTTAAATTCAGCAGCAGACATTGTTTTGAACAAAGAAATTGTATCTGTGGCATTCAAGTAGTTTTCCTGTGAATCACTTCAAAAGTTAAGAAGCCCACTTGATGTGTTAGTGAGTTCTTTAATCCTCTAGGAATCATAATGAAACATGACAAGCTGAAGCAGCTTTTCTTTTATAGAAGCCTCAGAAATCATGCTAACTTTTTTTATATAACTGCTCTGTCTGTTTTAGTGGGCAACACTGGCTTTTCCCCTTCTTTTTTGAAAACAGGAGGTTCACATAACAAAATCAAACAGTCAAGGACAGAAAATGCCAGTTGCAGCTCTTTCAAATCTTAAGACTGTTTCTCTGCTGCACAGATTCCTTTTAATTCACCCTATCATTGTGATAATTTAGCTAAGCTGAATCTAACCTGGATGCTGCTTTCAGAGGATGAGATGGGTTTCATATATTCGACTAGCTGTCTTGATTTCACACTGTGCTTTTTTGTGGAACTGGCACTTCCTTTCATTTTTCTAAGGCAGGGCTTTCAAACCTGCAGTGATTTTATCCATCCCCATTGGCTTCCTGCGGCTTGCTATATCCTCTTAAATTTGCTGCACCTCAATAGCAGTCATTGAGACGGATGTGTACACATAAATGTATCCTTCTAATAAAAGTGAATAAATAAAACAGGAGGATGAAAACAGAACATTAAAAGTTGGACAGGCGTCTTTGCTTTCACCATTATGCTTGATCTGCAGCTGGTCTTTAATTCAAATTAAAAGAAACTTGACAGCACAGTAGTTTGACGGTTTGTGCTATCGTCTAATAGCAAGAAGGTTCTAGGTTTGCATCCAGTGTCTGGTAGGGGTCTCTCTGGGTACTCTATCTTCTCAAAGTACAGGGACATACATGTTAGGTTAATTAGTGATATTCAATTGGCTGTGAGTGTAAAAAGTTGTCTCTGTATTTGTCCTCCAACAAACTGGCAGCTTGTCCAGAGTGCACTCTGCCCTTTGCCCTGTGGCAGCTGGGATAGAATCCAGTGTTACAACCCTGTGACCCTGGCTTGGATAAACAGGAAAAAAATGGGTGGAAGCGATAAAACTGGACTTTTTGTGATATTTATTATTTTTAAGGCATAAATGCTATTTAGTAACTAAATTAAAAATATCTATTTATTTTCACAGGCAGAGGCAATATTCAAAGTCCCCTCCACAGCTTTACAGCTACTCTGTTTCAAAATGGACTTATATATGGTAATTAGGGATGCACCGATACCGATACTGGTATCGTGTATCGGGGCCGATACTGTAAAATGTGTGTGTACTTATACTCGTAAAAGTTAACCGATACCATGAACCGATACTAACTTATTTCATTAATCAGAGGGTGGCTTGTCATTTCTGTTGTAGTTTTTTAGATTGGCCACTAGGGGAACATCCCGCGCTAAACAGGCACAGGGTTAGGCGAGTGAGACTAGTGGCTCCAGATAAAAAAGAGAAACTGGAGGCTGCTGTAGCAAGGCTAAACAAAATGTCAGCAGTGTGGACTGGAACAGCCAACTTTAACTCAGGTTTTGGAAAAGCGATGAAAAATGTCAAGAGAAAATCCACGGGCAGTTAAAATAACAGAGGCTCTGACTCCTTTTATTGCTCTGGATGACCAGCCAATGCCGGTCGTGGAAAATCAGGGAGATAATGGTGCCAAAACTTTCTGAAGAGGTAAAGACAAGCAGTGTGCGCGCGATGTCAGTCCTTGGTTTAACGGCACAGTGGACTGATGATCCACGGGCAGATGAGGAGTTTGTTCGTCAATGCTGAATACTTTCGTTATTTTGTTTGTTTACATTATGGACACTCTGCAATAATTTAAAAGTTTATCTTATTCTCAAACCTAATTTGTATTTATTTTATTCCAAACAGAAGTGTTTATTTATTATTCTGAAAGCTCGAGACAGTGCCAATAGTTCAGTGATATTTTGTTAAATTATGTGGCGACTCTGCAATAATTTAACAGAAGTGCTTATTTTTCACTCGAAATTTTTTTGTGGTCATTTTTATTAAGATTTTATTTTTTATTGGCAGAGAATAAAATAAAACCTTTCTTCCAATCCATTGCATTTGTGTGTGTGTGTGTGTGTGGGGGGGGG